>NC_037093.1:52424633-52770883 GCF_002994745.2 Rosa chinensis | reverse complement strand
GGGCCATACGAGCAAGCAGTTGCTGCATTGTCTTTAACATCTGTATCAACATACATCTTGTAGTGGTTGTCTGTTTCTAGCTTTTCAACCCACTGTAAGCATGCCAATGTTGAGTCTATCTCCTTTCTTGTGAGAGATAGGAAAAGGTCATTGCTGACTACGTCAGGATGATTATAAGCAGTGATAATTGTTTTTTCTCCTGCTGCCAGGAAAGTATTCTTGGTATCTTCAGAGATGTTCTTCTTGATGTACTCTAGTGACATGGCCTTCATCCATGGAATGCTTGAATTTGGCTGGCCATTATAAGCAACACAGGCAGGTTGAAGATATCTTCTTTGAATGATTCTCACATAATGATATGGAGAAATATATTCAACTTCTCCGTTCGTTTTCTGAATCCATTCTGGTGGGGTGGATCTGAACTTCAATCTCAGCATGCAGTCATTTTTCCTGACATTTTTGACTGTGTTGATGATTATAGGGGCAGTCCCTTGAGATCATCATTTGTTTTAGTCCATAGATTATGGACAAAACCATTTTCAACAAGCCAAAGCTTGTGTTCTTGAGGATGTTCACTCTAAACATTGACTAAGTATCTTCCAACATAAGGTCCAGCAATGATGAAGAGAGTTGGAGGAATACAGGCCTCGGAATTATGCATTCCTATCAGATTATGGAATTTGAACCAATCTGATTCTTTTAGTGCCATGATAGGAATTCGAGCACTTTCTGGATCTTCAAGATAGTGAATTTTTTCACTTCTACCAGCATTCTGCTGTATCTGAATTTCTTCATGCTGTGGTCTAGCATTTTCATGGAGTTCTTCAGCTAAGGCGAACAAAGCTGGGAACATAATACCATTGTTTCTTTCCTGAAAGGCAAATAAGAGATTATCCAGGATTGCCTTCTGGTGGTAAGCTAGCCTCCTGCCAGTTCTGAACACAGGATCAGCAAAGGTTCTTAATTCATAATTAAAAACATTTATAACTCCGGTTGGAGTAGGTCTGCTTTTTGGCAAAGCAGCAGCCGTCAACGGTCTTGATGAGCCTTTACCGTCTGTCGTTTGAGACGGGCTAGCCAATCCTTTACCCTGGGATTGATCAGTTGTGGCTAGTCCTTTTGGACCTAGCAAGAATCTTTTGAGGATTTTTTCTTTAGGATCCTCAGCAGGTTCATGTTCTTTTTCAGGTCTTCTGCTTCTGGGATTACGACCTTTGTCGTCATCTTTTCGACTGAACATGGTCAGTTCTCTGGTTAAGGCGTCTGGAAGATAGTTCTTGTTTCCTGCAATTAATTCAACATTATAATCATATTGGTTAAGAAATACTTGCCAATTTTCTAGTCTTTCTCTATCAGCAGCTTTATCAAGTTTAAAATTTTTGAAATTCTTTACTCTAGCACAATCGGTGCTGACAGTAAAGGGTTTTCCAAGAAAAGCTGGAGAATTTAAAATTATTTTCTTGACAGCCAAAATTTCTTTTTCCCCTGTGGGATAATTCAGTTCTGTAGGGCTGAACTTGCCACTACAAAATTTACAGATTTTTTCAATGTTAGTTCCTGGCGTTTTTGCCAAAACAACACCGGACCAGTAATTATCACTCGCATCTGTTTGGAGGATAATGTCATCATCTTCTTCTGGTTGTTGCAGTGGAGGGAGGTTTTTGCAGAGATTTTTTATCTGCTTTACAATTTTCTCATCATCTGCAGTGAAGTTCCATTTTCTTTTAGAACTTGTCTTAGGAAATAACATTGTTGTTAGTCCTGAGATTTTGGGAATGAAATCTCTCCCATAGTTTATGACTCCTAAGAATCTCTCTAGACTCTTGGCATCAAGAATTTTATCTGGGAACTTCTAGATCTTCTCAAGGATATGAGATTGGAGTTTTATGGCTCCATTCTTGATATTTATTCCTAGGAAATCAACTTTATCGAGGATAAAGAAGATTTTCTTTTCACCTAGGATCATTCCATGCTGAACTATTAGCTTTACAACCTCGTGGAGATGTTTCATGTGTTCTTCTCTGTTTTTAGAGAAGACAAGGATGTCATCTATATAGACGACGCAGAATTCAGCCACGTGCTTAAAGATGTTGTCCATCTTTCTTTGGAAAATTAAGGGGGCCTGTTTTAGACCAAAAGGCATCACTAACCATTCGTAATGACCTTGTGGTGTTCCAAATGCAGTGAGAGGAACACTCTCGGGATGCATCTTGACTTTCCAAAAACCCGACTTTGCATCGAATTTTGAAAAGACTTTAGCTCCTCTGAGCTAGTTGATCAGTACTTTTACTTGAGCAATTTGATAACCGTCTTTGACAGTCTTCTTGTTGACGTCTCTGTAGTCAATCACAATTCACTGGGTCTTTTTCCCAAAACTTCAATTCACAGACCACTGGGTCTTTTTCCCAAAATTTCTGAGGGTCTACATCGATGTTCTGCTCGAGTAGTTTCTTGATTTTATTAAGAGTGGGAATTTTCTAGGACTCAAGCTTATTCTGAAAGTGCTTGAGGTTATGCTCGTGAATGAAACTAGCTTCTTCATCTGTGCTAGTTGTTTCTTCTTCTTCATCTTCAGAAGATGATTCTTCAACAAGTAGTTCTTCTTGTTGTTTGATTTGGAGGATGGTTTCAAATTTGGGTTTGTAGGGGTAAGATCACCACTATTCTGTTGCGATCTCTGATAATGTGTAGTAAAGTTTGGACCTACTACACTTTTGGCCTGGGTAAGCCTATCTACCCAGTACACCCTTTCTCCTTTTCTGAAGCCTATCGCTTCTTCATCCTGGATAAATCTCTGTTGGAGAATAAAAATCCCAACAAGAAATCAGATCCTTGGTCTTCAAATTGCCAAACATTTTGGATGATAAATGTTCCTCCACCAATGGTGATATGAACATTTTTTGCTACTTTATTCATGGTAAGATGGCTTCCATCAAACGTGACGCCAGTACCTGTTCTTTTCTTGTCTTCTTTCCAGAGTTCTTCTGGAATTGCAAATCTCTTTTCAACAGTGAATCCTGATCCATTATCTACAAATGCATGTAGATGACATTTCTTGTCATCAGGGAATTTTAGTCCAATCTCTATATAGTTACTGTATCTACTAGTAGAGACGACTTTCGATGGTTGAAGCTCATTTTCTTGAGCTTGTTCCTGTGGTATGAATGGTTTACATTCTTCTGGAACAATTTCCGGTGGTTCAACCAGTTCAATGTTTTCATCGATTTTTTCTTCTTTTATTTTTGAGGAAGGTGGTTCCATGATTTCTTGGAACAGAGTGTCTACTTCTTTTGCTTTTTTGCTCAGAGAAGTATTCTTCATATTCTTGTTCAACCAACTGACTGATAAGGCCATGCTTGGTTTTTCTCCTTGCTTCAGCTATGAAGCATTCTTTGTGATAAGTCTTTTTTGACTCTTCACAAAACATAGGGAGACCATTCTTTTTGTGACATAGGCAGTGGTCACAAACAAATGTACCAGGGTTCACCTGATAAGAAGACATTAATGATTCTGTCTTGCTTTCTTCCCAGTTTTTGACTTTCAAGACATTCATCTGTCTAGATTCGAAGTACTCTATTTCGAAGTCTGTTTCAAAATTAGATGATTCTTCGTCTTCAGACCAGGCAGAGTAAACTGACCTGTCGTCTTCCTCATCATTAGAATAGGCTATTTCATAGCCTTTCATGTTCGCTATTTCTACTATAGGCTCATATTCTTCAAAGAGAGCATTAGTAGATCTTTTATCCTTTTTCGACCATTCATTGGCATAGTGCCCTTTAGCTTTACATAACCAACATCTGCAAGCTTTCTTGCTTGATTGTTTATGATTGTCTTGATGATTCTTCTTTTTCTTGAAGAATTTCTTTTTTGGATCTTCTTCCTGTTGTTTCTTGAAATTAGAACTTTTCTTGAATTTCCAATCTTTTTTCTTATTACTCCTTTTGAATTTTTTTGAGTAATATTTTTCTTTTTTATTTCTGTGGAACTTGGATTCATGACATCCCCAGTTAGTTGGCATATCCAGTATTCCATAACAGAAATTTTCAACTCCTTTGAGTTGTTTCTTAGCCATCTTTGCTCTAAGATTGGCTTTGCATTGTTCCTTCAGTAATTGCCTTATTTTGTCGGCAATTCCTCCAACTGAAAATCTTTCAATTGGTTTTTCATCTATGCTTTCTCTCACAGCTGTTCTCCATGGTTCAGGGAGTTTTATGTGCAACAGATTAACTAGATCGTATTCTCTAGTTCACCAATTGTACAGTAATATTCTGAAATTCATTCAAGTATTCTTCAAAATATCTCATGTCACAGATTTTGAGAGCATAGATATTTGATTTGGCCGTTT
Source organism: Rosa chinensis (assembly GCF_002994745.2). Taxonomy (NCBI): domain Eukaryota; kingdom Viridiplantae; phylum Streptophyta; class Magnoliopsida; order Rosales; family Rosaceae; genus Rosa; species Rosa chinensis. The sequence continues at coordinate 52,766,538 of NC_037093.1, read as the reverse complement.
CTTTAGCCTTTTCACTTAGATTCGAGAGATCTTCACAGAACTGATCGTACAGGGGTACTGCAAAATCATACGGGGATTTTGAAGTTTTGATTTCTTCCAGCCATTCTTTTCCTCTGGCAGTCTCCTTGAAAGAGAAGTAATACTTTTTTGCTACTCCTGTGAGAGTAGTTTCAAAATACATATGAAGATCAGGAGCTTTGAATTTTCCAAGGGTAAGAGCAGAGGCCATCATCAGGCTGTCTACCCATTGGTCAAGAGTTTTTCTCTTGTCTAGCGCTTTGTCTAAATCTAACCAGATACCATATTTGGAAATTGGTACTCTGGGTATTTTATCCTCCGGGATAAATCTTTGAGAATTTTTTTCTCCATTTTTCCCCGTAGGGGCTTTCTATATAGGGAGTTTTAGCATTCCCTTTTCTCTAATGATGAAAGTTTTGGAGCTATCTCCTTCTTCGATTTCAGCATCTTGATAGGGAAGGAGTTTTCTTTCCTTTCCTGGTTTGAATTTTTTCATTTCTTCGATTAGTTTTTCTAATCATTCAGGATTTTCGCAGAATTCTGCTTCATCGTAGAGATCATAGAGCTTTTGTGTTATAAGAATATTTACTGGTCTGTTCAGATCAGCTTCTAATTTTTCTTCAGTGATAGTTCTTTTGGTTCTTCAATAGAGAATTTGGTACCACTGCTACTAGCTTCTTTAGTGCTGTAGTTTCTTCTGAGAAGATTTTTGTTAACCCTGATGTTCTCAGGACAAACGTCACTTTTTCTGTGATCTTCGAATTTTAGACTGATCTCTCCAGTCTTTCTGCTTTCATAAACTGCTGCTTTGGCATTTTTGCTGGTTTTTTCGGACCAGACAATTTCCATTCAAGAGGAAAAGTTACTTCATTCCAAGTAACCTTGTGAATCTGTTGTGAATGGTTCTTCTGATTGGTGAGGAACCCAGTAGTAAGACCTGGAATATTTGATATTCTTGTCTTGGGTTCTACTGTGGTACTCATCAGCTTATAGTATATCCTGTATACTATTGCTAGTTCTTGCATATCATTTTTCATAGATATGCCATATGTCTTGACTCTCAGTCTTAGACAGTGAGCTGCATCTTTCAAGCTGGTTGAGAAATTTGGAAAGCAGTTGAAATATGCTACTTGATTGCATAAAGATGCTTCAAGAGTTCCCAACAGACTAGCTTGAAAATTTGTTAGTCTATTGTCTTATAGGACACATAGAACTGAACAGTTTATGCCTTCTCGGGCAAGAAGTTTTATGCCAACTTGGACTGCTCCTATGTGCATAAATTGATAATTTTTTGTTCTTGCTCTGGCAACTTCTGCAGGAGTGATCAGCAGTAGATCTGTTTCTCCCGTTGTTGAGGGGGTTGTAAATTCCAATAGTTTGAAATGATGGCTATCTATCAAGTCAAATGTTCCCCTTTTGTAGATTTGCTTAAAATCTAGCTTTGGAATTGAGGCGTTTTTTACCTCGTGTTCGATTTCATTGTATTCAAACTCTTCAGCATTTAGGAGTTGTACTCCTTTCTTTTTCCCGAAGATACTCATCATTTTGATATCTCGAGTTTCTTTCGGCTTTTCATACCGAATACTAGTTTGACTAGTAGAAGGTTCCAGCAAAATCATGTTTGGAACAAGATTCTTATCTGGTCTTTCTAATGGTTTAAATCCATTAGCTTTCTTTGTTTTTACTGTAGGCATTTTCTTGTCGTTCAGTATATTTTTCATAGAATCCAGCGTTTTTTGCTGTTCATTTATTTTTCTACTAACATTTGTTAGTTTTTCTTCTTCCGTTTTTGGAAGTTCCTTGATATAATCCAGTTTGTTTTCCAATTTTTCTAATTGGTGGATTATATCAGGCAATTTTTCTAGATGATCATGACATCTAGATAATTCTTTCTGCAGGTTCTGATATTTCTCATCAGAAGATTTCAGTAGAGAATTCAACTTCTCTAATATTAAATCAGACATTGTCCCCATTGGGGATTCCCCTGCTGAGCTCTTTATAAGCTTTGATACCAGTGATTTGCGGATCTAACCAACGCTCAAATAGTCTAGAGGTTTTTGTTCCTCTTTCAAATAGTCTAGAGGTTTTTGTTCCTCTTTCAGAGTGTATAAGAGATTTTCAATCTCCTGCTCTACTTTATAGATTTTTGTTTGAATTCTAAAGATGATATCCCAGTAATCGGGAGTTTCTCTTTTCAGGTTTTCTCAGCTTTTCTCTTTATTTTCCTAATTCTTTGCTAGTAATATTGCAGATGGCAATTAACTCAAGTCTGTCAACAACTGAAATTATGAATAGTAAAATGTACTGTTTACCTTTCGAGTAGAGGATGAATTTTAACAACTGTACTTATATGTAAACAAATAAATTTCTGATATGGGCCCACCACGTTTCATCAAAGCTATAGAACTTAAAATAATAGACGTGCAGAACATTAAAAGAGAGAGGAAAGAAGGGTACTTAAGGTAGAAAAATAGAGAAGACGAGTAGGTAGGAAGAACAGGAGAAAAAGTTTGTGTGAAGAGGAACAAAACTAAATGATAGGGGTGTATGGGAAGTATTTTGTCTATTCTGGGGTGTATGAGCATTAACCCTTTTATCTTTTTCACGTATCTTACACTCTTATCCGCAATCAAACCAATTCAATGGCACAACCGCGTAAAATAACACCTTCTCCATATCATCAAGAAACGGGCCCCGTGTCTTGTTCACAAAATTATGCCACTAAATCGTGAGGTATCTGAACCTCAAAATAAAAGAGGTAATGAATAAGCTATAAGCCCATATTGGAAAAGCATCAATATGGTCATGAAAATCTAGCCACCAAATTTCTGTAAAGTAATGCCTGATCGAAAAGGGGAGGGGGCCCTTCTTCAAAATAGCTAACCTTAGCTATCATATATGCATGAACAATCAATAATATATATATATAGAGGCCGGTTCTGAAGCGAACGTCCGCACTTAGCTAAAGTGCGAACGATGACGCAGCAGTGGCTTTCCAAGCGGCGACTGCTGCTCGGGGCTTGGCGGATGGAGACCGGAGGCATTCCAGATGGTTCTGGGCAGCGATCGAGGTCGGAGGAGGTCGAGGTTGCAGGTTCTGGGCAGCGACTCGACCTGCAACTGCAACTTTCTGGGCAGAGCTGCAACCTCATCGTCGGCGACTCCACCTGACTGCAGACTGTCCGTCCTACCCCTGGCCTCCTTCTCGCAAACGGCGCCGCGCTGTCGAAGCTTGATCAAGGCTACTGCGTCGACGTCCGCACTTTAGCAACAGTGCGGACGTCCTCTTTGGAACCGCTCCGTGTCTATATATATATATATATATATATATATATATATATATATATATATATACACGGAGGCGTTCCAAAGAGGACGTCCGCACTTTCGCTAAAGTGCGGACGGCGCTGCTGCAGCTCGGCTCGGGGCGCGACGGAGCGGCGAGGGTTGCCGGAAGGACGCCAGGGGTCAGGCAGAGCCGTCTGCAGTCGGTGGAGTCGCCGGCGATGTCGTTGGAGGGCTGCCCAGAAAACCTGCAGTTGCAGGTCGGGTTGCTGCCCAGAACCTGCAACCCCGACCTCCTCCGACCTTGAACTCCGCCCAGAACAGTCCAAGATGCCTCCGGCCTCCCTCCTGCAAGCCGCGCGCTGCCGCCGCACCCTGGAAGGCCTCCGCTGCATCGCCGTCCGCACTTTAGCGAAGTGCGGACGTCCGCTTCAGAACGGGCCTCTATATATATATATGAACAATCGTTCTATCCTTATCCAACTAACCAAAATAGATTTATATCAATTAGGGCAAACCTCAACTGGACAACTTTGAGATCAAAAGAAGCATGATCGAGCTAGCTTTGCCATACCTTCCACCAGTTATGGCTCTCATCCACCCAGCCATACTCATCCCAAAACGCCTTCAAATAATTACCTTTCATTTGGGCAATTTGAATTTGGTAGAGCATCTTTAGCAATGCTAGCCATTTTTGAGTCAAATTTTAGCTAAAGTAGCTAAAAAGTTATTTTAGCTAGCCACTTTAGAATTACGTCTGCATCAATGCTCTCTATTTTAGCTAGTTTTGAATTTATATTCTTTTTTAAATGAAGACTAAATAGTTTAAATGTATTTATAAATTACATAAAATAACTTAAAATGAATGTTTTAAATTATAGAGAGTCTCATCCTGCTCTCTATATTTAGGAGCGAGATAGCTAAAAGTTATAATAGAGAACCACTTAGGAATCTGGTGCAGCTGCTAAAATAGATAAAAGGCTAAACATGCTCTCCAAAATAGCTAAGGAGTCAAAATAGACAGTCTGCTAAAGATACTCGTAATAGGGAAAAAAAAAGCAAACCCATCTTAGATAAAGTCATATTTGAAAAGATAAAGGTGTGGGGCTGAGCCTCCCAGCTTGACTGGATTCTAAACCCTATTTTTCAAAAAAAAAAAAATCGTATTTGAAAAGATAACTGGATACTAAATGGATAATGTATGTTCATATATAAAATGGCATGCATCCAAATCCAAGGTATCTAATTAATTTGCTTATTCCCCTTAATTTATTTCTGGTTTTAGATGACTTTTTCCTTCTCTTTTTTTTTTTTTTTTGAGAAAAGAAAGAAATTCCATTAATCCAAAAGATTACATTGATGGGGATGACATACTCCAACTAGAGAATAGGACCTACCCATACCCCCTACTATAGAACCGGCTATCGGCTCAACTCTAACCACATAATCGCCCTTTCTTCAGGGCTACAACCAATCAACTTTTTGCAGGAGTCCCGATACATCCTTAGAGCCAACCTCAAGAAGAGACTAATCCCCTTCCACACCATATACCAATACCGCCAGTATACGTGCAGGGACACCTCCCCATTACATTGACAACAAAAATACATCGACATTAAAACTGCTAGTCCCTGGAGATGACACCATTACAATGGCACAACCAATAGTGAAGACCACCAAAACCCAAGCTTAATGGAGGAGGGACTTATTAAAACTAACCAAAAACCAAAACATAAAAACCTAATAAAACAAAGTACCAGGCTATGTTGAACCACTTCCATCTTCCTCACCATTGACAACAAACCGTCGGCAAACCACCATGAGTGCAGCCAAGTGAGCACGCCCCACTAAAGACACCCAAGCCATGTACTCTGCCACGACCAGGTTCGGATCTTAAGCCACCACCATCCTCCTTGGCTGAACTCATTACCGACCCATTGTGCAAATCCATCCCAAATTGATCTGAAACCAATCCGGCCTCCCATCAATTCGAGAATCCCTTTCAAACACTCTATCCACTACCCAGCCACACGCCTCAGAGAAGAGACCAGTGCCATACGATCCATGGCCTGCCGCCGCCACGATCTGGTCACTGAACACCTTCCCGTCGCCGATAGCCGAGCACCCTTCACCAACGTCTGCGCCGCTGCTTGAGATAGATGAAAAAGCATACACAGCCAAGAGCACCTAAAACCAGAGAAAAAGAAGAATCCAAGAGCCCCAGGGACCCGTCCGGCAACACCCACCACTCATCAACGGGGCAGGAAGCCATCGTCAACGCGGGAGCGCCGCCGGAAAGGCCTCAACGCCAGCCTCTGTCTTTCCAGCCCTAGACCTCTCTCGCCTGTTTTCTCGGAGCAGTTTAGTCATAGATTGTTTCGAGTGTCAGTTTGTTTGATGACTTTTTCCTTCTAATACACGTTTTCAAAAGACCTATTTAATGAAAAGCATCTACCCAAATCATGGATTAAGACACTAACCATTTCATCACGGCAATTTATAAACAAGGACTATGAATCTTTCTTTTTTTATTTATTCATTTTGTATTTTATGTAAACAAGATTCTTCTGAAAAAATTATTTTAAGCATATTGTAGATGTTAAAATAGCGTAGACCAGCAGAGCTTGACTTCTCTTTAAGGGGTCACATTTCTTTACAGCAGAAGTGACATACATGAACCGTACCTTTGTTTAATTAACGTTGTAATATTCATGTTCTTGATGATTATTATTTTGGCAGTGGTTGTTAATAATAGTTTTTTCTTTTTCATTTAAGATTCCATTATTTGGATGCACCCTTCTCCAAGTAAACAATAGTCTAAGGAATACTCATTTGATTATATATGTCTGATATCCCTTATTCAACTCCACCAGCAACAGCAAATTTAACAAAAGCTAGGGGTTTTTCTTATGAGTGACAACGATATATTCTGTCATCGGTTTCAGATTTTAGTAAATAAACACTAGAAGTACAATCATAGCCAATAATACATCACTGCAAAAGAATTTGAAAATTTAGTAAATGATGGATATATTACATTGTACTATAATAATTCACATGAAATCCTTTAGGCTTACCCCAATCAAGGTACCAAAAAGGGTAGAGAATTGAGTCATAATTACGATGCTTGCAGTTTTTTTTTTTGAGAAAAAGAAACCTTTATTGATAATAACCAAATTACACCATACGGGAATGACCGGTGGTGGACATGAACTCCCCACTCTCTTCCCTAAAACCTAAACCAGTTATGGGTCCGTCATCAAGAATGACTTCCATGAGCCGAAAGGGCCCAACCCCTAACCACCTATACCGCCCAACCACTCGGGCTACAAGAAATCCCGAGAATCCTGATACCACCTCATAGACAATCGCCAGAAAAACCAACGCCCTCTTCCACACCGTGTCCCAAACATACCAGACCACGTGCAAGGATCGCTCGTCAGCACATTGAACATAAGATAACATCGAAATTAAACCAATTCGTCCCCAGGAATGACACCACATCCATGGCACCTCAAATTGACCCAACCCTAGCTCATCAGAGTAGGGACATGCGAATGACCAGAAAGACCTAACCAAAATCCTAATCAAAAACCTAACCAAAACAATTACTCTAATTAAAAACATGAAACAGCCCCACCTACCGTCTTCCTTCGCCTTAGGTGACCCGCCGACAATCCACCTCCATAACACTGCCCCGTCAAACTCACATCGCCGGAAACACACAGTCCACACAGCAAGCCACGCCGACCTCAACTGTTGTCGGTCGAAACCAGAATTAATCCCAGATCCAGACGAATCCACACCAAAATCCAGTGCGAAACTCGCCATGCCTTGCCGCACGACCTTGTCCGTCCGCTTGATCCGCCTATCAACCCATCTCAGAGAGATAGCCAGCGCCATACAATCCATGGCATACCGCCGCCACGATCTGGCCTCAGGCCACCTGCTCCAAGCCTGCGTCAAAACCCAGCCACCCATCCTGCACGCCTGCGCTGCCATCCAAGAAGAAAGAAACGTAGTATACGACCCAGAAGGATGAAGCCGAAACCAGATACGGAGTCCCGATCCCCCACGATCCCGTCCGGCAACACCCATTCGTCGATGAGGCCGGAACCCACAGTCGACGTGGAGGCGCCGCCGGACAGGCAGCAAGCTCTTTTTTTTTTTTTTTGCGATTACCAAAACCCTAAAATGCTTCCCTCCAAACAACTGCCCTTAGAATGGGTTACGATGCTTGTAGTTCAAACTCTGCCAGTGTAAAAAAAAATAATTACTCAAATAATCTAAGAAGTTTTCATAGGAAGTCACAAAAATATATGTGTATTGTAATTTATTACATTTTCTTATATTTTAATTCCATTTCCGCTTAAAGTTTTGTACGTAAGTTTTCTATAATCTATCATAACATTAAGTTCTAAATATTGTTATACAATGGATTATTCATGTTAATGAAAATTCAACGAGCTTTCTCCATCTTTCCTCAATCTATCGTTTGTATAAGGTGTGGAACCCGACCCTCCATTCGATAAATCTCAAGAACAATTACACATATCAGTCACATATGATAGACCCCACAAGCTATTCCGACCCAACTTCGATCAATAATATCAATACAACGAAGTTGCAGAATAAAGAGTGTGCATATTTGGTCCCCCAAATTTATTTTTCTTCTTCATTTCCATGTTGCTAAGCCTTCTCTCCAATCATGTCAAGTGTTTGTGTGGATAGAACACAAAGGACTTGTACTCATCAAAATGGTCACATCAGGTGGCCTCATCGTCTCGCCATCTCTTTTTCTCTAGTGTACCCATAATGTTACCCTACCCTAAGACCCAGTTGGTACGTAAATTACCAGAACAGAGAAAACTTAGGGCAACCCATACCTAACTGTAGCGGGCCATGCATTGCATTACTGTACTTGATGACCTATCTATCTAAGCTGAAAGCCTCTGCTTTTAAAACCTACTGGTCCTTTACCATATCTGTACAGGTAATGCATTGTGCATCTGATCTAGCAGCAGAAGAAGAAGGATAAAGATATGACCCAGCTCCCATGCGTATTCTCTTGTAAAACAGAATGAAATTTACATTTCGAACCACTATGGCTACCCGTTTAGAGAGAAATTCTTAGCTGCGATTACACTGTAGTCAGTGCAGGAATTTCTTCATTGGGGTTTATCTGGTAAGATTGTTTTAGCAGTCTCTGCCCAAGCAATCCAACGGCTCTCAGCACCACGTACTGGACACGTGCCTAGATCATCCGTCGAAACGACATAAGCGTCGCTCTCCGAACAGAGCCCCGTGGCCGGCTCACGACACCAGAAACACGTTTTTTTTTTTTTTTTTTAGTAAAACAGAAGGACCTTTGCATCAACAGAAGGAAAAAAGAAAAAAAAAATGCCCTGGTTTCGAACTCGGTCACAGCAAATGGACCCCTCACCAAATTGCTTTTATGATTTTCTTGGTCACCTTTTCTTTTCACTAATTTACCCCAAAAGTAAATATTATTTTTTAAGATAAAATAGAAAATGATCAATCTCCCTTAAAAAAAATAATAATAATAAGGAAATTGAATCCTCTCGTGCACTAAAAAGTAGGCATTTTGGGCTGAACCAACCGAATTTTGAACCGACCTGAATCATTTTGGGCTGAAAACTAGGCCTGCCGACTTTTGACTCGGCTGAGCTGTACTGTTTGACTTCTTTCGGCTCAGCTACGGTATGGTGTATGGCATACCGTCGGTATACCGTACCGATGTATGGCATACCATCGATATACCATACCGACCGAGTATAAATCATACCAGATATATAATGTATATATACACAATATATAAACAAAATGATTTGCCAAAGGCGCGACTCGAACCCCTCTCCTCTCATATAGAGATTTTGATCCCAACCACTGAACCACAAGTTGCTCTCATTACATCATTACATTATGTATATATTTTATATTTATAAGTGTCTTACACAATATTTTATATATATATATATATATATATATATATATGTAAAATGAAAATTGATTGAAGGCGCGACTCGAACTCCTCTTCTCATGGAGAGAGATTCTAATTCCAACCACTGCGCTACAAATTGCTCTCACCATATTGTCTATATATTTTATATTTATTAGCTTCTTAAGCAGTAGAAGTAAAAAAAACAAAAGGAAAAGCGAAAACCTATCGTTCCAGAATTTCACTCTTCTTTCTCATTCTCTTCCAGAATTTCACTCTTCTTTCTCATTCTCTTCCAGAATTTCTTTTTAGAAACCAGCAACCATTCCAGAAATCACACAAGTAACCATTTCAACTCTTACTAATAAATCAAAACCTCAAAAACCCAAATCACCAAAATCCCGTTTTTACCATGGATTGTTAGTTTTGCGATCTGTATATATATATTTTTTACTTCACTGGCGTTATCCTAGATGATGGAGCTGGGCACTGAGTGGTAGGGATTAGCGTCAAAGTCTTGACGCTAGGCTCGGAGCATGACCTTTCAACAGCCTCTGCTAATTCGATGGAGGAAGAAGAACATGCCCTCTCAATTCTTCTCTTTCTTCTTTCTCTTCCCTGTTTTTTTCATCTTCTTCTCCACCAGATCTACAAGCCAACTTTCATGGAGTTTGCTTGCAATTACCGATTACCATCGATACCAAACTAAGGTTTTTGGTTACCGGCTTGTCTGTATACCAATTATTCGGATCGGTAGAGGTTTGAAAATCCTGATACTGACGGAGGTCGGTTCGTTAGTGGTTTGGGAAAAAATGAATCAGTTTAGTTTCGAATCCAACCCTACAAAAAAGTTTATTTCCCTTGTATCTTTATGAAAAATGACTATTATCAGTCAAAGACAATAAATTTAACATTTTAAATATTAAAATTTCTAGTTGAGAGAAAAAAAAAAGTAAGGTCACAAAAAATTAGCTCTTAATAGATTATTATTTAAATTTTTTTTTTAAAAATAACAATTCTATTAATAATAAAAAAGATTATAACTAAGATGTAGAACCTACATCAAATAATCAAAAGATAACAAAAATAATGTGACATGTTATTGAGCATCAATAGTAATCCTGACGATAAACACCGTATATAATCCGGGTGATGTAGACAATTAGGAAGCCAAAAATTATCTCTAAGATAGATTATTACTTTATGCTTCAATTTCAAAAGAGAGGAAATTCTTTTCTTTTTTCTTTTTGAAATAAAAGAAAATTATTTTTTTTTGAAAGGAAAAGAAAATTCTTTTGACCTTAAGAAATTTCAAGTACTTCGGGTCCCACCAATTCCCTGGGGCTTTTCTATAAAATGAGTGCACGACAACCACCGCAATTTAACTCGGAAGTTGAGAGGTTGAAATGACGTTGCTACCCTATTGCTAACGGCCACAAAGTGGTCCCGATTAAACACGCATCTCATCCAAAAAGGACATTTCCGTCAAAACAAGTCCCAAGAAAAACAATCATGAACGGGCAGTTTTGAGATCGGGAGCGTCCGAATCACGAGGAGCCAAATCACCCCATCTTTTTACTAAAAGTTCGAGGGCATTCTCGGCACGGACCCTAATCGCCACGACTCAACCAAAACCATAACGTGGCTTCCCACACCGTAGCCAACAAACCGAACCGGGTCCGTTCGGCGACACGTAACCCCCTCTCGGGACGGATTAGATAATACTCCACGTAGGACTCACACGTGGCACCAAAGTCCAGGTCAGCAGCTCCCATCAATCTCTATAAATATATAGCTCACACCATCTGCTCCGGCTCTACTCAATCGTCCCAAAAAGCCAAAATCACATTTTCCACAGAGAAATCCCCTTTCATTTTCACCCGGTTTTCCTCTGATTTTCTAGGCTTCGTCGCCGTCAATTGCCGGAAAAAATGGCGGTGCGGGCGGACGATCGCTTTCCAAGTGACCGGAGCATCATCATCAGCTTGACGTTGCCGTGCCGTCGCGTCTCTCCGAAACCCTAAACCGTATCAGAGAAAATCCCAAGCGAAAGCAACTTTTTGACTTGGCAGAGCTTCGAAGCTATCCCAAGCTTTGTTTCGGAAATTAGCGGTAAAGAAAACTATATAATAGTAATCAGAGTTTTAGGATTCCGCTGCATCGATTCAATTCAACGATCTCGTTCGAGAAGATGCTGCAGAGCAATCAGTGGAAGGTTGATTTTGATCGATGTATTGGCATTTGAACCCTCTGGCTTTTCATTTTGGGGTTTGAATTTTGTAGTCTTGGTACTTTATCTTTTCGATAGCTTTAATTGTTTCAGAAATTTTTGATCGTAGTTAAATTTCTTCGTTCTCGAGTCCGGAGAGTCTCCATCAGAGTTAGAGATATATATATATACTTTTTTATTTTTTTGAGAAAGAAATGGAGGAAATTGTTCTTGAAAATCGGAGGTTCTGAGAGAGCACTTTCTCTCCGATCATGCCGTTTCCGATGAAAATACAGCCGATTGAGTCACACGCGGGGCCTGTGGAAGCGGAGACTAGGTTCGAACCGGTGAAGCCGGTGGCCAAGTCACGGTTCAAGAGGCTCTTCGAGCGACAGTTCACGAGCGTATTGAGAACAACGACGCCTGCGGCGGCGGCGGCGGCGGAGGAGAAGGTCGTCGTGTGCGGCGTCGAGGAGCTGCATTTCAACAAAGACGGCTTCACGGACTTGGCCGGCGGCGAGTTCGAGCCGAGCTCAGTCTGCTTGGCGAATATGGTGCAGAACTTCATCGAAGAGAGCAACGAGAAGCAATCGTCGGCCAGGTGCAGCCGGAACCGCTGTAACTGCTTCAACGGAAACTGCGACGACAGCTCCGACGACGAATCGGAGCCTTTCGGTTTCGGCGATTCCAATCTGGCTTCATCCGGCGAAGCATGTGAGCTTCTCAAGGTAAATTCCTCCCCTGTGTATCTGATGATGTTGTGTAAGAAATAACAGAGTGAGTTGGTTGGTTAGTTAGTTTGTTGAAAAATCAAAATCAAAAATTGATGAAAAGGAAACTTCCCTTATGCGGCAGAGTTTGGTGTCGTGCCCAAGTCTATGCGAAAGGAATTTGCTAGCGGACACAGCTAGAATCGTCGAGAAAAACAAGATGTGCAAGCGTAAAGACGACAATGGCAGACTGGTTGTTACTGATAATCTGTTAGCTCTCGGATACGACGCTTCAGTCTGCAAAACTCGTTGGGAAAAATCCCCTTCCTATCCTTCCGGTACTTCATCTCTCTCTCTCTCTCTCTCTCTCTCTCTCTCTCTGTCCCTTGTTAAGCACTAGACGGTTGATTAATTAGTTATTTTGTGATATTGGATTAGGGGAGTACGAGTACATTGACGTGATCGTAAATGGGGAGAGGCTGCTAATCGACGTGGATTTCCGATCGGAGTTTGAGATTGCTCGACCGACGAAGAGCTACAAGGCGATTTTGCAGGCTCTTCCTTATATTTTCGTTGGGAAGCCCGATCGGCTGAGGAGGATCATCGGAATTGTTTCGGAGGCGGCGAAGCAGAGCCTGAAGAAGAAGGGAATGCACATTCCTCCGTGGAGGAAAGCAGAGTACATCAAAGCCAAGTGGCTCTCTCCTCACACCCGCCCCACAGTCTCTGTTAATTCCTCACCGGATTCCTTGCCCGAAAAGACCGAGACCCAGTCTTTGATCAAGTCCATGGAGTTTGAACAGAGTCGTACCGAGTTGGCAAAGTCGGTGGACTCTTCTGAGCCGGAGGAGTCGGTTTTTGAGTTTTCTGAGGGCGAAGAGGAGAAGGCGGTGGTGAAGGAGTGGAAGCCGCCGGAGGTGAAGCCCAGGATATCATCAGGGGTGAAGATTGTGACTGGTTTGGCTTCAGTCATGGAAGATGAAAATGAGCCATGAAATTTTGATCCTTTTTTTGTTCGCTCTTTTTTGACTATTAGAGACCTGAAATATCGTATATGCCTTGTATATGCCTATATGGTAGCCTATAACCCTTATATGATCCCTTCTATGTTTTTGATGTAAGGGTCGGAGTTTACAAGTAGCAATAAAATTCTCGAAGAAGAAACTAGTTTTGAAAAGACCCCCAGAACGTTACCCTTAATTTGCTTGTTTCATTTTCTGTAATGAGGAAGATGATCATATTTGGGGGAGAAGGTAAAAATCTGTGTCTTGGTCTTTGTATTATTGTTCTCAGAATCTCAGTGCAATATGGTATTTTCAATTCCTCTGCTGTTGACGCCTAATTGTTTATTCTCAGAGGGAGGAGAAGAAGAAGGTTGAATAGAACCTAATTCAAAATTCGATGATGAAGATAACTCAGAACAGACTCGTGCTGTCTCGAACACTGCGCTCAAAATAAGAAATACTCGCTTATTCATTAATTTCTAGGAAGAAGTCACTCAATTTTTACGTATTTGACACTTTGTTCATTCACTTTTTAAATATATGATCACTCAATTTTAACTCTGTTATTCACTTGAGTCACTCCGTTAATTTTTTTCATTAAAAAAAATTATTTGTCACAATGTCAATGATATTTTCGTCCAACTAATTGTAAAAAATTGATAAATCTGAATTCGAATGATTGGATAAAGTGAGATAAAATGTCCATTGGGTGACTAAAGTGATTGACAGAGTAATAGTTGAGTGAATAAAGTGATATATTTAAAAATTGAGTGACCAAAGTGTCGAATGAGTCATAGTTAAATGATCATTTGTGAAATTCTTCCTAATTTCTATCATGTTTTGGAACATGAAAATAGATTTATTTGTTAAGAGATTGAACAGTTAACGGTTACGATTGTGTGGTCGATTAGTTCTCATTTTTGTTGGTTTTAGAATCATCAGGTTAACTTCCTTTTTCGACCAACATTCATTGAAAAGTTGGGAGAACTTGCTCACTGGCAGTGGTAGGTAACAATTAGATCACAAATATGGTACAGTGGTAGGTAACAATTAGATCACAAATATAAAGAGTAATTTCGTTTAGGCAGCAGCAGCTCTACAATTCTATGCGGTTATTAAATTTGGCAGGCAAATCTTGCTTATTTCCCAAGTTGGTTTTTGCAGTTATATTTCTTGAATTAGTATTAGAGGGGAGAGGTGGGGGTTCAATTTTATTGGTGCTGAAATGTGGTACCATTCTCAAATTGGTGGCTGCATTTAGAAGGTTGTGGAGCACTGTCAGTTACTCTCTGCTGTCTCCTCAATCAATGGGTTTTTGTCCGGTTTGTGGTTTAGGGTTGGGTTTGTGACACAAGCCGTAGTCGGTGGTGTGTGCCCACTGCCCAGTGCTTCGCTTCATATGAATTTCTGGGTGACAATTGCTTTGCACGTAGACACGAACGTGGATGAATCTGGTGCTTAGAGTTCCTTTCAGAAGTGTGACATGTCATTTTCACAAATTGGCAAATGTCATCATTTGAGGAAGGTCTTTGGTAGTTCGATCGGTCAATAAGTAGACGCACGTGTACAAAATTACTATACATTGATCCGTCAATAAACAGCGTCTTTTGCGTGAAATTATCACGCAACGGTCAGTCAATAAGCAGATGTCACTTGCACGGAATTATCACGCAACAATTAATCAATAAGCAGACGGCACGTGTACGGAATTATCACATAACAATCGGTCAATAAATACACAGTACATGTAAAAATTTTGTAGGTCGACAATATTTTGAAGTTTCATATGAGAGACATGGATAATATGTTTTATTTAACAAAAATATGATTGGTGAGAGATGACATATGTTATCTGACACGGTCGCCTCATTCAAAATTTATTTCTATATTATATTACAAAAATATAAATTTTACAATCAAATTAGGGTGAGAATGGTAAACTCCACAATTTAGCCAAGAATACTAAAAAAGCTACTAAAATTTGAAAGCTCATTGTATCCATCTCACTTCTATTATCAAAATAAATTCAGTAGGGTCAGAATTACTATAATTGCATGTGGTACTAGCTAGAGTCGAATTTATCAATCATACAATGGAAAATTGGAAAAGATGTTATGCTATTTGTTAGAAAATGATCCATCCAATGCTTATGCTTGAGGATGAGATCAATGTTTTAGTCTGTGATCGAAGAAAGCAACCCTCCACCTACTTTATCTCCATCGCAAATTCAAAATCCGGTGGCTTGTCCTTGAATCAATAATACTGCCGGAGTGGACTACTTGCAGGTTTATATAAACTCGGATAACCCAATTGGGTGAAACTTGCCAGAAATTTGATTCCTTGTTAACTTTGTTTATAAGTACATAGCATTTCAAACCTACCTTTATCCATGGTTTTGCTTCAATAGAATACTCAACACCAGCCCACAGTTTCACGTCAATTCACTCTCAGTTATAACGACAGGTGGTCCAATTTTTGGACGACGAAAGTAGGAAAGGGTATTTTCATGCTTGATGTAAAACGGCTTGCAGAAGAGTTTAAACTTTAAGGAGCAATTTGAACCACTAAATGTGTGTGCCACATAAGATTTAGAATTTTGATTTCAGTTGATAATTTAAATTTATAAAATTGCAACGAAAATTTTGAGTATCAATTAAAATTTTGATAAATAATCGGTCAATATTAATACTTAAACAGTAATTTAAAAACTGAAATCACTCATATATTAATGAGATCAAATTATAAAATTTTAAAAGAAATTTGGGTAGTTTCGAATAATCTAAAATTCTTGGTGTAATAAAGTGTAAACAACATCTATACTTGGATACTTTCATCAGTTTCATGTGTGAGTAACTAGAAGCCGTTCTCCATTCTGTAAACAAGCACAAAATTTCTCTCTGCAAATTGCGAAGCGATTATAAAACTATTCCTACACATTGCTCGCACTCCCACTTTAACTGAAAGTACTGAAAGTCTTTTGAAATGAACACGTGCGAAAATCCTGTTATTTTATGAAGCATGTATTTCAGAAACTTGAAATGCACAACCGCTTTTGTATAAAGTAGTCAGCCTTGAACAGCTTACTGGACTTTTCAGAAGGCATGCCTCGGGATTCTGCATCTTCAAAGGCAAAGGTTGCAGAAGTTCATGATTTCGTCCTGAATTCATGATTATATTCACAAAAATATATGAAAGATAAGTTTCTGTAAGTACAATTCATGTACATATCGTATTGGCATTCTCATACAAAACTATGACAAAGTCCTTTACTGATCTCGAAGAGTCACAGGTAATTGCATCTGCATATGCATGGGATTGCAGCGTGTGTTGCAATCCCCGAGTCAGCTGTCAGTTTTATATGGAGTCCGATTTTGGAAAATAGATTTTAGGTTTTATGTATTTATGTCTTTAAAAGATTTTTCTGAGTGTTAAAATCGTGGTCTTGATGCCCTAGGGTTTTTAGGACTTGTCTATTCCTAATTGATTTTCTTTAAGATTGATTGGATTTCTTATATGGAAAGTTACTTTCCTAATTAAAAGAGAATCAGGGCAGAATCTTTGTAGAGATGTTTTTGCCGTGAGTGCTTGAGATATTTGAATATAGATGCACGGCAAAAAGTGTGTTTTTTGTGTAGGCAAGAATTGTGATAGAGTCTTGGATGTTTGTTTGAGTTTGTATCTTCACAGAGAGTCTAAACACTTGGTCCATGTATAAGTGTTTGTGATCATAGTTTCACATGCATAATACTCTCTCAAGATCAGTAGGGAGACTGTGAAGAAAGAAGAGCAAGATTTGAAGATTGATCAAGTGAAGGAGTTCAAGAACGAAGACAAACTTTGTATTAGATTTTGTGTGAATCTTATAGCCGAGCTAGCGCTATTCAAAGTTTGTAAAAGAACATATCCTTTTCAATATGATGATCTTTATTTTGGGTTCTCAAGAGTAAGAGCCCCGCAGTGTTTTTAATCTCATATCTTGAGATTTTCACTGCGTAACCAAAAGTCTGGAGTTTGTTCTATTATTTCTGATATCTGATCAGTAGGGATTGATACATATACTGCAATCCCTATTCTCCAGAAATTCACATTCTGTCCTAGTATTTTCAGTTTCATATACTATGCTACATGTTGAAGGCAAACTTCCAAGGATCGATGAGCACGTACTGGATACTCGAACAAAAATTATCATGTTGATTAGGAGAAGCTGATGTTGTTAATGTTTGTCGACGCGACGCGTAAGTGAGGTTAAGATTTGATCGACCTAATTGAAGAGTATCTTAGGAGGCCCGTATATGTACGTCACTAACACAAGCTTAGAACACTGCTTAGTAAGTCAGTATGGAATTTCCGACAATGTTTTGGCCATTTTATTAGATTAGCTACGTGCTCTATGAATTAGTCCCGCAATTCTGAACTGAAACCTACAGTGTCAGTTGGTCTTGTGAAAATCTAATCTTATAATTCAACTATAAAACATTGTTACTTTATCATTGTAGAAATGTAATCCTAAAGAAAGCTATGAGTCCTAGTTAATAATAATAAGAAGAATGTGTTAATAAGGAAAAAAAGAAAAACCTATGTCTGATGATGATCAGAAAACATTTTCTGGACCACACAGCCTGCAGAATATAGTACTGTTATGATGCTTACTTCAATCTTGCCCTGCAGGAGCCTCATGACTTTTCAAAAGTGGGTTCCTTGGCATTCAAATTGAAAATGCACCGGATCCTTTTTTTCAGTTCTAATATTGTATATGGAAAAGAAAAATAAGGCTCCGTTGAAGAATGTTGACATTTAGTGTGCATTATCAAACTAGAATTAGTACTATAGCTGTAATATCAGAGACTTAGAATAAGAATCCTTGTACTCCAAGATTATGTACTTTGTAATCTTTATATACAGGGATCCTATTATCAATGAATATACATAATTTTCTCATCAATCTCTTTGCATCCTAATATTCTTAAACACGTTATCAGCACGAGCCTTAACCCTGAAACCAAAAACTCAAAACCAGAAATTCTCCACCGTTAGGCTCGCTAACCCCCTACTAGCTCGCCTGCCCTTGCAGCCCTCTCAGTTAGCATGTTAAACAGCGACAAGCATGGCCTGTGGCCCACCATTGTACCGATATTGTCTCAACTTAACCACCCGATATGTGTTGAGTTTTAATCACAAAAGGTCTCGGTACAATTGGGTGAGATCCACTCACTTATAAGTTATATTTTATTTGTCACTTTTCCAATGTGAAATCTTTCCTCTCCAACACGCTCCCTCACATGCAACTTAGCTCTAGGTATGCACGTGGAATTAATTGACAAACCCGATTCCACATTGGAAATCGGGTCACAAGTCTCACATTAGAGACTTGACCAATCACATAACAATCCAAGGCCCACATTGGACACTTGACAATAATCCAATCGGAAACTTCCGATGACCAATTTAATGAACCCAAACTAGGTCCATGATTGGAGAGGAGATTGGTGAATCAATTAATGAATGAACCCATATCCGGGTCCATGATGACTACGTATTGAAGAGCAACCCGCTCTGATACCATGTTAAACAGCGACAAGCGTGGCCCGTGGCCCACCATTGTACCGATATTGTCCCAACTTAACCACCCGATAGGTGTTGGGTTTAATCACAAAAGGCATCGGTATAATTGGGTGAGATCCACCCACTTATAAGTTATATTTTATTTGTCACTTTTCCAATGTGAGATCTTTCCTCTCCAACATAGCATACCGGCCAGCCCGTGTGCCTTACTTGCTGCCCCTGCAGCACACCTCCTCGCCTCCGACAAGCTTCGCTAGCCTCGCTAGCCCAAAGCCGCGCCTCACCCTTCGGCAACAACCGCAAATTGCTCCATACGCACCTCCTACACATCACCGAGCCCTCCAAGACTTCTCATCAACGCTAATCAACTCCAAAAGGTCAAGTTTTCAAGTTTCAAGGTTTCACGCTCCAATTAACCAAGTAAGTATTTAAGATTAAAGTTCCTGCTTTCTATCTTTAAATTCTTCTTCTTTTTCTTCGGGGACTTGCAACCTCTCTTCTTCTACATCCCACCTTTCTGTAACATGAGTTCGATTATTTGAAAAGTGGAATCGTGGGGATTCACGCTATATACGAACTAAGAGCGTTCGTAAGACTTTAGACTAAGAGCGTTGTAAGCATCGATTTATGACCATATATATAAACATCATTATTTCAGTCTAATTCAAATATTCTTGGAAATCGATTTCTTGGTAGCATAGTTCGGAAATCTTACTAATATTAGTTGTCGGGGAAGCTTTGACTCAGAAACTAATATATTTCTCCTTCTTATTTTCAGGATGTCGAAACCGAAGATCGATTTTCCTATGCTTGATTCAACTGGCTCGGAATACCACAGTTGGGTCACAGATGTTGAGAACCATCTCACTTCGAAAGGGATCCTACCCATAATTCAGGCACCAAACCCTGAGCTCATATTTGAGCGTACGACTACAAACAATTCCACTACCCTCATCTTGATGCGACGCCACATGGACAAATTACTCCAATTGGAGTACATGGCGATCAAGGATGCTAGGGAATTATGGGTGGCGCTACAAGAGCGTTTTGGTAAGGGAAAATGATCATTTACCCAATTTTGGGGTTAATTAACTCCACTTACCCAAACACTCTGAGAGATTAAATCAAGCTACAGAGAACTATATTGATGGAAGACCTTGATCTTGTGAGCAAATTCCTTCATCACCAGCCTTATAGTCTATACATTACAAGTGCTGACAATTCTGAGTTAAATCAAGCTAGCTTGTTTATCCTTGTATGTCTCTTGCTTGAAATCCATCAACTGAGAAAACACTCCATTAGTCATTTATCTAGTCAGAGGTATCTTTTCAATCCTATTTGATTCGTGGATAGAATTATTATACACATTAAGAGTGTGTGTCGCATGGATGAAGTTTATAGGTAGAACATTTGATGAGAGAGTCGGTGCTATCAGGTCTTGGTAGTTTCACAAAGCACAAGTGCTTTAGTTCTACAACTTCTGATTACTCAATTTGAATCTGCAGCATTTGTTTTCTTTTGCTCTAAGAATTGATAGCCACAATTGAATCAGTTGGGAGCTTTTGACTTTCATTGTACTAGGATATTGATTTTTAATGCTTAACAATTGTACATGGTAATGAACATTACAATGGACTTCTTCTGCTACAACTTTTGAGGTTGGTGATGAATTTTTCAGCTTTTGGAACTTCCTCAATTATGAATTTCACCAAGCTTAACTGTTTATCTTGCAACTTTTGTTTTCTCACTTTAAATCTGCAGCAAAACACAGGGTGATCATAGACCTTGATATGTACCAGAGTACATAGCAGAATCAGTATTGGGAGGGTACTTTGACCCAGTAATGGCACGGGACATCTGATAAGTTATTTGGGTGCATAAGCTAGCTAGCAACAACTAAGTTCCGGGCACCAGTGATTGTGAACAGGGAATAAAGAAGATGCCAATGCAACTTACTTGGCCAGTGTCTGTAACTCATTCAATGGAAGAACAAGAAAAAGTGGGTGAAACTTAATTTTTCTTGGTGGATTGGAGTGAAATTCATTCAATGAAAGAAGCTCGAAGGATATATACAAATGAAGCACAGAGGGGCAATGACAAAGAAACCTGTGATATATTTGGAGATTAAAGGCAGAGAGAGGGACCTTGACAACATCGCCACCCCTTAGCCGGCCTCCTTTAAAAGCTGCTTATTTTGGTCTCAAGAACACTGGCATGCAACAATAAAAATTTTAAAGTGCACATTATTGTTGGTGTACTTGTATGTATCCAATTCTAACATTTCTAGTTTTGAGTCCCAGTTGATAAGAAACAAATGTTTATGATCCTGTTAATGAGAAACAACGTACCATACCTGATGATGCGAACACTGTTTACCCTATCATGCTCCAAAGAATGTCACTTCTGAACCACTTGGCCTGGAGTACTGCAAGAGTATATGAGAAATGCCATGATGCTCGTTTCAGTCTTGCCCTGTATGAGCCTTATGAGTCATGCATGACTTTCAAAATTGGGTTCTTTTTGGCATTCAATTAAAGTGTACCAACTGATCCTTCTTTTGAGTTCTACTTTTGCTATGAAAAAACAGTACCAAACTATTCCTACCCATCTCAGGCTGACAAAGAAGTAAAGGGTCCTGGCCATGGATCAACCATGCATATCGTTCCATTTGAAATTGTTAGTACTACAATCACTCGATCAGTAATTGATGCCGTTCCTTGTTGTGCATGGGAGTCACCTAGCAAAGAAACCGACCCCAGAGCAATTGACAAAATAGCAACACAAAGGTTAAGAAAATTTAAAGACAATGCCAGCCGAATTAGTACAAGGATTAGTTCTCTGATATGATCTTGGAATAAAGCAAAACGTTGCTGAATACCGTCGTGCTCGTGCTCCTCATTGCAAAGACAAAGATCGCCGTGACTTGACAGAAACAAAATCCAAGGCTAGCCAAGGAGGACGCCGCTGTTAGACACTCTCTGCTGGAGGTTTTGCCGTTTTGGTTTTTTCAAATACCTTGTGTCGTACAATGGTTCTACATTATTAACCTATAAAAAGTATTATCTAACTTTGGCTTGATTGCAAAGCCTAGCTAGGCGGTGCTTAACAAAGTCCCAAAGTTAATCACAAGTAATTCACAGCACCTCGAGCAACGAGCTGTTGCGTTAGGATGTTCCATGGGATAGGGGGCATGAATAGCTTATTGGTAAAAAATTTCAGTTTTAGAGATCAAGTTCTCTTCTCTTAATAATAACTCGCCTGCAATTACATGCTCTGCAGTATATTAATGGGATAGTTATTGTAGAAGAAATAGATTCACGGGTAGTTTTTGCAGAGAGAAAATAGTTGGAGAGAAAAGTGGGGGTTGTGGAATCATTTCTTTTTAATTTTCTTAATAAAAATCTATTTTATAATTGTTATATTTATTCTTGTGATTTAATTTATTATTAAAGTATTTTAATATTTCAAGGTTAAATCTGTCAAATTTTTTAATTTTGGCTAACAAAACTTTTTCTCTTAATAATTGTATAGATATAGATATGTAATGTGTCGAAGTGCACTTGAGATAAACTTACACAAACCCAACTATAATATCTTTCGGGTTCAACCAGCCTCTACTACTTAAACAGGGTTCATCTCACAACCTGTAAGTTACCAAAATACCCTTTACTTCATATCGCACCGACTCCAAATTTCGGGACGCACATGTAAATTCGGAGTCAAACCCATCCGACCACTCCCTCCGTTTCAGGGCGGTAATCCTCTACTTTGCTGGACAAAACCTATCTCCGAGATTTCCCCGCAATCAAACCTGCACGATTCTTAACGTACACTCTTTTCTCAACATTCTTCAGATCCCATTCCTCACTACTACGTTGTCTGCAAAACCCAATTCCTTCTCACCCTCTTATCTCTCCTCATGATTTCTCATCAAAAACCTGTAACTCAATCACATTGAGACACAAGCCTCCTCTGTTTCTACAATGATGAAGACTGCTTGTTGGGTTTTGGCTGTTTCCATAATCTTCAGCTTTTGCGCATCTGGGACTTCCTCCATTGAGAATTTTCACCAAGCGTGAGTTGTTTCGATTGCCTCTGTTTTTGAATCGCAGCATTTGTTTGTTTTTTGCTATAAGAATTGAATGCCAATTGGATCAACTGGAAAAGCTTTTGACTTTCTTTGGTTTCAAGGTACTACACTAGTAGCATTTTGATTTGGGCATGTTCAGTGACGTTGGTGATAAATTTGGCAGCTTTTGGTTTAGATCTTCCAGTACATTTGCTCTGCTGCTAACTCTAGGAAGAAATTTAAATGTTACTTCCAAGAATACTGCAAAGATTGTTTTTGAATGAAGCTTGTGCTTAATAGTAGGAAAATGCCAGTCAAGTCATGAGATTTGATACAGATTATAAGGTCAGAAGGTGCTTTAGATTGTAGGTGATGTATGTTTTGTTCTTAAATCTTAATTGTTGAAGTAGGGCAGAATCCTAGTATAGGATAGTTTGAGTCGTTATTAAGAACATAACTTTTCAGTTGTGTTGAAACTCTGGAAGTGATTGTTATGTGAGGATAAAGTTTGGAGGTCCTCTAGAGCAGTGAGTGTGTAGCTTATATAACTGAATACATGTATAGATGTTACTGACTAAAGCCTGTTAGTTTCTTCTATTTTACTAGCAAAAATTTGTTTGTCATATTTGCTTCCGGAAAATTAACTTTGCAACTACTGCGGCTGCATTTTGTCAATATCGTGACTGGTTTGTTATTTGTAATATTGCACATGCAGGTTTCCTATTGTGGAACCAGATCCTGGTCATACAAAACTTCGTCTTTCAAAGGAAGGCCTAGAGGCCATTGAAAGAATAACAACTCCTATTGCAGCTGTTGCAGTAAGATTTAGATTCGTTTTCCTCTGCATCAGTAGAACTCACAATCTTATCTTCGTTTTAGCTAAAACTTCAATTTGTATATATTTTCTAGTATCAAAAGATTATAAAGGACCTATATATATACTTTCAAAGCACCGATAAACTTGGTGTGATTAATTTTGAATGAATTGTTTTAGCGATCTAAATATGCCTAGTGATCAAGCAGTAAGAGGATGTTACACAAAATGGGTTAGTCTTCCACTTCCCAAACCCACCCCATCACCCAAGACCTCACTTACCATTTAGGATAGAGATCAGCTATTTTCAGTGAAAGGGATGAAAGAAGGAGTCCTGCATCTGTTCAGTTCTCTGTTTTGTTATGTTCTTGTTTTATTGTAATTATACAACTTTTTCTGGGTTTGTCAGTCACTTGGAGTTATATATTGAAAACTGAACCTGCCCAAAAAGAAAGTTTAAGACTTGTTTTGTGTCAAGAGAGATGGAAAGATAAATGATCAGACCAAAAAAAAATAAAGGGTGGTAACTGCATCAGCAGCATTTTTTTGTCTCCAAACTCTAGAAATGAGTTATATTGCAAGTTCACACACTGATCAGAAATACAGAATGTTTTCTGTGTCCACATGCACACACATGGTGAAAGGTTATTGAGAATTATAATCTTCCCCAAAAAAATTTATTACAATTTATGGACAAGTCTTGTTTTCTTTTGGTAAACTGTACTTACTATACGAGTCTTGTTTTCTCTTTATCAAATGATTGTCTGCTCAGGTTATTGGGCCATACCGCTCTGGGAAATCTTTCTTGCTCAATCAGCTGCTCTCCCTTTCTTGTTATGAAGGTCTAGTTTTGACTTCTATTACTCTATACCTTTGTCCATTTTCTTGTTGATCTAGTACATTTATCTTTCTGCATTCGGTGTGTGGTTTGAACATCTAACAACCATAAGATCTTAAATACTTTACCCAACAGGTTTTGGTGTAGGGCACATGCGTGACACAAAAACAAAAGGTATGTGCTGATGCTAACTTTATGGCATTGTTTGCAATATGTCGTACAACCATACTAACGAAACTCTTTTGCCTCTTACAGGGATTTGGGTATGGGGAACCCCAATAGAAGTGGATATTGATGGAGTAACAACTTCTGTGTTTTACCTTGATACCGAAGGATTTGAAAGTGTTGGAAAGTCAAATGTATATGATGACCGGTAATCTCCAAGTTATCATGTATTCTTCATTTTTGTTTTTGTGGTCATTCAAATTATGTTCAACCTGCTGGATCTTTTGCTATGCTTTTTACAGGATTTTCGCTCTTGCAACTGTCATGAGTTCTGTGCTAGTATATAACCTGCCTGAGACGGTGAGTTGTATAACCTTGATGTACTAGAAGGATGTAGTAGGTCCTAACTCCTTAGCCAATTGTTCTTCAAGCCGAATTTTCCTTATCTGATTGGCATTTTTTGGTTGTATCATTGTGTGTAGATACGTGAAGCTGACATTGCACGGTTGTCATTTGCTGTTGAGCTTGCTGAAGAATTTTATGGCAGGTCTACACTCTCTTCTCTATTTCTTTACCTGAGTTTATGTAGTTTATTGTGCTATTACCAACACTGACATTTTTTGTCGCTTTGCAAATTTATATGGAGAATAGAGTGAAGGTAATTATCATCCCTTGAATCACTATTTTTAGGCGTATTACTGTGCATTATCTTGCAATGTGAATATGAATAACTGGATTTCTTTTCAGGGGCAAGATGTTGCTTTTGAACCTGCAAAGCTTGTGTGGCTCATCCAACGTGATTTTCTACGTAAGTTGAGAAACACCTGTGACATGTTACCTCTCTTCTTCTTCTTTTTTTTTTTTTTTTTTTTTTTTCCCAATTTAAAGTAAAATCTTCCAGATCCTGTGACGGTTTACGAGCATGTGTCCTTTCCTAACTATTTTATTTCAAGATTCCAGTGGAAATTTTCTTGAATTGACATTGTCATGTGTATTGCAGAAGGAAAATCTGTGCAAGAAATGGTGCACGAAGCTCTCCTTCATGTTCCTAATAGCGATGGTTAGTTTTTGTTTTTTCTTTTTCACTTTCTTTCTTCGTTTGTTTTCCTATGGATATGCACAAGACTAGCTGTCTTTTTTAAAACGTCTGCAGTTAAATATCTTAGGTTTAATAGTGGGTGTTTTTGTACATTGCAGGCAACAAAAATATTGATATGGTACTTTCTCTATTTCATTATCACTTACTGCTGAGACATTGGTGGTCGGCAATTGAAAGCCAATACTTTCATGTGTCTTTATCAGGTTAACCAGATCCGGGATTCTTTAGCTATTATGGGTGATAATAGCACAGCATTTAGCTTACCACAAGTATGAAGTTTTTCTCTTTCCTTTGTTTCCCCTCATTTTCTTGGATATCAATTGCTAATATATAGTGGCTATCATCTGGTGGTTGAGTGATTTGTTTTTGAGAACACGGAAATAGCACGTTTTAGTTATTGCTTTTTTGGGAGAGGGAGAAGGAGATAGAGAGAGTATCTTTGAAACATGGTTTTCAAGGAATTGAGAATACATATGATGCTTTGTTTTGTACATCCATGAGCTGTAAAACTGTTTTTCTGGTAGCTATCATATAGTAATGCTCTCCATCTTAAAATCTTTGTTTGTCGAGTGATCTGACTCTGTTATAATGTTGAACTTGTAAACAGCCTCACCTTCAACGAACGAAACTCTGTGACATGAAGGATGGCGAGCTCGACCCGGCATATGTTACAAAAAGGGACCAACTAAAACAGCTTGTTACTAGTATCATCCGTCCAAAGATAGTGCAGGGAAGACCTTTAAACGGCAAGGAATTTGTAGCCTTTTTGGAGCAGGTACCTGTTTATTGAACTACTGGTAGATTTGAAATATTAGTCTATTAGACTGGGAGAATCACCAAGCTTCCTAAGTAGTTGAGGACGTCTGTGTCACCTTTGGTGGTTGACATAACACTAGATTTAATTTAGGCAGTGGACATAATTTTTTTTTAAAACACAAACCAGTTACTCATTTGAATTGACTGGTACTGGTTTCATTAGCCCTTTGTTTGATTAGAATGGACAACCGTCGAGATTACATCTCTTCTAATCACTGTATAATCTATTTTGGCTTGTGATGTCAGTTGAAAGTGATCATATGCTTCTATGTACGTGAATGCAACCACGTTTTGTAATGACTGTTACCCTCTGTGTCTTTTTTATTTTTTCTTTCTTTGGTTGAGGTTGTTACTCTCTTTTTAAGGAAGAAAGAGTTGTTAATAGTGGTCATTGTCTAGTACTGTTAATGTTATATGGTATTCTCGCTTAAATAAGTTAAAGAAGAAACAGTTAACTATGTTCCTCACTTCTTTTTACTAATCATCTTTCAGATCCTTGAAGCCCTGAACAAAGGGGAGATCCCATCAACAGGTTCTCTGGTGGAGGTTTTTAATAAAGGGATTCTTGAGCGATGCCTAAAGCTGTATAGTGAAAGGATGAAAAAAGTGCATTTACCTATCTTTGAGCAATCTCTTGTAGAATACCATGAGAGCTCTATGGCAGAAGCAATGAAGCTTTTTGAAGAGCAGCATTTTGGCCGTCACCATGCAAAGAAATCAGTAGTGCAACTAGAAGAAGAAATAGATAAGGTATGAGTACTTTTTATTAAGTTGTATCCTTATTCTCATGCTGAATCTATCCATCTAAAATGATCCATGCTGCTTAAACGCTGGGAATCTGTCTAGTTGTACAGGAATGTCTTAATGGCCAATGAATATCAATCTTCAAAGCTGTGTGAGGGATTGTATACCAGTTGTGAGGATAAAATGGATCATCTTCAGGTTCTCAGGCTTCCTTCAATGGCAAAATTCAATGCAGGTTTCCTACAATGCAACCAAAGTTTTGAGCAAGAATGTGTTGGACCTGCAAAAACAAATTATGAGCGACGGATGATGAAGGTCAGTCATAACTTTATCTTAAATTTTTCCTATTGGATTGCAATTGCATTATGTCTTGATGTTTGCTTTTCAACTATTACTTTGAATGCTTGGGTGGACACTTTAGACACAGAATGGTAAAATTTATTCAATTATCTTTCTTTTTTGTATCAAAATACTTGTTGAGGCATGCTCCATATAAGAGTTAAAGGGATGCGACACAGAGAGTAACTGTGATAAGCAAATCACAAAAGGAACCCCTGTTTGCTAAGAAGCAATAAAATTTGAAAACTATTTTGCTAGCAATAAAGTTTACTTAGATTCTGTGTATTTTTGATGCGATAAGTTCAAGCTCATACGTGGATACACACTGTTTAATTTGCAGATGTTGGGAAAGTCACGCTCTCTTTTTATAAAAGAATATAATCACAGGCTCTTCAATTGGTTGGTGGCCTTCTCTCTTGTCATGGTCGTGGTGGGCAGGTTTATCATAAAGTTTATTTTGATTGAAATTGGGGCTTGGGTTCTCTTCATCTTCTTAGAGACGTACACGAGGATGTTTTGGTCAGCGGAGTCTCTTTATTACAACCCAGTTTGGCATGTAATAGTAGCCACTTGGGAAACACTTGTTTACAGCCCCATCCTTGATCTAGACAGGTAATGACTTATTCTTTCTTTTAAAAGGTGAAACATACCTCAACGAATTGTGTTTTACTTTGTCTTTCATCAATACAGATGGGCTATTCCAGTTGGTGTAATAGTAGCTGTATTTATATTGTATTGGCGGTGTTATGGGAAAAGAAAACAGGGGTCTGGATGGGTGCTACCCCTGTACAATAATCAGAAAGGTGGCTCGAATCGGCCAAGATCGGACTAAAGAAAAAGGTGATGGCATGCTTCAATGGCTTTGATATATACTTGAGATGGGAGCATAGGCTTGGGTGAGCTTTTGTAATTTTTGTACACGAAGCCTCCCAATCTCAAATCTCAATACGCCCGAATCATGGAGAGGTGAAGGATCATATCCGATGATGGGCTGCTCGTATAGTCTAACTGTAACAATTCCAAATTATTTGTATTTCTATTAATTTTTTTAATCAATCATCCAGTGACTTAAAATTGGTGTTGTATCACTTTAAATGGTTCGTGAAGGTAAAATAGAATGGAAAAAAAGGAACACATTCATTTGGGGTCAATGAATTAGTCAGCTTTTATAAACTTGACTAGCACCTGATCAGTGGATAATGGAGGTTTTACTGTTTCTCCTGATCAGTCTCATGTTTCAGTAAGTAGACTAGTTGCTGCA
Organism: Rosa chinensis; assembly: GCF_002994745.2. NCBI lineage: Eukaryota > Viridiplantae > Streptophyta > Magnoliopsida > Rosales > Rosaceae > Rosa > Rosa chinensis. The sequence goes on along the minus strand of NC_037093.1, from coordinate 52,737,646 downwards.
TCACGACCAACTGAACCATAGTGCAGTTGATGCATGCATCAACTGCACTATGGTTCAGTTGGTCGTGATGCATGCTGAACAATTCAGGGATCAACAACCATGGATACTAGCTAAACTTGACCATTTTTATTTTGCTTTGGACTATAACCTGTGAGGGAAATAGGATTAGTCTGAGTTAGTGAGTGGTGATTGGTGAAGACATCTTTGCCTGTCCAACTATTCTTCGGTATAATCCTCGCAGAACTATTCTATGTCGCCAAAAGTAAACATTGCGATGATTGTTCGTCAGTAGAAGCCTTGACCAGTATGGATATGTGTGAAACTGTAGATACAAAAATGGAATTGACAGGAACTCCCTGCGCCTACAAAACCATATCGAGAATCTTCCATATGCGACGTGCCGACCATAATGGCTCACAATTAAGCATTTTATCTGGATTATTCGAACTTATCCAGGAGCACACACTCGTATTTGGTGTGTAATAGAATGCTCAAATAGGAAACAAATTTTATCGGATGTCCCCGAAGGGAACAATTTTGTCATTGAAAAAAAAAAAAAAAAGGAAACAAATTAATCCTATTACCTTTGCATATCAATTGATTAGTGTCTTCCTTATTTATCTTTACGAAATTACTTACTTAATTGGTGGGTCAAACTATTACATCAAAAAGTCTTGTTCGTTCAAGACAAATGTTGGGTCTTACAGACGGTTTGACCGTATGTAATTGTTTTTTTGTGTGGAAAAATTATAATTTTTTTTTGGATCTAATGTATGTAACTTGGGATAGATAAAAAATAACAAGATTAATTGGAAAAAAAGTTAACATGTACATTTTTTTTTATCTAGATAATTAGCCATGAGGACTAGGAAGGAGAAGAGCGCTATGTTCTAGTACGTATATGAAAAAATAGTTTTTCAGTTGAGTAATAAACTTTGTTAGCTCGTCATAAATACGTGGAAAAGTATGTAACCGTTATAATTATAAATGTTTAAAAACCCCGCGAATGCTTAATTTTAAAAAAGTTAGTGTAATTTCTACTACTAATCTTTGTTATGATACTAGTGTTGCAAGTTGCAACCAAGGAAGAACAAGCAAGAAAGACCCAGGACCAAAAATAAAAATCGGAAAGCTCTGGTAATTTAAGACATCTGCAGTCAAAGAAGGGAGCATACATGTCACTCGAGTTGATGACGTGGCAACGAGTAATTGGCTTACAAAAAAACTCAAAAATTCAAATTGCAGCAAGTGATTAGTCCATGAAATTGCTTTATGAAGGCTTGTTGTACTGCAGGTGTGGTTCATTTACTCGGGCACGCTGTACTGAGATGTTACGAACCCCCCTTGTCAGGAAGAGCCCTGGTATATATATTATATTAACCTCATTTTCTCACACATAAAATTGTCTGCAACAACTGAGTGCCTAGCTCCGCTGCTCTGATAATTTTAGGTATACTATTACCTAAGAATTGAACTCTGGTTTTGGGCAGCTAGCCCGTCTGATCAATTCCATTTGTCCCCAATTCTGGATCTAACGATTCTAGCTAGTGTTATTTTGTTAGGGTTTCCAGACATCGATCTTAGCTCAAAATGAATCAAAACGCTGATGGAAGAGCTTTCCTCAACATTGAAGGTACGTGATGTCTTGTAATGGTTGATGAATGTTTGGCTTTAATTTATCAGATATAAAATGGTTTAAGGTTACATGAGTGGTTCTATTAATTCTTTTGCTGCCCCAATTAATCCCATTGTTCTGTCTAGATCTCTTTGTTGATAATTGAATCATTGAATCAAGGCTTGGATCTATTGTCTTCCTTTTTTTTATTTTTCAGTTTTTTAAGGAAAAGGGTTTGAATCATTCGATGACAGTAATAAAGTGAAACAAAAATTGATAAGAATTGTGACCAAGATGATAATCTAAATGGCTAGGGGAAACGATCTCGATTAGAAGGAGATAACTAATGCTAGGGAAAATTTTGTGTACCATGAGGTGGAAAATTTCGCCATCCTCAATTCGTTGTACTTCAAAATTACAAATTTGTGTTTTCAAAAAATTATCTCGTTTAACAAATCGAGAAGTATTGTCAGAAAATCATCTCTTTCTTTCATATTTATACATTTTAATCAAGAAAATATATATATATATATATATATATATTTGTATTTGTGATGCCCCGGAAATTCGTAATTATTTTCCGAGGAATTTCCGGAATCTAATTTATGTTTGTTGGACGGTTTCGTGGCACGTGGACGGAGCGGAAGTGTTTCGGACGAATTGATTAATTGAAAGGTATGACTTTAGGGGGGGTGGGGGGGCTCAGGGTTGACTTTTGATGCGTTGGGATTCTCCGAAAACTTCCTTCACGAAAGTTGTAGAGCGCGTCGATACGAGTTCGTGGATACGTGGAATGCGTAAATCGGAGTTTGTATGAGAAAGTTATGACTAGCGGAAGAAGTTTCCGTTTTAGTATAAATAGAGAAAAATCAGAAATTATTTCATTATTCCATATTTCCATTTCTGGAAATAATCCTTTTCTCTCTCGTCCGCACCTTCAAAGTCGAAGTTTTTCGACTGACCTGACCCGAACCCCGTGACCCGGTTCAACTCAGTTAGGATTAATGTTCACGGCTTGTGAAGTAGTTTTCGATCCCTTAAGCTTGTTTTCTGACTTCGAGCCAGTTATAAAAGTTCACAAGCATGCTTAGATGAAGAACTTTGATGTTGGGAATTTTGTGAAATATTGAGTTTTGGCAGGCGGCGGTGCGCCACCGTCTGTGGCGGCATTCCGGCGGTGTTCCGGTCACTTAAGGAATTGTTTTTGGTATTATATATGTTCTACTCGTTGTTACGAGCGTTTCGATATATAATATGAAAATTTTGGAGTTCGTATGGAATTGTTATGATTTTTGCCGTTTCATATCAGTGAAATTATTCGTTCCGTGAGGATTCGAGCGTCCGATCGACTTGTGGTTTGGTCACATCGATCGTAGACGTATTCTGGAGACATTGGGTGGTCTCGGATGTGGTTTCGCCTCGATTGGCGTCACTTTGGGAATTTTGGTTCGATTTCGAACGTTATTCCTTGTGTTTCATTGACTGAATCAAGGCTGCACTTTTCTTAGGTGCTTGACAGAGTGCATTATGTAAGTAGTCTAGTGGTGTGAAGACGCAGCGGGAATTTCGAGGTGAGTAATCTCACGAAGTTCATTCACGAACGGGCTTACCTTTATCGTTTTGAGAGTTATTTAGTTAATTGCAAACTATAATTGGTATTAGTAGGCGTTCCTGAGTGGATGACTACGTATATATATTTACGTGAAATATATATGTTTTGGTGGTTTGTGGATTTTGAGACAATATGCATGAAATGATGCTTTTTATTGTTTTGGGTTGTGGCTTTTGGAAAACAAATGATTGTGGAAATGTTGATTTCGATTTGTTTTGAAAAGGGTTGAGATTTGTGTATTTGAGGAACATTTTAGTTCGCGGGTGGTTTATTTAAATATGGGTTTTTACCGGGAGTAATTGATAGGGATCAATTACGGGGAATCTTTCATTTTAGATTCGTGTAACATTTTGGGTCTACTGTGACTCCTTTAATGTTTTGGTATTTATACCGTGGGTTCAAAGACTTAGGAGTTGAGGATCATGGGTGGGAAAATCGGGACTTCACGCCTTTGGCCGGGTTAGTGAATACTATCAGTTAGAGCTCTAGTCTGTCCGCTGTGCTTGTTTATTGTTTTAAACATGTGAGTTTATCTCGTGATTTGAGTGAGTTTATCTCGTGCTTGTTTATTGATTTAAACGTGTGAGTTTATCTCGTGATTTGAGTGAATTTATCTCGTGCTTGTTTATTGATTTAAACGTGTGAGTTTATCTCGTGATTTGAGTGAGTTTATCTGGTGCTTTGTTTATTGATTTAAACGTGATTTGAGTGATTTTATCTCGTGCTTTGTTTATTGATTTAAACGTGATTCGTGTGAGTTATTCTCGTGATTCATGTGAGTTATTCTCATGATTGGTATGAGTTGTGTGTGGTTTGAGTTACTCATACGGGCTTGCAAAAGCTTACCGGGTTTGTTGTGTGGTAACCCGGTGCACCATTCAAACGGTGTAGGGGTTAATCCTGCAGGTCAGAATAATCGAGGCTGAAGTTGGGGTTGCATACTTGCAGCTAGACGGTAGGTAGCAAATTTTGTGACTTTACCGTTATTTGGACTTCCGTTGTAGTGAGCTCTGAGGAGCATTTACGTTTTATCTTGTTGTTGACAATTTAATTCGTATGCTTGTGTAATCTATAACTCTATGGAGCGAGTGTATATTAACTTTGAGGGTTCAGGGCATCAATATGTGTGTAAGTCAAAGGGAAAAAGAATTCAGGTATTTTGTATTGATGACTGAACGTTCACGCATGTATAATTATGGGATTATATATATCGATTTTCATGTGTGTAAAATCAGGGGCGTGATAGTTTGGCATCAGAGCGTAAGGTGCATATTTGGTGACAATCAATACTCCTCGAGTGATGGCCCGTTTGCAGCGGATCCCCATCTGATGCTATTCGGTATTGATATAGTCATTGGGTATGCAATGAGTATTGGAATGTGAGTCTTCAGGGTAGTGTTGGCTCAGTGAACGAAGTGTAGGAGCTTAAGGTAGCTTCTAGGAGTTATAGTCTTTTGAGGAATGAGGACCTTTAGATTTAACTCGGGATTGATGTAGGGAATGGAAATTGTATCCTCTGACGTCGTGTTGTGGTTGCTTTAGTGATAGCATTGACTTGTGCTTGTGTTGAGAGTTATACAGGTGTTAACCACATGTTGTTATGCTCCTTAGGTGATGGATTCTCAAGGAGGCAGAGCTAGGGGTCGAGGTAGACCCAGAGGCAGGGGTGGAACCCGAGGTAGGAGCAGAATTCCTCCACCGGTTGAGGAGATATTCGAGGATGAGGTCGAGGCATCAAATGTTGAGCTGCCTGTTCCACCTGTTGTGGAGGTTGCGAATGTTGTGGATTCCACTCGTTTGTCGAAGTTGGCAAAGGAGATTTCGAGGTTGGGCGGAGTTCCATTCCAGGGAGGTACGGATCACATGTTGGCAGATCAATGGATCGAGAACATGGAGACCTACTTAGAGATGGTCGTCTGCGACGACATTGAGAAGAGGAAGATTGAGGCGTTTATGCTCCAAGGAGATGCAAGGGTATGGTGGAGCGGCACACAGAGAGTTATGGATGTGTCCATTGTGACCTGGGATGGTTTTGTTGAACTGTTCAGGAAGAAGTACTTTCCGCCTTCAGTGAGGGAGCAATTGAAAAGGGAATTCGTCTCGTTAGTCCAAGGGACTAAGAGTGTGAGGGAGGACGAGGCTGAGTTCTCAAGGTTGTATCGCTTTGTGAGGCAGATGGATGCTGAGAGCTTAGCTATGAAGTTTCAGTGGGGACTAAATGCTTCGATCCGGCGCGATGTCGCTGTTCTGGAATTGAAGACGGTGGAGCTCATTTTCGCTAAGGCCATGACCATTGAGCAGGAGAACCTGATCTTCCAGGAGTAGGAGTCGGCTGAGAAGGACTCCCGAAGGAAGGGAAAGGCAATCGTTGAGAGCAGTGAAGGGACTGATAATCAGGGTGGGTCCTGGAAGAGGCGAAGGACTCATCAGCAGGCGCCAGCTATGGAAGCAGCTGCACCTGTCGGGCAGGTGGTACCCTCGAGATGCTTTAATTGCAATGAGGTAGGCCATGTAATTAGATTTTGCACGAAGCCGAGAAATTTGTCGTGTTACAAATGTGGTCATTGTACCCAGGCACAAGGCAGGGGACAAGGGAACCAGCAGAGGCAGCTACCTCAGGGAGATGCGAGGGTGTTCGCTGTTGTTCAGCGAGGTGCTGGGGAGGAAGGTACTTTATCTAATTTTGCTTGCCTTGCTAGTATTGTGTGAGGTGATAGAGTAATTCGTTCCGTGGTGTTGTTTTGTTTTGTTTTGTGTTGTGTTATGTTGTGCTGAGTTTTGCTTGATGTCTTTAGTTAGACTTTGTCATATGACTTCCTTTTTGGGTGAGGGTAGTATGTGCATGATGCATCTTTCTTCATTATGGCTCGATTGTGCGATAATGCCATGTGAGGAGTTATGTTTGGGTGATCAAGGCTAGACCATATTGTGATTTGTGTTCTAAGATGGTAGGACGAGTATTGAGCTGTGATGCAGATGTTCTTGTGATACTAGGTGAGGTACCTGTATCCATTATTGATCGAGGTAAGTTGTACTTCGAGATGAGGGCATTCTTAGGATGAAAAATTGGATTTGAGTTTGGTTTATGCGTACTTGTGGGTGGGGTACGTGTAAATTTCGGGACGAAATTTCTTTAAGGGGGGTAGAATGTGATACCCCGGAAATTCGTAATTATTTTCCGAGGAATTTCCGGAATCTAATTTATGGTTGTTGGACGGTTTCGTGGCACGTGGACGGAGCGGAAGTGTTTCGGACGAATTGATTAATTGAAAGGTATGACTTTAGGGGGGGCTCAGGGTTGACTTTTGATGCGTTGGGATTCTCCAAAAACTTCCTTCACGAAAGTTGTAGAGCGCATCGATACGAGTTCGTGGATATGTGGAATACGTAAATCGGAGTTCGTATGAGAAAGTTATGGCTAGCGGAAGAAGTTTCCGTTTTAGTATAAATAGAGAAAAATCAGAAATTATTTCATTATTCCATATTTCCATTTCCGGAAATAATCCTTTTTGTCTCTCTTCTCTCTCGTCCGCACCTTTAGAGTCGAAGTTTTTCGACTGACCCGACCCGAACCCCGTGACCCGACCCGGCTTTTCAGGCGAACTGCGGCGGTCTCTGGCCGTGAAACTTGGTCAGCTGGTTCACCTCCTCCGTCCGATAGTCCCTGTGGTGTTCTCTAGTGACGAGATCCACCGTGTGCGGCGCTACAAGGCGGTGCAGTTAGCGTTTTCGGACCCGGCCGGAAAACACAACTCCGGCGACTTCGTGGCTTCGTGCTTCCTTGGTTGAGTTCAGAATAGGCTTCCCGATCGATCTATGGTGTTTGTTTTGATCGGTTTACGTGGAAATTGGTTCAACTCAGTTGGGATTACTGTTCACGGCTTGTGAGGTAGTTTTCGATCCCTTAAGCTTGTTTTCTGACTTCGAGCCAGTTATGAAAGTTCACAAGCATGCTTAGATGAAGAACTTTGATGTTGGGAATTTTGTGAAATATTGAGTTTTGGCAGGCGGCGGTGCGCCACCGTCTGTGGCGGCATTCCGGCAGTGTTCCGGCCACTTAAGGAACTGTTTTTGGTATTATATATGTTCTACTCGTTGTTACGAGCGTTTCGATATATAATATGCAAATTTTGGAGTTCGTATGGAATTGTTATGATTTTTGCCGTTTCATATCAGTGAAATTATTCGTTCCGTGAGGATTCGAGCGTCCGATCGACTTGTGGTTTGGTCACATCGATCGTAGACGTATTCTGGAGACATTGGGTGGTCTCGGATGTGGTTTCGCCTCGATTGGCGTCACTTTGGGAATTTTGGTTCGATTTCGAACGTTATTCCTTGTGTTTCATTGACTGAATTAAGGCTGTACTTTTCTTAGGTGCTTGACAGAGTGCATTATGTAAGTAGTCTAGTGGTGTGAAGACGCAGCGGGAATTTCGAGGTGAGTAATCTCACGAAGTTCATTCACGAACGGGCTTACCTTTATCGTTTTGAGAGTTATATAGTTAACTGCAAACTATAGTTGGTATTAGTAGGCATTCCTGAGCGGATGACTACGTATATATATATATATATATATATATTTACGTGAAATATATATGTTTTGGTGGTTTGTGGATTTTGAGACAATATGCATGAAATGATGCTTTTTATTGTTTTGGGTTGTGGCTTTTGGAAAACAAATGATTGTGGAAATGTTGATTTCGATTTGTTTTGAAAAGCGTTGAGATTTGTGTATTTGAGGAACATTTTAGTTCGCGGGTGGTTTATTTAAATATGGATTTTTACCGGGAGTAATTGATATGGATCAATTACGGGGAATCTTTCATTTTAGATTCATGTAACATTTTGGGTCTACTGTGACTGCTTTAATGTTTTGGTATATATACCGTGGGTCCAAAGACTTACATGTTGAGGATCGTGGGTGGGAAAATCGGGACTTCACGCCTTTGGCCGGGTTAGTGAATACTATCAGTTAGAGCTCTAGTCTGTCCGCCGTGCTTGTTTATTGTTTTAAACGTGTGAGTTTATTTCGTGATTTGAGTGAGTTTATCTCGTGCTTGTTTATTGATTTAAATGTGTGAGTTTATCTCGTGATTTGAGTGAGTTTATCTCATGCTTTGTTTATTGATTTAAACGTGATTTGAGTGAGTTTATCTCGTGCTTTGTTTATTGATTTAAACGTGATTCGTGTGAGTTATTCTCGTGATTCGTGTGAGTTGTGTATGGTTTGAGTTACTCATACGGGCTTGCAAAAGCTTACCGGGTTTGTTGTGTGGCAACCCGGTGCACCATTCAAACGGTGTATGGGTTAATCCTGCAGGTCAGGATAATCGGGGCTGAAGTTGGGGTTGCATACTTGCAGCTAGACGGTAGGAAGAAAATTTTGTGACTTTACCGTTATTTGGACTTCCGTTGTAGTGAGCTCTGAGGAGCATTTACGTTTTATCTTGTTGTTGACAATTTAATTCGTATGCTTGTGTAATATATAACTCTATGGAGCTAGTGTATATTAACTTTGAGGGTTCAGGGCATCAATATGTGTGTAAGTCAAAGGGAAAAAGATTTCAGGTATTTTGTATTGATGACTGAACGTTCACGCATGTATAATTATGGGATTATATATATATCGATTTTCATGTGTGTAAAATCAGGGGCGTGACAGTATTATATGTGTTTAATAGTGAGATTATAAACATGATGTAAATAGTTTTACTAATCATTTAAGATAAATTTAAGATAACTGTGATAATCTGGATAATTTGTGGAATGTATCTAAAATTGTATATTTATACGAAATCTTCATCAAGGCATGATTTATGTCAATTCATCGGAGTTGTAGACACTTCGTAATAGTAAAGATGATATATTCTTAATATCTTTATAACTGTTTAAGGATATCTCTATTTGTGTTTAGCCCAAACTCTAGGTTACTTGACCTAGTGGTAATAGAGTTTAATTAGACGAATCTAGATATTATCTTTCCTTGTATGATTCTAACTCTATGCATTGTAATCCTCTATATAAAGAGGGCTCTGTTATCAATGAGAATACACAATGAATTTCTCTCAATTTCAGTTTCTCTACAACACGTTATCAGCATGAAGCCCTAACCCTGAAACAAATAGCCAAACCCTGATTCAAGAAGCTAAAAACCTTGAATCCGAATACAAAACCTTGGAGCCTTTTCTGCCTCCACCTCACACCTTGAAGAACTCGATCCCAGGAGTCCAGAACCGGCGACCCCACCCCAAGAACCGGCCGGAAACCCACCGAACAGGCCAACGGAAGCCCCATACAACTTGCAGTAAATATTTCACCGGTTCACCACCTTCTGGACTTCCAATTACTACCAAATTTTTCCAGCAGTAGCATATCAAACCCAGAAATCCAGAACCGGAAGAAATTCCCTGAAAACCGACCTAAAACTTGCTGAACCGGCCGACTAAATGTCTGGCAGAAAAACCGGCAGAAGGAAAGAAAAGAAAAAAAAAGGGGAAGAGGCAGCCCAAGCCACGGCCCACTGACGCAAGCCACGTCAGCAGCACAGTCAGCAGCGGACAGCGCCATGTCAGCACCGGTCAACTCTGGTCAACGTCAGTTTCCGGTCAACTTTCCGGCCGCCTCCGGTGACTTTTCAGGCGACTTCCGGCCATTTTCCGGCAACTTTTTCCGGCCAAATTCCCATCGACCTATTTCGAGGTATTTTTTACTAAACGTTCCCGTTTTTTTAATTCAATTTATCTTCTTTTTCAGGGACTTGCAACCTCCCTTCTTCTACCCCCCTTTCTTCATTATAGGGGAGACCAAATTAAGCCGAACTGTGGGGGTTCGTGCTCACTCCAAGCTTAGAGCTTGTTGAGATCTCCAAACTTAGAGTTTGTAGAGAATTTATGATCGACCACTTACATCATTGTTTCGATCTAATCCAATATCTCTTGGAATCGAATTTCTTGGAAGCGACTACGCTAGGAAATTCCTAATTTCTTGGAAGCGATTACGCTCAGAAATTTCATATGTTTTCGTGGTAGCCTATTTCGCTCCGAAACTAACCCTATTTCTTGTTCTCTTTCAGGATGAGTAACCTGAACAAATTGGACTTTGGTCCATTAGGAACAACTGGCTCTGGATATCACAGGTGGGTTCGTGATATCCGCCAGCATCTCAAGGCTGATGGAATCCTGGATATGATTCTTGAGCCTAGCCAGGACGTGCTAACTGTTGAGCAAGCTCAAGCTTTGGAAGCAAATAGAGCAGCCTTAGAGGCAAATAAGGCGAAAGCCATTAGGATGATTCGCTCCAGTACGAGTATATGAATGAAGAAGACCCCAGAAGGCTGTGGGTCTCACTCGAAGAAAGATTTAGCAACGTCCGTAACCCCTTGCTTCCTGACCTAGAAGTGAGATGGCATAGCCCCCGCTTCTGTGATTTCAAGTCAGTTCTTGACTATAACTCGGAAGCACTTCGCATTAAATCCTTAATGGAATTCTGTGGTAAAGAGATCACAGATGCGATGTTAATTGAGAAGACTCTCTCTATCTTCCTCGTCTCTGCATTGATGGTTGCTAAGAACTATCGAATCGATGTATATGCAAGACGGATCACAAGGTTTCATGAGCTCATTGGAGCTATGAATGTCGCTGAAAAGCATGACAATATCCTTGTGAAGAACTATAATTCGAGATCCGTGGAAACAGAGCATATTCCGGAATCCAATTATAGTCGTACCTCTAAGAGTGGGCGCCAAGAGCGAAACCCTAATATTAGGGATACTTCTGAACATTCTGGTCCATATAATCGCTCTACTTGGGAAGGTAACTGCCAAAATAGGCGAACACGGAACCGAACAGGTAAACGTGGAAAGAGAGAGGGAGGCAACGCCTCTGGCCATGTTGGTGGCGCCACCAACATTAGGAGCCATCTAAAGGACGCTTTCAAAGCGCCTCAATCAATGGAGTCTGAGAGAAGAGATGTATGTTCTCGATGTGGAGTATCCAATCATTGGGCACACATTTGTAGAGCTTGTGAAGAAATCATCATTGCCTACAAAGCATATTGTGAAGCAAGAGAAACTCACTATGTGGAACAAGAAGATCATAAAGATGATCTAGAGTGAAGGGTCAAAGACTACAAATCTGGCTGGGATCAATAGATCGCCAATTCTGTTTAAGTCTTTATTTTTCTAAGAGATGTAATAGGCATCCTAATGGTTAAGAGACAATGATGTACTCTGTTGGCTTATGAATAAAATTTCGAGTTCTTTATGACTCCATTTTGATTCTGAGCATATGACTTTTGTGACTACAATGGCTGGGCCATCAGTATTAATTCAAGGACATGGAATAGCCCAAGTTCCACTTGCCAAATGGCACCTTGATTACAGCTGTCACATAAACTCTCTACGCTCTTAGGGCAAATTGTACCCTATGAATAGCCAACGAATTCCATGCGAAAATGCATGTAGAGAACGGAAATGAGTTCCTTTGCAATACCTTTAATGATTGCGAACAAAGATGCATCTTAGAGAAGTTTATGTGTCTCTCTAGTGGACTCTATGTCACTATTCGAGCTATTAATCCAATAAAAGTTATGAGAGAAGATCTCTTGGATTTACACACATATTGGCTTTGTCACGACAGGATAGATCATCCTAGTCAGGATATGATCATCCGTCTACCAAAGACTTCACATGGACATCTTTTCTCTCGAGCGAAATGAAGCATGAATCAAAAGTTGATTCCTGGACTAAGTGTGACCGACGCTGCTGCCTAGGGCACTGCCTCCGTTCACCACTAGCCTAGGGCTGGCGCAGTCCCTATCCAGGAGGCCATGGATGGCGTCCATCATTGTGATGGCGCCCTAGGTGATGCTGCAATCACCAACTTGCTTCGAATAGCGTTTAAGACGCTCAGGCCCAACCAAAATTCTCATTGGTTGCTTCTAAAGCCTCTCACTCGTTTTACAAAGCCCGTTCCTTAGGAAAATTAGGACTAAGACCGTCCTATGCAAAGGATATGACAATACTCATTATGTTCTTACATAGAATCCATGGGGATTCTGTGGATTGATTCAACCAACTTGCTGGACGTAAATATTTCATGATGTTGGTTGACACGCAAACACGCCGATCACGTGTTGTGCCATTGTCCACCTATAAATGCTGCTTATGCTACACTTCTAGCATATATCATATGACAACGGGCTCACTCCCCAGATCATCCTATTCAGTCAATTGGATTTGACTATGCTAGAGAGTTTACATCGAAAGACTTTCGATGGATATTGCAATGGGCTTGATGTTGGACATCACATTCCTATGTACACACCCAAATGGTCTTGTGGAAACGACTACGATGATAGTCCGGACATTGGTAATGCTCACCAATCTCCTTATATCCGCTTGGGGTAATGCAATATAGCATATAGCTATGCTAATTCGTCTACGACCCACAGCCACTCAATGTACCTCTGCGTTACAGCTAGTGACTGGGTACAAATATCGTACTTATGCATATTTGAGTGAGCCATTTATGTGCCAATTGCGCTGCCACAGCGCTCTATGATGGGTCCTTACAGACGAATGGGCAACTACGTTGGATTTGAGACTCCAACAATCGTCCGCCACTTAATGCCCTTGCAAGGCGATCTCCTTACTGCTAGATTTGCGGGTTGTCATTTTGATGAGACAGTCTTCCCGTAGTTAGGGGGAGATAAGAACACGGATGTTCAGCAGGAACGATAAGAATTGCCGTGGCCTGTCCCTACTATGTCTCATCTCGATCCCTATTACAGTGACGAGATCACACAAATATGCTACAAACATGCCTGCAAGGAAGGACGTTCCTACGAGAGGACGTAGTGCCACCCTACACGGAGGTAGGCATGGCGCCAACGCCAAAGAGAGTGGCACTCTTGCGTTATAGGCCATGGCCCTAGCTATGATGCATGGGAGGCCCGTGGGTTCGAAGGATACATTGGCACAAACCAATCCTTGAATCATCGACACTCAAAATCCGTCTCATGAGTATCTTCCGGGTTATGGTTATTGTTGGGGGACACCTCAACGTCAGAACCTATTCCTGAGAATATAGAGCTCTATGAAACTTACACTAGTGTACATGAGACGTGGGATAGAAACTCCATCATGATTGATGATGTAGTTGCATATTTTGTTGCACATGAGTTTGTTGAGTCAGATGATATCGAACCATGCTCCGTTAATGAATGAATGCCAACGTAGAGAAATTTGGCCTAAATGAAAAGATGCGATCCAGGTTAAGATGGATTCTCTAACGAAAAGCAAGGTTTTCGAGCTAGAGATGCCAACACCTCCTAACATAAAACATGTTGACTAATGGGTCTTCGTTAGAAAGTGTAATGAGAAAAAGATATGGTAATCTCGCCTTATGGCGCAAGGCTTCTCACAAAACGCCCTGGAATCGACTACGATGAGACATATTCTCTTGTAATGGATGTCATTGCACTCCACTACCCTGTCAATTTGGTAGTTTTCGAATAACTGAACATGCAGCTTACAAATGTGGTCATTACTTATCTCTATAGGGATTTAGATACGAAATATACATGAAGATTCATGGTGAACTTCATTTACCCAAGTCAAGAGGCTCTAGACCACGGAGCGTGTTTACAATAAGATTGAAACACTCACTAAAGTGACTACTTGATTGGGAGGGGATATGCCCACGCGTTTCCATAACAAGTTTCGGATTCTATCGCGGTTCATGTTGGACATGATCTTCATTAGAAGCCTTTAAAGAGCTAAGGGAAACCGCTGAACACTTGAAATCCGTAGTTTGAGATGAAGGATTTTGGGAGAACACGATTATGTCTCGGTTTAGAACTTGAGCATCTTGTCGATAGATGCTTAGGCATTTTGACAAGGTCAAGCCTTCAAGCACCCCCATGATCGTCCATAGTCTTGATCCTGAAAATGATCCTCTTCATCGAAAGGATGATGACGAAGATGTGCTAGAGGCAGAAGTGCCTTACTTAGTACAATAAGCGCATTATTGTACTTATCCCAATGCACAAGACTGGACATCTCATATGTTGTGAACTTGTTAGCTAGATATAGCTCTGCGCCAACACGACGCCATTAGATTGGTGTAAAAAAATATCCTTTAGTACTTGAGATGTACGATTGATATGGGCTTATTCTATCCCTACAAAAAGATGATGGATTCGGACCCATCACACACCAGGTACGCCGCCAGCACTGGCCTGCGTTCTCTATCCCCATCCCAAAACGATATAAGTGTTTTGGAAGGTTTTGCTGATGCTGGGTACCTCTCTAACCCACACAAAGGTCGCTCCCAAACTGGTTAAGTGTTCACCATGGGAAAAGACCGTGACATCTTGGAGGTCTACAGAATAGACCCTAGTCGCTATACCTTCGAACAATGCAGAGATCATTGCTCTTCACAAAGTGATTCGTGAATGTATATGGATTGGATCCATAATCACTCATGTTCGAACAATTGTGGTTTGAAGTCTACCACAAGATGAGCCTACAAGCATTTAGGATAATGCTGTTCGTTTTGAACAAATGAAGCTAGGCTACATCAAAAGCGATGACACCAAGTATAATCAGCAACAGCAGACTCTCCTCGAGATCAAAGTGAACTAGGTTCAATCTGAGGACAGTGAGGCAGGCTTGTTTACTAAGTCATTGCCCAAATCCACGTTGGAGAAACATGTGGCAAGAATTGGCTTGCGGAAATTATCTGAACTCCCATGATCGTAGTCATCAGGGGGAGGCACAGACATCAGGGGGAGATGTCTACATGTTCGTCTCGAATCGTGAAGGGTGTGTTATGCTCTTTTTCCCCTTCGACCGAGGTTATTTTTGTCCCATTGGGTTTTTGTTACTCGGCAAGGTTTTTAACGAGGCAACGAGAGAAGCACCACGTTTGGACAACATAAGGGGGAGTGTTTAAGGATATCTCTATTTGTGTTTGGCCCAAACTCTAGGTTACTTGACCTAGTGGTAATTGAGTTTAATTAGACGAATCTAAATATTATCTTTCCTTGTATGATTCTAACTCTATGCATTGTAATCCTCTATATAAAGAGGCCCCTGTTATCAATGAGAATACACAGCGAATTTCTCTCAATTTCAGTTTCTCTACAACAATAACTAATTATTTCTCAAAAAAGAAGTCGTATGTGATACGACACGTGATAATTTATTTTTTGAGAACAATACATAAACGGTTCAGTATATAACTATTTAATGTTCATTTCATTATGTAGCTACATTTGTAGTTTTAGTTACATACTTTACGTGGGACATGCTTTGCATACATCTTTGCTAGAAATAAAAAATCACAATTTCTTTTAGTTCCCCTCAATACTCAAGATAGAGACGATCATAGAATAGCTAGTGTCCATCCAACTTACATTTGACAAAATCCATCCAACTTAGATTTATGTTTGTAGTATTGCTTAAATTGTCTCTCTTTTGGATGTTCAATTGGCTATGGTAGTTGAAACTAGCTATGTAGTGTTTCAACACCAGAACTTTTCTACTTTTCATTCCAACTGTCATCGCAGTCTCTCCACCGTACTGGAAATCTCTACAAATCTTATGAGTGAGGGAGTGTGGTGGTTATTTTAATAATTGTGCGATTTTTTTCCCCTACTTTTTTGGTGTGACATTTGGATTGAATTTGATTTGAATATCTGAGGGATACTTTGTTTTTGTCAAAATATAGTACTATATTTGGTTATTTACTAAAATTCTATTTTGAGAGAGAATGGTGGCAGGATGTCAATGTGGATGATTTGGAAGATAGAAAATATTGGAGGGCATTATATGGCTTCCGTTTGTATATGTACTTTTTTACATATCTTAACCAAACCCTTTGCCTTGTATGGTCTGTAGAGGCTTACCAGTTTTATAGTTTACCCGTTTTATCTGTTTTATAGTTAACAAACTCTCTTTTATATATGGCTAGCATGTACACCTTTTTGCTTGTACTTTATGTCCATGACATTCTATTCATCCTCATTTCGCACCATATAAATGATACCATTTTCGATTGAATTGGTTTTCAATCTAGAGCGTATGTCAAAACTTTTGAGTAGGGATATGTGTGTTCTATAGTGATGGTAATCGATGTCACAACTCTTTCTTTGTATTTGAAAGGGAATATATAGGTACCCCACTATATCTACATTGATTCATCAATCTTGATTTCATGCATACGAGGATCTGATCTCTCATCGATCTCTATTGTTTTGTCAATGCAGAAGATTCAGAATCGATAAGTAGCAATGAGCCTCTACCAGATGAGGTCCCTCTGCAGCTGGCGGACACACCGGGGCCTTTTCTTAAGTCTCTGGGTTTGGAACCACCGATTCCACCAGCTGCTACTTCACGGTCAGATACCCCTAAGCCTAGGGCCTCAGATAACCCTAAACCTAGGGCCTCAGGAGGCCAGCCAAAAAAAAAGAAGACAAGCAGTACCGGTCAGAATCCACAATCAGCGAGGAGTACGAAAGAAGCTACTCCGACGAGGAAGAGAAAGCCAGCCCCAGACCCAAAGATGTGGGTTCCGCTGGCTTACAGGGAAAGAAAGAAAGATGACTTCATCTATTTTTTTAAATGAAGAAGATGACTTCATCTTGATTGGAAAAGACAGTTCATCTGGAATAATAATACTTTTTTTAATGACTTCATATTTCGACGTGCTTAGCTTCAATGAGTTTGTTTCATAATGACTTGGCTAGGCCTTGTTTGGCATGTACTCTTTCATTTTCATTTCTCATCAGCTCAATAAAATTACTGAAATTTATTGTGGGATATCTCTTTGTAAGGAGAGGCCTTTGCATATTGCGGATTTTCGCTGTGGTTTGGCATTTAACATTTGAGAGTTTCTATTGGGACATCCAAATCTGCTTAGTTGACCTCATTCTATTATGAATTATTAAATGACATATATAACATACTATAAAATGACTATTAAGGACAGTAATTATACAAAAAAAAAAATTATTATATTTATTTTCTCTAAACTTTCCAATTCAATAATATTAGATTGTATTCTTTATTATTTTCCCTATCTATTTTCATTTTCCAATTTCACTACAAACTCATTAAAGCATTCATATATATTTAATAAGAAATAAAACTATGATTAAGATAAAAATATATGATATGCATATTGAACGCATATTGGTCAGGGAAAACAAAATAAATTGTATTATGACCTAAATCTAAATCTATCCATTATATTTGCAAAAAGAAGAAGAAAAAAAAAACATAGCTAGCAAATAAAATTAAATAAAAAATATTTAAATAATTAATCATGAGATACAGAAAATAGAGAAACATAAGAAAAAATGATTAATCTTTTTTTTTTTGCACAGCTAAAAAAGAAAAAGTAAATAAAAAAATCACATAATAGTTCATGGGAGAAGTTTAAGGTGTGTTGATGTTTGTCATACATCAACTTTTTAATAAATATATATTAAATTAAATTAGTTGATGAAACCTGTTGTACAGGTCAGCAGGTTATCCACTTATAATTTGACATGTGTACTTAAAAAATAAATAAATTACCATAATAAGTACTCATTAATTGTTTTATACGTAAATCGTTCAAAAACTTGTAAGGAAGATCCTAAATATCGTAATTACTTTGATTACAACTATAATTATCACTAAATACGTCAAACGCGGTGGTTTGTTGTACAGTATCCCATTGATAATATATTTTACAAAAGAAAGGACTGTAGTTACAAAAAGAACAACTGGATTATAAGAATAAAGACTTGAAAAGTTTTAGGTCTAATATGATTATTTACCATTTAGACAAAACATTTGCTGTAGCACTGGTAAAGTAATCGTTTTCTTTGTAAATAGAATCATATTTTAAGTAATTATCATAAAAACGACCATGATTACCACTTTATACCTCAATTGTTGTAATTTACAATAAAATGTAGAGAGTTTCTATTGGGACCTCCAAATCTGCTCAAATATGCTCACTTGACCTCACTTCATTATGAATTATTAAATGACATATATAACCTATTATAAAATTACTATTAAGGACAATAATTATACAAAAAAAAATATTATATTTATTTTATGTAGACTTTCCAATTCAATAATATTAGATTATATTCCTTATTATTTTCCTTATCTATTTTCATTTTCCAATTTCACTACTTACTCATTAAAGCATTCACATATATATATATATATATATTTAATAAGAGTTAAAAATATGATTAAGATCATGTGACATAAAAGTTTTTTTTTTTTTTTGAATAAATTGTGACATAAAAGTATATGATATATTTGTTGAACACATATTGGTGAGGGAAAACAAAATAATCCTCTTATGATTTATGACCTAAATCTGAAATAATCCATTATATTTGCAAAAAAAAAAAAGTATCTAAATAATTAATCATGTGGTACAAAAAATACAGAAAAAAATAAACATTAAAAAACGAATGATTTTTTTTGTTTGAGAATAAAAACAAATGAAATTTTTTTTTTTGCATATATAAAATAGAAATTAAAAAAAAAACTAATAGTTCATGGCATTTTCTTATTGATTAGACATTAATTTTTGAAACTCAAGTTTGATTAAGATATATATATTTAGTTAAGATTTATAGAATGATTAAATCATTGAAATGACTAATTTTTTTATTTTAAAGATAATAATTTGTTTACAAATTATATGAGTAAGGTTATTTGAGGAAGTCTAGTGAGGTTTAGTGAGTAAATTTAGTATTTGAAAATTTGATAAGAGGTGTAAAAAGCATAGAGGTCAAGTGAGTAAATTTGGAGGTTTCAATAGAAAAACTCTAAAATGTATTGTCAGACGAGTAATTATCTCATGGATGATGAGATTTACACAAAAAAAGTATGAGTTACAAAATAGAAAACTTTAATACACAATTAAGGACTCGCACCTCATTTACTATTTATACATAAAGTTTTACCACTTTGACAACAATTCGTTGTCACATTAGTAAAATGGTTCTCAGACTTGTAATATAAAAAATTACCACAAACAAGAGCTTGATTACTTCTTCTACAACAATTCATTGTTTCATCAGTCAAATAGTTTTCAAACTTGTAATATTGGAAAATTACCACAATACAACCTTGTTTACTACTTTGGACCTCAATTGCCATAAAATCTAGAAAAAACATTGTTAAATAAGTAAATAACTTCTAAAGGACAGTAGTTACAAAATAAACAATCTTATTACACAATAAATGACTCATCGCAAATTTACTTAAATATATGAAGTTTTACCATTATAGCAACACATTAGTTGTTTTATTAGTAAAGTGTTATGAAAACTTGTAATAGTGAAACATTAACACTTACTACAACTAGATACCACTTTTTACCATAATTCGTTGTTTTATTGGTAAAACCGGTTCTCAAACTTGTTATAGTGAAATATTAACACTAATTACAACTTTTACAATAATTCATTATGTCATCAATTTTAAGACTTAGGCTTGGAATATCGAAGCATTATCAAAATTACAACCTGAATTACTATCTTTGACCTCTATTATCGTAAAATAAAAGGAGAATATGTTTAATTAATTTTTTTTTTTTTTCCGAAATGGGTCAACTGAGAATTGAGCAAATGGTAGCAGCAATGGTGTGAGTCATGTAGAGGAGTCAAAGGGGGCGAGGATTTTGTTACCATGGGAGCTTTTGCAGCCGGCGCAGTGGAAGGTATACGCTTGAGAAGGTACAACCTAAAGTGCCAAACCTGGCATTTTATTTTCGTGCAACCGTATATGATATCATCGATGAAACTCTAGTTTCTGTAGCGTGCTGAATGATTATAGTGAATCATTGGGGCATGAAGACTCTAGGCCTGAAAAACTAAGAAGCAGAATTGAAGAGGGAATTGCTATCTGCATTCAAATGCTGCTTGTTTTATGTTATAACTATTGTAATTTGAATTCTCCACCTTTGATGTTAGTTAACTTAATCCTTGTGTGTTTATTTGTAATTAAGCGGAAACTGTGAGTATGATTTTATGGTTAGAGTCTAACTTCGTGTGTTGCTCTATTTTTTTGATGCTTAGTAAGCACAATATTAGAAGTGGTAATAAGAACATGGAGCCACAACAATTCCTTTGTTTCTTCCTTGTAAATAAGAACACCAGCTACGATCTGATCAGCATATTGTAATTGTACTAACTATGAGTGACCCTATGTACGGCCAAAAATCTCACTGCTGCTTTGTTAGCTATGTACTAATAAGAATATGAGGCTATTGAAGTAGTTAAGGTTTATGTATCATGTCTAGCTGAGTAACAAAACAATAACAAAACTATGAGCTTAACTGAATATGTTATCAAGGGTCTACTTTACTGCTACTTGTATATAAGAAGCTGAGAATATATATGCAAGCTCGTTCTGTTTATCAGGAACACCATGGATGCAGCAGCAACTGCAATAATGGTATCTCATGCCAATGATTGTCTCTATTCCTCTATTAAATTCTGCTTTGTGTAAATTGAAGCATGAGCATCCATTTTCGGAAACCAGTTATTCTTGTGATGTTTATATGAAAACATGGATTCTTCATTCCCCTGATTGCGGAGTCCAAAGATGATGAGATTTGATTATTATTGTACATCGTTCACAAGATCTATTTCGAAGGCAACAACTTCACAAGTCCAAATCCATGTTGTCCAAGCTTCAGTCATGTTCGGAGATACAAATACCTCCTCAGAAAGTGAGAATACACAAGATGTCCACTGTCAACGCCAATTCACCAATCCATGAGTGTTTTCAGCATTTTCTTGATCTTGAAGTTCATCAAATTGCTGGTTGACACAATTAAAAAATTACGAACGCTCTTCCTCCTTCTTTTCCTTTTCTCCTCTTCACTCTGTTCCCTGTGGCGCCTCTTCACTCCTAGTCAATATCGCACATCATCATCCAATTCAAATCACACAAAACATCAATCCCTGAACCACATCATCCAATTAATATGAAACAGAAAGGAGAGGACAATCAATTCTCTTTCTATACCTCGTTGTGGTTTTTACTTGAATAGTGACAACTACACAGGCTAACGGATTTTGTTTTCTCGTTTTGTACAAGAACAAAACTTGGACTGAGTTTCTTCCTCTTTTCTTCGTTTTCTCTTCTCTTTTTCAATTTAGGGTTTTCTAAATTTGATAGTAGATATTTAATTGAGAATTTTGAAAAAACAAAAAAAAAAATTATACAGGCTAACGGCTAAGTAGGTTACCACTATTAAATATTCTAGACCATCAGATATATTAATATTTTAATTATATCCAACGGTCTAAAATATTTTAAAAAGTTGATGTCTGTCATACGTCAACGTATACTAGAATTTTCCTAGTTCATGTTATTTTATTTTAATTAATTTTTAAAACTCAATACCTTGTGTTTGATTTTTTTTTTATTGGATAAGAGATTTATATTGTCTGATTAAGGAATGGAGATATAATTAAGATTTATAGAGTAATTAAATCATTGAAATGACTAAGTTTTTTATTATAAAGATCTTAGTTTGTTTGTAAATTATATGAGTGAGGTTATTTGAGGAACTTTAATGAGGTTTAATGATTAAATTTATTATTTGAAAATTTGATAGGAGGTGTAAAAAACATAGAGGTCAAGTGAGTAAATTTGGAGGTTCCAATAGAAAAACTCTTAACATTTTTGCATATTTCCTCTATTTATTCAGTAAAATTTACTGAGGTTTCAACTTTCAGCTATTTTATATAGGGTGCCTATTGCCACCCTACCATTTTCTTAGTTCACTCTACAAACATTTGAATTATTGAAAGACTATATTACCCCAAGTGCAAAATGACTAATAAGTACAATAATTTTCTAAAATCCAAATATGTAAGAAAAAAATAAATATAGAAGTAATTAATTAAATACAAAGACTATTTAATTTCTCATTGGATAACATTAATCTTTATCTTCTCCGCCCAAATTTGAATTTATTACTATTGTTTTGTCTTTTTGTTGTCTCCTCATCGTTAATTCGTTATTCAATTCACAAAATCATTGCCTTTAACTTCATCAAAATCTTTGGGATATTCTTGGTGAACACCAAAAGTAAAAATTTAAAACACGAAGGAAAAAAAAATCAATCTCTTCTTCACTGATCATAGTTGTAAATTTACTAATCTTTTTACATAGATTGAAATAGAGAACATTGAAATTGAAAGAAAAAAAAAAGGGAGTAAATCATATTATGATTTTATTAGGAAACTTTAATAAATTTTAATTTTTTTATGAGTATAAATTAAATGAGAGATTTTTGTTAAAAGTATTTATTTTTTAATTGGATATGTCATAGAAGGATATTCTTGGAAAGAGAATGGGTTAAATAAGTAAATTTAATAATTAAAATTAAAATGTACGGTGTAATGAGCAAGTAGGGTGAACAAAGAAAATGGTGGGGTGGCAATAGCCGCACCCTTTATATATAGGCTGGATCAAGACAGGACGTCCGTGAATGTCTAGAAGTGCGGATGAAGCAATCTTAGCCCTTTATTGCTTTAATTGATAATCAATGGCTCCAAATGAATGCGGACTTTAATTGTTAGCCGACCCATGTCCACCGCTTCACCCAACACAATGAAAGCATCACTTCTGAGATTTGGGATTCACCGATTCAGAATGAGGATGGGAGAGAACAATATGCTCTTAACCGTCAACCAATTCATCCATCTCAAATGCAAATTCTTTTGATCTCTCTTGGTTTTCCAAATTCTAAATTCCAAATTTATGTCTTCTGGGTAGTGGCAATCAGATTTAGGATGAGTTCTGTATGTTTTGTTTTTGTTTATTTTCCTTCAAATCTTGTTGCCCATCTCAAGTCATCAAACTCAGAAGCAAATCCCACTTTTTCTCAATCCTTATCTGGTAAATTGAAATGGAGTATGTAGTAATTTTTCTTTTCTGAAAAATAGATTTGGTCTACACATCTACTCTTCTTGAATGGTGAGATAGATGATAGGCTAATGAGGCTTTTGGTGTGAGATAGATTTGGTCTCAATATGAGGTTTTTGGTTATTGATTCTCATCAATCTGAAGCAATTTGATTCGTGAGAGTGCTGCAACTGCAATGCGTTTCAAAGCCAAGGAAGGAAGAACAAGACAAATTGAATAGCAGCCGTTAAAATTCTTTTAATCCCATCTGACGGTTGACAATGGATGTCCACATTTTTGCCTATTTTGCGGACGTCCTCTTCAGATCATGCCTGATTATATATATATATGTGTGTGTGTGTGTGTGTGTGTGTGTGTGTGTGTACACAGTCCGTCTCAGGTGCGGACGTCCGTACCGAGCGGACGGTACGGATTTCCTGTTTCCGACCACATTTTTACATCTTAATTGTTCAGTTTTTAGGTCCTAGTGTATAGATCACCTCTGCAAAATTTCAGCCAATTTGGTGATCATTAAGACATCAAAAACCGCAATTTACCAATATAAATACGAATGGTTCCGGTTTAATAGATTCGATCCGTTCGTGTAAAATGCAGTTTTGGATGCCTTAACGATCATGAAATTGGCTGAAATTTTGTAGAGGTGATCTATACACTAGGACCTAAAAACTAAACGGTTAAGATGTAAAAATGTGGCCGGAAAGTGGTCGAAAACAGGAAATCCGTACCGAAAATTCGGTACGGACGTCCGCACCTGAGAAAATTCCTATATATATATATATATATGTATGTATATATGTATATGAAAATTACACAGTAGTACCAGACCAAAGATATAAACACAGAAAACCCACCTTCAAATAGTTTTATACAAATAAGGACAAGTTTTATACAAATAAAGATACAAGCCCAAGCCCAAAACTTAATAAAACAGGCCTGGCTCCGAATGTTAATGGAAAATGACCAAATTGCTCAGTTTTCATCACAATCTACGCGCATGCCACTGACATAATACGCAACAACCAAAAAATCCCAAAATGCAAAACGCGATCAGAAACCCTAAAATCTCCACCGACGGATCCAACGCAGTAGCAACGTAAGGTTTTCTTCAATTCCGATGAATCCAACCCAATTTCTCTCTCCCTCTCACCTCTTATCGATCCAATCCCTCGATCCCACGCAGGCATAATTCGATTAGCCATTGTCGCCTGAGATTCAAACCGAATTTGATTCAGTTTGGAGTTTTGGATGTGATCCGTGTGAAATTGGAGACAAATGGCTTACCTTAGGAGAGCAGATTTGGACGGAGATGGCAGGATCAGCGGAGCTGAGGCTGTCGCTTCCTTTCAGGGCGCCAATTTGCCCAAACTAGTTCTTGCTCAGGTTCGTCATCCTTTGGCTTTAATCTTCGAATTTGATTTGTTTCTCAACATCTAGTATTGTGGATTATTGAGCTTGAATATCAGAATATCATAGTTGATAGTGAGTAGGGAGACTTAGAATTCTGTTTGTCATTTTCGAAGCAACTTCACAGTCACTGGCTTGGAAAAATTGGAGTAAATGCTTGGTTTGGATTAGTTTGTTATATACATTACCACATTAACGACGTGAAAGAGTTGGAGGAATTTTGATGCTGCTGTGTGTTTGTGCTTATTTGGAGCTGTTACCACTGAGTCTATTGTTTCATTTGCAATTCAAAACTTTGTCTGGTACTGAGAGTTTAAGTAGCACATGATTTTACATGGCTTGGTTTAGTACATTGTATGAGACAGATTGGAAAAATATATCTTATAGTAACAGAGATAATTTTTTATATGAGCTAGTCTCAGTTCGACTCTGTTTTGGTGCTTGTTTCTGCATTATGTCTAGAACATCATGATCTTGTGCTTTCAATATTTGAACGACCGATTGACATTAATGTTGTTATGGAAAGATTGTTACAAATGCAATATAGTTCTTACATGGCTCCAAGTATACCACGTAAGCTATGTGAGCTTCTATCTCAGTTTCTATAAAATTTCATTACTTTTTGTACGTCTTTGGTTATCAATTGATGCGGCGCTTTTTCCAGAGAAGCTAGGATATGGTATATATAGAAGGTGAAACCATGTAAATGTGATCAAGGTAGGTAAATAAAGTTCAAACAAGCAGATGTGTTTAAATAAGAACCATAGGTACTATATATCTAAGGTACATTGCATACAAAATATGATTTGATCTGCTACTATTCAAATTGAAATGATCTGCAACTTTATAGTTTATTGTTTATGTTAATGATTTGATCTGCTACTATGTATAGGTGCAAAAGGGAGATGGTACAACAAAATCGGTGAGAAGAAAAGCTCTGTCACGTAGGAAAAAGTTTCCAAGCACAAGAGTAAAGAGACAAAAGCAGAAAGAAGTGGAACAAGAAAGGGAAGAAGAGGAGGATGAAGATGAGAAGGAACAAGACGAGGGAGAAGAGGACAATGAAGTAGAGGAGGAGGAAGAAAAAGAGAACAATGGAGCAAGAAAAAAAGGCAAAGACCAGAAACAATCATATTGCCAATATAAGTGCAATGTGATTATGAGTGCAGCGAGTGCAGTAGCAGGATTGGACGAGTGCAGTAGCAGGATTAGACAATGTCGAGTGCAGTAGCAGAACACGAGTACAAGTGTAGTAGCATAACTGGACGAGTATGAGTGCAGCAAGTGCAGTAGCAGGATTGGACGAGTGCAGTAGCAGTAGCATGATTGGACGACTGCAGTAGCAGGATTAGGCGATGATGAGTGCAGTAGCAGAACACGAGTAGAAGTGCACTAGCATAATTGGACGAGTATGAGTGCAGTAAGAACTTGATGAGTATGAGTACAACGAGTGCAGTAGCAGGATTAGGCGATGACGAGTGCAGTAGCAGAATTGGACAAATATAAGTGCAGTAGCAGGATTAGGCGATCAGGAGTGCAGTAGCACAACACGAGTACAAGTGCAGTAGTAGAACTGGACGAATATGAGTGCAGCGACTGCAGTTGCACGATCGGACGAGTACTGCAGTAGCAGAATTAGGCAATGAGATGAGAGTAGTAGGAGAATGAGGTTTTGGGAAGTAACATAAATGGATTATTCTCAAGAAAAAAAAAGAGTAACATAAACGGATTGTTCTAAAAGAAAAAAATAATGATAATAATAACATAAACGGATTATTCCAAAAAAAAAAAAAAAAGTAACATAAACGGATTGTTCTTAAAAAAAACAGTAACGTAAAAGGATTATTCTCAAGAAAAAAAAAAGTAAGATAAAAGGATTATTCTAAAAAAAAAGGGGTAAAGGAATTAGAAGTAAAAAGAAGTAGTTAAGGGTAAAAAAGTAAATTAACCGATGACATGTGGTAAGTAGAGAGCAGATTGTCCTTATTTGTAAGATTTAATCATTGTAAAGGAATTAGAAGTCAAAAGAAGTAGTTAAGGGTAAAAAAGTAAATTAAATCATGACATGTGGCAAGTGGAGAGCACATTGTCCTTATTTGTAAGATTTAGTCCTTATATGTTTAATTCAATCTTTAATAGATGTATTTGTTAAGTCATTTTTTGTCAATAACTTATATGTAATTTTATATATATATATATATATATATATAGAGAGAGAGAGAGAGAGAGAGAGAGAGAGGATTTAGAGAGAACCTCGTTAGCCTTTAAATGAGAGGATGTTTTTATTTTGGGTAAAAACCTCAAATAGTACCTGAATTATTGTGAAAGGTACTTTTTGGTACCTAGGAATTTGTTTTACCCCAAATGATACCTGAATTATTGCACCGTTACCAAATATGGTACCTCCATTAACTTAAACGTTAAATCGCTGATGTGGCATATATTTGGAGGGGCAAAATGGTCTGTGCAGCCACATAAACTCTTCCCTCAAAAAAAAAAGTCCTTCTCCTCCAAAATGACAAAATTTTCCCTCCAAATTCTCACAACTTCCCACATAATTGCTCAAGGCCATCAATTGGAGTTAAATAGAACAAATTTCTAAATTAATTATTTTTTTATAATTTTTTTTTCCAAACATCATTGTTAGAAATTTAATATTTTGCCCATAGCTTATTTCATGTCAACAATTTAATGACAAATTAACGGATGTACCGTATTTGGTAATAGTGCAATAGTTCAAGTACCATTTGAGGTAAAAAAAAAATTCACAGATACCAAAAAGTATCTTTCGCAATAATCCATATACCATATGAGGTTTTTACCATTTTATTTTTAGTATGTAGTTTAATAATATAAACCATTCATTCTTTAGTTACATACACACATATGAATCATACAAAAAATTAGTCAAATCGAAAGACGTTTAACTATTTGATTAGCACAATATTCATTTTTAATTTCATCTAATGGATTACATTAATTTGTTTACACAATTTTAAATGACCAAATGATTATGGTTTTGGTTGATTTTTTATATACACAATTCATAGAAATCTAAAAAATCAATGGTTGGAATCATTGAATTATGGCATATAACAGTAAAATTCTCAAATACTTAAAATAAGGAGGTCATCTCTAGAATGGGCATATATATAATGAATTAATTACAGCTTTAGCGCCTAGCTAGTGATTTTCAGAACCTTGATATACACACACACACAAACCTTCTGCCATACATACTCTGCATGTGTAAGTTTTTTTTTTTTTTTTTTGCAGAAAATAAAAAAGAAAAGATAATTCTTACCGTTATTGTAGAGAGAAGTTAGTGGGAGAGAAAAGTGGGTTGTGAGATTTATTTTCTTTATTTTTTTAATAAAAATATAATTTATAATTGTCATATTAGCCCTTGTGATTTAATAAATTTTCAAAGAATTTTAATCTTTTAGGGTCATGTCTGTCAAAAATTTTAATTTTGGTTAACAAAACATCTTCTTTTAATAATAGTATATATATATATATATATAGACTAAATTTAGTTTAGTCTCTCGAACTCTAAAATTAGTTTGATCTTTTTATTTTTTTTTATTCACATTAGTCCCTAAGCTTCCAAATTGCATCACTCTCGTCCAAATTTTAAATTTAGCTCCGAACATGACGTCATAGGTTGAATTGGCACCGACAGCATACCCACAAGAAGGGCAAAATAGACATTTTCAAATAAAAAGATTAAAAAAAACCAAAATATATGCACCTCTCTCTCTCTCTCTCTCTCTCTCTCCCTCTCTCATGACTACATATTGCACACATTGCCGGAAATCTAGACATCTTCGGAAACAATATCGGCGCGACGGTGTATGATGAAACTTGGTATTTGTCCGTGACGAGGCCAATTCGAGATTGTGGAGCTGAGAATAGAAAGACCGAGTTTCAATCCCAATTTGATCCAAGCTTCAGATCGAAGGGACTGGTCCAGATCACCAAGCTTTGCAAGGGACTCGAAGAAAACTTCTTCTCCATGTAATGGCAACCCAAAACAAAAGCAAAGACAATAGAAAAGGCGAGGGGTAGTCTCAGTCAATGCGTTGTTGTTCCAGCAACTCTGCTCTGTTGACTCGTTTCCAATTGAGGACGTGGATCTCATGGTGGCCGAAATGTGATTCTTGATCTAGATTTGAAGAAAGATCCTCTGATTTGATGTGGGTAATTGAAAATTGTACAGGGACGGTGGTGGGCTGGACGCACACTTTGGCGGTAGTGTTGACACTATTGTTAGTGATGGTGATGGTCTCCAACATCTTCAGTCCAACTCATCTATCTCTCCTCATTCTCAGGTCTGTTTACTTTCCCAGAAAACTCCTCCATATTTGATCAAAATGGTTTTACAAATTTTCATTGAGTAAAGCGAATTCAGCATTTGAAATAGGATTAAATATTTGTTATTCCCTGTATTTTACTCCAGAAAACAGTTCAGTCCCTCACCTTTTAAATTAAACAAGTTAGTTCTTATTCTTTTGAATTCTCACACAACAAGTTTAAAAAGACTATTATACCCCTTACTTCTTTTTTTCTTTTTTTTCCTCTCTCTTTTTCTAATTTCTCCCTCTCTTTTTTCTCTCTTTTTATTTTTTAATCCTTTTTAATTTATTTTTTCTACCTCTCTCTCTCTCTCTGAGCCCAGATCCATGGTGCCTGTCGATCATCCTCGACGACGTCGTCACCGGTAGACAAGACATTCGATCACGCCTTGATCGAGGGCAACCCTAATCCTACCTTTCACCTTGTCCACTCTCTCAAATTCTCATGGAGATTTTCAAAAGCCTCGCTTTTTCGAACACCCATCCCATGCCCGACCTAGCTCAGAAGCTTCCACCAACGACTCCGATACTGGATCACTGCAAAGCCCTGCTCAAACAATGGGATGACGACCTGAGGGTCTTGTCCAATGACAATGAGCCTTCACCAAGCACGAATGAGATTATACAGCTTTATGTCACCGAAGTTGCTCCAATTCCTCATCTCATCACAAATGCCTCGCCGCCAAGGATTTCACCAGAATCACTCTCCTCACCCTCCTTCGAGTGTGTTCCTTCTTCTTGTCTTCCTTCCATGTCAAAAAGACATGACGACCTCTCGCTCGAGATTGGCGAGAGTCAACCCAGGAGGCGTTCTTGGTGATTTTTCTAGGGCTGGAGAAATGAAATGTCAAAGATGGGAATAGGCTTCCAAAGAAGCCATTCCCAACGGTGCCTACGAGTGGTGGTAGTAGCGGGACAGACTCAGTGAGCCAGATATGGAGAAATGGCTAGTGTTTCCCATTGCGAATTAGGAATCAATGTGGCTCGATGAGTTGGCTCAGTGGCGGGGAGAGAGAGAGAGAGAGAGAGAGAGAGAGAGAGAGAGAGAGAGAGAGAGAGAGAGAGAGAGAGAGAGAGAGAGAGAGGTAGAAAAAATAAATAAAAAAGGATTAAAAAGAGAAAAAATAATATAAAAAAAGGAAATGAGGGGTATAATAGTCATTTTGGACCTATTGTGCTAGAATTAGAGAGAATGAAGACTATCTAGTTTAATTTAAAAGGCGAGAGACTAGATTGTTTTTCAAGGAAAAATTTAAGGAGTAACAAGTATTTAATCCTTTGAAATATGATGATTTCGGTAGTGGAAATCTAATTTTACCCAAATGGGGGTTTTCGCTGGAGTTGTAGATTTGAGGACATTTTTGCAATAAAGCCGTTTAATTGAGTGATTTTTGTGATTCAATTCAATGCAGGACTATGGTTACTATGGTGGAGGTGGTGGTGGAGGAGGATGACAGGGTTCTACAATGTATAGGAATAAGCAGAGAGGGAGGATAAGGATGAGGATGAGGATGAAGTAAAGGCCTCCAGGATGAGGAAGATTGTCTCGTTGATGAGGTTGGGAAGGTTTAGGGTTTAGAGGGGTAGGGCGGTGGCGGTGTCGCTCTACATTAGGGTGGTTGGTCGAAATAGGAGGTGTAGAAAGAAAAGAGGGGTGTGATTAAAAGAAGGAAAGGGTGGTGGTGGATTTATGGTAACAAGGGTTAATTTCGATATTTCCTCCAAAATTAGGGTAAAGTCTGCAAAAGTGGGCCCCGTGTTGGCTCCAACTCAGCGTATGACGTCACAATCCTAGGGAAATTCAAAAATTGGACGCGGCTGATGGGATTCGGAAGCTTAGGGACAAACGTGATAAAAAAAAAAGAGGGACTAAACTGAATATATATATATATATATATATATATATATTTATATATATCTTATCCAGAGCGAAGCACCTCTTTGAAAATTAACGTGTGAAGTTTGAGTTTTGGGTCACTTTTCGGTCACATATTCACATCTCGACCGTTCAGTTTTTAGGTACTAGTGTATAAATCGTCTCTGCAAATTTTCAGCTAAAATGATGATTGTTAAGGCATTGATAATTGCATTAAACCTAGTACGGTTCAGGTTGACAAATTCAGTCCGTCCATTGGTTTAAGCGAGTTAGATACCTTAACGATCATCAATTTGGCTGAAAATTTGCAAAGATGATCTATACACTAGTACCTAAAAACTGAACGGTTGATATGTGGATATTTGCAGTCCGTCCATTGGTTTAAGCGAGTTAGATACCTTAACGATCATCAATTTGGCTGAAAATTTGCAGAGATGATCTATACACTAGTACCTAAAAACTGAACGGTTGATATGTGGATATGCGACCGAAAAGTGACCCAAAACTCGAACTTCACACGTTAATTTCAAAGTGGAGCTCCGCTCTGTGTGTATATATATATATATATATACACACAGCGCTTCTCCACTGCGGACGTCCGCAGTTTTTCTTAGGTACGGATTTGAGGTTTTGACCCACTTTTCGATCATATTTTCACATCTTAACCGTTTAGTTTTTAGGTCCTAATGTATAGATCATCTCTGCAAAATTTCAGCCAAATTGGTGATCGTTAAGGTATCCAAAACTGGAATTTACAACAATGTACACGAACGGTTCCGGTTTGACAAATTCGGTTCGTTCGTGTAAATTGCAGTTTTAGATGCCTTAACGATCACCAATTTGACTGAAATTTTGCAGAGGTGATCTATACATTAGGACCTAAAAACTGAACAGTTAAAATGTGAAAATATGATTAAAAAGTGGATCAAAACTGAAAATCCGTACCTTTTTTCATAAGTGCTGATATCCGCACCTGAGCAAAGTTTTATATATATATATATATATATATATATATTTATATATTACAGCTTTGGCGCTGCTCTTTTTCTTGGAAATAAGATACCATCAAGTCAACTATATCAAGATCAAGATGGTTTATAAGAAAAAGAAAAACTAGGTTTGCCCCATGAAAAATGAGTTTCATATATGCAAATACATAAGATAAACAATTTGGGAACAAAAATAGCAATGACAAAGACACAAGTTTTCTGATTCTTACGTCTTATATCTAATGAAGTTAATCAAGTTGAGCAAGTTTTCTAGATATTTTGATCACCACGAGGCAGTACATTCTTAAATATAGATAATCTAAGCACTTAAAAAGTGATAAAGAAGTCTCTCTTAATTTTTGTCATTACTCATTAGACTAAATGATATTGAATAAGTTATTTTTTTTATTAAAAAAAATTGTGGGCTTGCATGTACTGTAGAATACAATTTTGGATGGTTATACAGTTATACTAAGTAATTTAGAGCTAATTATCCAACAAATAAATTGAATTGCCACCTCAGAAAATAGAAATGGACAGGACCTACGCAAAGCCAAAGATTCTTCCATATCCAAACTTTGATCCTACCTCGTGGAAAATGTTCAAGTGAGGCAGTGAGCTCGTTTTTCTTATAAGCTTCAACACACGTCTTAAATTAATAACTGACAATTAATAAGGCAGTCTTATCTAAATTCCTGATTGCATGAAAAGCATGAATCGTAATCCGGTCGTCGTTCATATTTAGAAGGATATCTATGTACTTTAGCCATAGCATTTACTCTTAATTCATTAAAGCAAAGGGGCTTTAATAGGAAACAAATCGTCCTGCATTAGTAAACAAAGCCTTATATATATATATATATAAATTTTTTTTTAATATTAAAGGTATAACTAGCAAATTCAATGAAAAGAACCAAGTAGGTAAGGTAAATATAAAAAATAAAAATAAAAACAAAACAAAACAAAACAAAAAAAACAAAAACTAAAAACTTGGATTGCTTTTCTTTTTTTTTTGAAAGGCTTGGATTGCTTTTCAACGCCTCTACTTTTTTTTTCTTTTTTTTAAATAGTACGGCTGTCCTCAGGCCTTAATCATTAATGAAACCGCAGAATATATGGAAATACATAGTGCCTGAATCCCAAAAGAGGACATCCCGGAATAATAAAAGGAGTCTCAATTAAACATATGTATTATACAAGCGCCAATTAGCGAAGAGTGCTTTACTGGCTACTCCATTAGCTTTACAATTGAGATGATACACTGGAAAGAAATTGCTTACGTGGAGCCATAATTTACTAATTCTATCAGCTTTCTCACTGTATTGCCACCGAAAAAATAATTTGGTAGCACTTAGTTTCATCCTATCATTGGGAGGTTGCGACCATTTGATGATGCAAGGAACTAGCCGCCTAACCAGAGCAGACAAGGCACACAAGGTGCACAGACCGGGACAGAGCCCAATGAGAGGTTTATTAGTTCGTTACAATATTACACGTGTAAGTAAGTATTTTTACCGTTAGAATTATAAACCCTTAAAAATCGCGCGTAAATTCAAATTTGTATGTCCCATTGATTTTAATACCACTTACTCTTAATTATCTTAGGGAAGAAGAATAAGCTACTAATTACACCAAAATTTACAAATATGGCACTGTAAAAAAGAAATAATGCTAGTAAAAAATACTGTAGTCAAGATGACATGGCGAGTCGTTATTCGGCTAGCAGAAACTTGGAGACAAATTACAGCTGCTAATTAGTCATCTTACTAACCTTAGGCGCAATCCGTGAACGTTTTTAGTACACAGCAGGTGTCGTTCATTCACTAATGAGGTTCTTAAAAGTACCAAACCTTGGCACGAACCCAAGTATATATGTAATCACCCCCTCATTTTGCCTATAGATCTAGATCTCATTTCTAACTCTTCAATCCCAAGATCTGAACATGAGCAATTCTATTCCTGGAGATTTTTCCAACGCAAGAGGTATTATCCATCTTCAGACACTAATCTATCTATATTAATACATGTATATAGATAATTACGAATACATATATACAGATAATTGCGAATCTTATTGTTGAATGGTTTCATTTTTATTAACCACCGTTTTTCTAATTTGTAATTTTAATTCCTTCAAAATAGTTTCTAAAACTTATTACCCACAGGATCACGGAACGAATTAGATGGAATTTAATTTGCGTACCATGAAGTGGAGGGATTTTGCCATCCAAAACTCAAAATTTCATTTTCTTTTATTTTTGAATTTTTCATTTACTTCTCCATTCTTTTAATTTATTCTTTTGTTCAGGGAGATGAAATTCAAGTAAATTGTAACAAGTTTTGATGATGCATGTTCATCTCTAATAAGAGTTATCTTTCAAATATATGTGTGTCATATCTTCGTCTATTTTATATGTGGTTAGTGATATGACTGTAAATGTGAGCCAAACAATTCAACTATATCTATACTATTATTAAGAGAAGAGGTTTTGTTAGCCAAAATCTAAACTTTTGACAGAATTGACCCTAGAAGATTAATAAACTTTGAGAATTAATTAAATCACAAGTATAATTAAGACATTTACAAAATGTATTTTTATTAAAAAAAATTGAAAAAAAGTATCCACAACCCACTTTTCTCTCTCCCATTTTCTTTTCTCTGTAATAACCAACTTTTTTCTTTTTTATTTTCTGAAAAAAAAAATTAATAACTTACACATGCAGAGCATGTGTGGAAAAATGCTAGTATAATTTATTGAACTCGGATAATTGATTTTAGATAATTTAAACGAGACTTGAAACTTGGATAATGATATGCAAATGACCGTTAAATTTTATTCCCGCGTTTTTGTAAAAAATTTTCCATCCTAATCCCATAGTTACGTGTCGCATGCATTTCGACATGCATGCTTAATACATTTGGAGCTACTAATTTTCTTTCTAAAAATATGTTGTATGCGACACGTAACTATAACCGGACTCTTTGTAGATTAGGTGTTGCACTATATATGCGTCAGTTAAGGACTTTGTTGACTTCTTTTAATACTCATCTTAGACTACGGTATAAAACTATAAACTGGTTAATTACATGCACAAAATGATTGTTGAGATTAAATTACTCTTAATATTTACGCTTGGGGAAATTATTACATGGTTCCGGACAATAGTACACGTGATGGTTCGAGGTAGTGTTATTGGGCCATGTGACTCGTAGTGTTTTCTGATTGGTCTATTAAATTAATTTTTTTTCACCCCCTGCATGGTCCCCATGACATTCGAGTGATATTATTGGCTTGGACCACCATATGACAGTGCTACGTGATACTCCAGAACCACCTAATAATTCCTCGCTTGTTGTTGCCATTTTGTCCCCTTAGAACAATTTTATTTTCATGTTTTAAAAGCCCATGGTTACATATATTTGTAGGAAAAGATGTAGGATACACATGTATAGAAGATCGACTTGTGTGTTTTTTAGCTAGAGGTAGGATGAAAATTACATATCATATATATTGTTTGAGCCTTGAGAATCGATATTATTTATCTCCTTCTGCACTACTCTCTTACGAGTTTTGTGCATGGTTTGGTAATTCTACTTGGTAGTACTGTTACTGTGTGGATCTTTTTGAGCAGCTTGACTGGGGATTAAAAAGCATATTTCAGCGCCAATGTTCTTATATATACCTATAGTTGAGCACCAAAGTTGGTATTTGATTTCACACATGCATATTGGATCATTCTGATTGATCTATTCTGGGAGTTTCAACGCAGATGATGAAGGAGAGTTCAAACCATCTGGTGGGACTATAGGTTCCGTTAAGTCGGATGTAAGTTCTGATCAGCTTTCTTTTCTTTCCATAAATGGTGTTTTGTACCAGATGTAACACGTACATATGCATCTATATCTAGCTAGCTACTATACTTTCTAATTTGACTGGTTATTAATATATATTCCGCCACAAAATTTAGCCTTCTCTGCCGGTCGGCGAGGATTACAATGCTTATGAAGTGAACAATATGGAGGGCAATAAGGAGGCAATGGAGAACGCAAATGGGCACATGTCAAGGTTACACCAGAATCTCAACCTTGGAATACTAATACCGAACTTAGGAAGAGTCAGCAGCAGCACTGCTACTGCTACTGCTACTGCTACTGCAAGCACTCCACAGCGAAAGACCAAGGCCAGCGGTGCTCAGGGTGCTAGGAAGCGGAAGACGATCGAAAGAGAAGACCCTGCCACGTTCGTGCCTTTAGCTTACAGGGAGTTAAAACGGGATGAATATATTTGGCCTCGCCCTACTAAAGATCCGAAGCCTCGGAAAGGCCGCAAGTAATATGTTGTGTACTGTTTTAGCTACTAAGTACTGGCTAGTAGCCTAGCACTAGCTGCTATGCCCTATATCTAAATAAGGCCTTGCTTGGCCAGAACTCTCCCTAAATCTAAATAAAGCCTTACTTGGCCAGAGCTCCTTATTTCAAGCCCTCTAGCTAGACAGCGGGGAAAAATTCGTAGTTGTAGCTTTTATAAGAACTTTATTAAATAAATACCTCTGTTGAGTTATATATGTCTCGTCTGTACGTGTTTCTTTTAAAGTCTCCAAGCAAGGTTACTTATAGTTTCAACGAATTAAGAAATAAGTACAGATTCTAACTTAGCATTTTCATTTGGATCCATCAACAACTGCATGTGTAGGGATGGCTTGTTTTTTGTAGAATTGATGACCATGGAACTAATCTAGGAATGACAGATTGATTTCCATTATACACTAGGTACGGTCCAGACTAGTTTTAACACAGGTACAAATGACTTGAATTGCTGCTTATATATATATATATATACAAATCCTATCCAGAGCGAGGTCTCGCTCTGAAATTAAAGTGCGAGGTTGGAGTTTATGGTCACTTTTCGGTCGCATATCCACATCTCGACCGTTCAGTTTTTAGGTACTAATGTATAGATCATCTCTGTAAAATTTTAGTCAAATTGATGGTCTATAAGGTATCTAACTCGCTTAAACCAATTGACGAACTGAATCTGTCAAACCTGAACCGTACTAGCTTTAAGGCAGTTATCAATGCCTTAACGACTATCAATTTGACTGAAATTTTGCAGAGATGATCTATACATTAGTACCTATAGACTGAACCGTCGAGATGTAAATATGAGACCGAAAAGTGACCTTAAGCTCTAATCTCACACTTTAATTTCAAAGCGAGGCCTCGCTCTGGATATGATTGTTGAGTTAAAAATTGCACAAAGTGTAAAATGTCACCCAACGTAATTTCACTCGTATTCATTAACAGAACAGAGTTTTAATTATTTCGGGTTCGACCCATTCAAGACAGAATGTGTCTTTTAATTACAATCCCCTGTTACAAGGGAAACACCCTTTGATTCCATTTATAAAGAAATCAGTGTGTGGTTGTTTGTTTTTGCTGCTGCACCCGAATTTTGAAATGGATTGCCTACGTACCCAGGAGGGGATCAAGCCACTCGTAGTTCAAGAGTTCCAATGAGTGAATGACCCATTGGAAGGCTTGGATTTTTGGGATAGGAATAGTGCTTAGGATGCAGTTGCATCTAGATTATTTGATTACAGATTGCCTACATACCCTTGTGGGATCAAACCACATGTAGTTCCAGGCATTTGAGAATTAAATGGGTAGATGACCCATTCATTTTTGGATTTGTGTTTGAGATATTTGTGAGGGTTTAAAGCCCTTGAACTTGTTTTTGGGTAATTTGGGAATGATTTGATTTTTCTGGTGTTTGGGTGAATTTGACTGATGGAGTCAGGGATTCGATTTGAATTTGTGGTTGCATCTAGTGGGTCGCTAGATTGCCTACATACCCTGTGAAGGGATCAAACCATTGTAGTTCATGCAGCGATTTGTAGATTTGAGCTTTTCTTGATTTTGTACCAAAAACAATCTCATTTTGAGTTTGAAGCATTTTTACACGAAACCAAAGTCCGGATATTTTAATATAGGCACCCATATCGCCAAGTGAACTCCGGGTCGTATTTTGCAGTGTTCATATTGAAACCGGTGACACCCAAGAAGTTTTTCTCTTTTCTTTTGAAGCCCCCGTGAGAAGCTTATTGGAGGCCCAAATTTGATAAGGGCACCCAGCTGTTATTTTTGCTCGTCCACTTTTTCTTTTCTTCTTATTTTTCCTTTTCTCCCCGGCCATCCTGCTTCTCTCTTTTCACCTCCCCACACTGCTATATCAGAACACTGCGAGCTTGGCGCTAAGTTTTTGACAAGTGAAATTGGATACGGATTTGAAGTGGTAACTTGATCTGGAGATGGAAGCACGCATGGGTCTTCAACTAGAAGGAATTTCTCAACTCTTGAAGCTCGAAATTTGTTGTATTGCATCTTCCTGTGAGAAATTGGGTAAGTACCTGATGCAGGAAGCGTGAACACGATAGTAAGGGGCTCCGTCAAGCGTCGAAAGCCATATGAGATGAGTTAGAATCCACTAGCAATTACGGGTACAGCCGTAAGAAACATAGAGAAACTTCTCTAATATTTGAGTTTTTATTGATAACTTGAATCAAAATTACAATTGAAAAGGTGCCTTATATAGGGCACATAGAATAAACTTAATACAACTAAAAAACAAAAAGAACAATTTATTATAGACTAAAACTAGGAAACCTAATTAAATAAAAATCGGAAATAAAATCCTAGATATTAAAGAATATTATGCAAACATATATTTGGAATCTCAACCAAGATTTCGCTCGAGAATCCCGGTATATCCAAAAGAGTAATTTATGATTAATTCCATCATTAAGAAGCCTATTTGAATACCAATTTTCAATATTCAAATCATTCTTCTTAATGTGCAGACGCTTCTTTCTTTTCGAGATTCTTTGTTGAAGTTGGCTAAAATCTCGTCCTACATTAGTCTCCTCCACCTGAAAAGAACTCGACCTCGAGTTCCTCTTGTATACAGCTCGATCGTTAGTAGGAATAAAACATGATAAGCCATCAACTTCAATATTTTCGAAATTAAAAGGTATCACCATGAATCCAATACCGTAGACAAGTTTAGAATAAACATCTTGAAATTTGAACTCCTCCACTTGAAAAGGAATGGGCATTGACTTCTCCTTGGGTTGATCTTGAACACAATTAGGCATGCATGACATGGATATCGGTGTGATGAATGAATCAGCTTCCGTGTCCTTAATGAGTTTCTCTTCAATCTTCAAAGTGCCTTCTTCATGTTCCTTTTCACACACCTCAGGATGGTCATTCTTGATGTTCATCCTTTCAAGCTTGATTTTAATTTTGTGTGCCTCCCACTGAAATAAATATGTGTTGTCTTTGCAAAAACCACCTTTGACGCTTTCATGCCATGGTATTCCAAAAAGCACATCAGTGTCGTCCATGTCGATCACATGACAAGTAATCTCTTCTTTATAAAATTTTCCCATAGAGACAGGAACTTTACAAACCTCTGTTACTTGTGCATATTCATCCTCTCCAAATGGAATCCAGTATGGATCACTCAGCTTCACTGTCGGTAATTGAAAATAATCCACAACTTTGTTTGCTACAAAGTTCTCTCGTAAACCACTGTCAATTATTACAGAGCATACCTTGTCTTTGATGACACATGTAGTTTGGAAGTCGTCGTAATCCGGCGTTGTGAATACCCAACGTTCCATGTTTTTTTTTTTTTTTTTGGATTGATGAGGTTGTCCTAGGGTGAATCCCTTGGCATGTTCCTCTTCAACAAAACTTTCTTTGATAGATACTCTACGACCAGCGTCGTTGAGGTTGGTGGTAGTGAACTTCTCCCTTGGATCGTCGTCTGCTAAGAAGCGGGCGATACCCGCTCTGATACCAAATGATGCAGGAAGCGTGAACACGATAGTAAGGGGCTCCGTCAAGCGTCGAAAGCCATATGAGATGAGCTAGAATCCACTAGCAATTACGGGCACAGCCGTAAGAAACATAGAGAAACTTCTCTAATATTTGAGTTTTTATTGATAACTTGAATCAAAATTACAATCGAAAATGTGCCTTATATAGGGCACATAGAATAAACTTAATACAACTAAAAAACAAAAAGAACAATTTATTATAGACTAAAACTAGGAAACCTAATTAAATAAAAATCGGAAATAAAATCCTAGATATTAAAGAATATTACGCAAACATATATTTGGAATCTCAACCAAGATTTCGATCGAGAATCCCGGTATATCCAAAAGAGTAATTTATGATTAATTCCATCATTAAGAAGCCTATTTGAATACCAATTTTCAATATTCAAATCATTCTTCTTAATGTGCAGACGCTTCTTTCTTTTCGAGATTCTTTGTTGAAGTTGGCTAAAATCTCGTCCTACATCAGTACCTTCTCCTCCTGATTCTACACTTCAATTAATCGTGGATGCATACTGGGTAATAACTCCTTCTTGTTGAGATTCTTTGAAGAGAAATTGATTTTGCTTGTTTTCACTTGCCAGCTTTCTTCAAAATTTCGGGGCATTTCTTCTGGTGTCTACATATTCTTCCACTTACTTTGCTAGGATTGCACTTTGGGCTTCACTCCTGAACACCTGGTAAGCTGGGATCGCATTTTGTGATTCTCTCCTGAACACTTGGTGAGTTGGGATTGCATTTCGTGCTTCTCTCCTGAATGCCTGGTGAGCACTAAGACAGGTAATCGCTATCTCAATGAAATTTGTTGTCTTGTAGCTACCTCCACATGAATCTCAAGTGATTGATTAAGACTTTTGTTCTTTGTGTGCAGGCATAACAACTTGAACGTGGCTGGGCATCTTAATTGGTCTTTTGTTGTTTGACTTGCATGCCATGTGAACTTGCAGCATGCTTTAACAAATCAACCTTTCTTGCTTAGCTTTATAATATATATTTTGTGGTTCCTCAAAGCACCTGGAGATAGCCTCGTTGTTTAGCTTTTATCCGAGTTGTAGCACAACGCACTCTGAAAATTATGGTTTTGAAGAGTTTAAAGCTTTCGACTTTGTCATTTACATGACTGTCATATTCTTCTTCTTTTTTTGACCCAGAACAATAATCAATTGTCCATGATCGGTCGTTCTCTCAGCCATTCTTTGCAATCCCCTGTTTGACAGAGCCTTTGTATGTGCTGCAGGTACCAGTGGAGGCAAGAACTTTGACAGCGTGATTTCACCGCTGGGATTTGATGGACAAAGTGAGTCCAGATTTCTCACATAGAAGTGAAAGGCTTCTGCTTCACAACTGGGTCACGTAAAAGCCTCTGCATTATATTTATGAATGCAAAGCGTGTTGCAGCTTCATTTATCAATTTGGCCGGGTGAGTTGTACATGTTTTGCAACTTTTTGTTTTACTCATTTGTTGTGATGGTGTTCAGCTACATAAGGAGCCTCGGCAAAGCTCCAGTAGTGACCAATTGCCTTGCTTCTGGCATGGAGAGAGCAGCTTTTCTTATTTGCTTCAAGACCAATGGTCATGGTTTATGATCAAGGAATAGCACATCCAAAAGAAGAGAGGTGCGTGGCGTGTCAGTAGTAGTGGTAACCTGCAGCTTTGACTTTCTTTGTGAGTTCGAAAGTGCCACAGAGACGAGACGCTGCTGCCAGGATGAGAGAGCAAAGTTGTCGCTGCTACAATATGGGGAGGCCTGCTGCCGGGATTTGAGAGCGCAAGGCCTGCAGTGGAGGCGCTGCCCTGATATGTTCATCGGGACGCTGCCCGGCATGTTCATCGGGACGCTGCCCGGCATGGTATTTTTGTTCTTTTGTTTTTACTTTGGTACGGCATCGTTGAGAGGCCTGTGAACACCCAAAGAGGAGGTGGAGCCTGTGAGCATTCAAAGAGAAGGTGGAGCATGGAAGGGAGGAAATCTCAACCTTTGTGGTGTCTTGAATATCTCCTCTAAACTTTGTCTTCCAATTGCTTCCTCCCTCTGCAATTCCACGCTGTTGTGCTCCTGACGTTCTTGTCCTCCTGCTGCCTCTTCACGTTGCGGCCTTGTCCCCTCTTTTTGACCTCCTAGGCTCGTTTTATATGAGACCCAAGAGTTGTTGAGGTTGAACTATTCTCACCTTTTTTAATTGTACTTGGACTCGTCCTCTTCTCAAATTACATCTGCCTTGAACTATTTCTTTATTACTTTGTTGTAGAGTTTTAGTAAAAGGTGGAAGTAACTCGGCAGAAAAACTGTAGAATCCTAGAAGTACCATGCCTTTTTTCTTATTATTCTTTTCATGTTTTGGTTTTGCCGAAAACACTCATATTGTTGAAGAGTCCTCATTCAAGATGACCTTGTGATTTTTTTTCATTTCAACAAGGATCTCTGTGTGTGTGTATT
This sequence comes from Rosa chinensis, assembly GCF_002994745.2. Taxonomy (NCBI): domain Eukaryota; kingdom Viridiplantae; phylum Streptophyta; class Magnoliopsida; order Rosales; family Rosaceae; genus Rosa; species Rosa chinensis. Next base: position 52,695,489 of record NC_037093.1, on the reverse strand, counting down.
AGCTTTGACATGAATGTGTTCGTCGAAATAGTATGTTTCTATGTTCATCTGACATAGGTGCATATTATGTGTGTGTGTGTGTTTAGCTTTGACATAAATGTGCTCGTTGAAATAGTATGTTTTCATGTCCATCTGACAGGTGCGTTTAACACACTTCTGAAAGTAATGGCTGCCAGTTAATGTATCTTATCTCGATATAATATACACTTCATGCAATACCACCCGATATTGTCACCACATTACTCTTAACTCGATCTTAAGAGAGAGAGTTAGTTGTTTAGGCAGGCCTACTTAGTAACAAATAAATAAATTGAGGAGTAATTATGATGTAGAGGTATATCAAATACGATCTAACCAAGATTAGTGTATGTACGTAAGGTATTACATGGTTGAAGTTATAAAATGTGTGAAGAGAGTCTGACTCGTTATAACTTATAAGATATAACAGATTATGAACTCGTGAAAAGCTAAAAAGGCGCATAATTCAAATTTTAGTATTTATTTAAATTTTTTTTTGTAACAAACTAGTATTTGTTTAAGAGAAATTTTATATACACCCACCTATTTTCTTAAAACACATCCATAAACTTTTTTTTGACACTTTTTTCTTGATTATTCCTTTTTTACCCTTTTTCTATTCATTCGATTTCTCTCTTCCTAACTGCCCTGTCTCTTCGAGCTGGTTTATGATTAGTATAAGTCACAGACAAATGCATGTAGAATTAGAAGTGATCGAGAGGACATAATAGGAAGCTGATCAACGCTAAGGTAGTAGTAAAAGTTCAAGTGCTAACAAGATTTAGTAATACATATATGCATCGACTAGGTCTTTCTTTGGAATTCATTAATTTGGTATCTCCATTAGCAGATACAATATCATATTCCCATACTCTCACTTGCTTTCATATTTTGGATTTGCTGTCACGTAATGATAATCAATTACAAGGATAAATATGAACGTGCCAAGAACATTGGCTATTATGCCAAATTGATGATCACCAATCATCTTGGTTAAGATTAGACGCAAAAATGACATGGGTGCTCAACTAGCTCCTCCTCACGGCCATCATTGCCAACAAAGTACTTTACTTGTTGGAAAAAAGGGCAAAATAGGATTTCGAATTTTCACAAAAATGTAGGGTGTGTATTTAACAAATGGGGATGTGTATATATAAGTACTCTTTGTTTAATCAAACATTTCTATTACCATATTTACTTTCAGGAAATAAAAAATGAGAAACACAAACTCAAATACCAAACCATAATAAAAGATGAAAATGCACTAAGAGATTCAATGTCGTTCGGCAATGTGCCTATGTCTACGGAGTAGCAGCAACGATTATAATAATGGTACACCGGCTAAGAGATATATGCCTCTTCAAGCTTAGCACACCTGAAGGAAACACACTTATTTTTAATACCTTATCTCACTCGATCTGTTCTTGGAGTTAATCAATTAATATTGAAATATCACAAATAAACCTAGACCAAGAAATCGACATAAACCGGAACTTTCTTTTATTACAACAAAATGACAAATTAAGGGGGAGCTAGTGATCCTCTTATGGAAAAAAGAAGAAAAAAGAAGAAGAAGATAATCTAGTAGCCTGGAATTACACGGTTTACACCAATATTTTGAACACATAGTGCTAACAGACGACTAAAATATTCCAGGTGAGTGACTAGTCGTTTCTCACTGCTGCCCCTACACGTTTTTAGTATTGCAGGGTGTCGAGGTCCAAATATACCATATATTGTTAACACATATATCACCTCATTTGCCTAAATCCAGATCTGGCTCTGTCATATTCTTCAATCCTGAAAACTCATTTTGTTTAGGGTCGTCATTTGAAGAACTAATTAATCAACATGAGTAACAGTACTGCTAATCCTGGAGAACTTATCAACACAAAAGGTATAATCTTCAGACACCGAGCTATCTGATATCTATTGTCAACACGTACGATTCATATATGTCTTGATTGATTTCAATTTTTTATCTTTCAATTCCTTTTCCTCCAGTACGTCCCTTTGTTTAGTACTCTTAATTTCTTATAGAATACTGAAGGAAGGCTTGGATCTATGCTTCTCTCTTTTTTTTTTTTTGAAAAGTTCTCATTTTTCTTTTATGATGAAGGATTGAATGATATAAGTCAAAGGAAAATAAAAGAAAGTTGACCACATCGACCGGTACAGTATAATCACAAAAACAGTGAGGTGAAACCGTGAAATTAATCAAGAGGGAGCAAATCATACATGTGAAATTCTCTGTACCATATGCGCGCGCGCGCATATATATAGGACACCCCCCCCCCCCCCCCCCCCCCCCCCCTTTCCACCATGCATATATAACTACAGTATATAAGTCTGGCTTGAAGATCTTAAATTCTAATATTATGTACTTATTAATGTAGATACTAGATCTTCTGGATTAGGAGGCCTCCAATGTATCAAAAATAATAATAATAAAAAACAATTAGATTTTGACTGTGATTTTGGTTTCAATTCCTAGTTATGGTTCTATAGTTCTACGTGACACATCACTATATGCTTTTGAGATGTGAAGAATACATAAATGTATATGACTCTTTGTTTACCTTTATTACCTAATCATAGTAGTTAGTCTATTTTCAATAATTTTTTAGTGTTTAGGGAGCTAGCACTTTATGTGCTTTTAGCGAATCTTCTGAAATAGTACTGAAAGAAGAGACCTGCTTTTTGATGTATTTGATATCTAATAAATGGACCTAGTCTTACGTACTAGTGTGGGTACTAACACATCTTCTTATCTGTCTATTAATGACAATGGAAGGGTATGTAATGGTCATTCTGGCTTGAGATGAATGATATTACCGCCCCTTGGGCTAATTTAAAATATATATATATATATATATATATATTAATATTGACTCTTATTTATATCCAAAATTTGATAATTTTTTTCCTAAAAAGATGTTCCTTTTTTCCTAATAAGATGTTCTATGTGACATGTGATTGTACAACTTTTCAAGCTTTTTAATCAAGAAAAATAAGTAATGGTTAGTTTTCATCTAATTAGTTATTCTATATTCTTGTTGGGTGACATGGTGTCACAACCGACTTTTCACGCACGAAACTTGCCCTTATGGCGCTAAGGTTCTTCTGAACTGAGGCTAAGCCTACTCTATACTGTTCCTTGAGACTCCCTTTTGTGTGTTTCTCTTGTCAATTAGACCCTTTAGACAATGTTCCCATGCTTGTTGGGGTTTACCAACGAAAGCTTCTCGCCTTTGAATCTTACACATTATGACTAACCGATCACTTCCTTGTGTCATGGTTGTCTTCCAAGAGACTCACCCAATCAATAGACTTTCATGTCATTCGGCTTGTGTCAATCTATTGCTGACCCATATGTGTCCTACACATAGGTAGCAAGTAGCATGACAGTGTGCCAAGATCTAGTTGGCCTTCAACGTTCCTCTTTGAGTCTTTCCTTAGTAGCTCGCACATCCTACACGCCCCATGGGCATTACTAGCTTGCTACTCAAGCTTTTGGTGTCTCAATGATAAGCCATCCAGGCCTTGTGGTATTCCCTTTCTAGTGAGGCTAGCTTTGTTCTCTTCTTGATAGCTCTCATGTCTGTAAGGCCTTTCTCTCGCCCATATGCAATCCTCAAGCGAACACACCGTCTTGTTTGTTGGCATACCGTTCAAGTGAGAAACTCATCCTCCGTGCTTCTCTCTATCTTCTTTTAGTTTAGCACGATGTCGCCCATCCCATACTTGCTGGCATCACCTTCTTTCTGGCAAGGTCAAACCTAAACTCATACCCATGTTGCTTACTACGTGGCCAATAAGCACCATGAGGTCCCAGCATATCTTCCATAAGCCCACATCCTTGTCTAAATGCTAGTAGCATAAGAATTTCCCACATATAAAAACATCTTCCATGGCGCTGACATGCCATATCGACTCTTAAGTCGATATTGTCCACAAGACTTCTTGACTCATGAAAACATATGCCGCCCATTTCTGACGACATATACCTGCCTTCTAGGCCATAAAGGGTGCCTAGAAGAAGCTTACTGCCCCATAAAGGCTAGCACTAGGGTGGTGGAGAGCTAGACACCAGGTCTCCCACTATAGATCATATCTAACAAATTCTCACTTGGTAGGAGATCATCAAAATATCTAAGAATCATAATGGTCCATAACTTATTCATACAAACTCCAAACAACATTCCATCAAGTGTGTTGAACTCGTCTCGGCATTCTTGACATTTATCGTGTTTGAGTTTTATCAAATTCCAAGCCGAAGTAGCTCAAACACAGAAACCACAACGTTATACTTATTTACTACAATACTACTCATCCTTCTTCAGCTCCAAGCTCGTCAGTGGGTCTCCAATGCTTGTTTTCATGGACATTTTCTTCATGAAGTATCACGATAGCACTACTCTTATGTGCGGCTTGTGACACACAGCAAATGAATCTATAAATATATACACGACTCTTTGTTCCTCCTTATTACCCCATGATTTTTTTTATCCAAAAAATTATCTTTTGATTTTTTTTTTCTAATATGGTGTTCTATGTGACACGGATTCTACAGCTTTTCAAGAATTTTAATCAAGACTTCAGACACGGCAGCTAGGTTTTTAGGCAGCTCACTTTTGTTCCTGTCCTAGTGTTGGGCTGTGGATGAGCTACATTGGCTATACTGCATGTCTGCATTTATATCCAATGTACTGTTTGGTCATGCCGTCAGGTTAATGAAATTATACTTTTGGCCATAAATTAAATATATCAATTGTATAAAACTAGTACGTCGTGATCACCAATCAATACCATATTATGCTTAAATATTGATTAATTTCATATATTCGATCATCTGGAATTGATCCTATATATCTTCATCACCTGTGTAATATGAATGCAGAAAATGCTCTTGATCAGCTACAGGCCAAGTTCGCCAAGAGGGAAGTAAGTTCTAATTCCAAATTAAGAATTGAAGCTTTTTCAATTGTTATTTGCATTATTTTCTTATTAATTACCGGGACCTCCTTTCATCTAATTGTGTGTAGGTTAAAGTACTGAACAAAAGATCAAAACTGTATAACGTATGTGATGCATACAAATGGAAGCACCCTGTGTATGAGTGCTGCAAAGAGGAAGGGCCGGCCCACCTGAGGATGTAAGTTCATCATCAACAAAATTTACTTTGTGTTTTTGTTACTAGATGCTAACTAGTGATCTAACCAATATCATACATCTAATTGATTAAACCTCAGGTTCACCTTCAAGGTCGTTATTGAGATAAAAAAGGAACCCTCAGAGCCAAACACAGAAGTGGAATGCTTTAGTGCACCGCAGCTGAATAAGAAAGCTGCAGCGGAACACGCCGCAGAAGGAGCGTTATGGTACTTGAAGAAGGTTGGTTATGATTAATAATTCAGAGATGGGTGAAATAAACTATTGTGGATCGGAACTTCGCTAACCGTTCGTATGATTTTGATCAGTATTGAGATGCATTAGAATAATTGCTTGTTGTTGAACCAGTTCTGATCGAGTATTAATCTCATTCGATCTTCTTTCCTGAAAGATATTGAGGTTTGTTTTATGCATGGTTGTGCTCTCTGAAATAAAGTAATAACTATCTGTTCTTTGTGTTGTTGCAAACTATATAAAGATGAAAAACTGAAGTTGGTAAGGGAAATGGTGAAAACTTGAACCCTTCATTTTCTGCCACTAATAGTGTCGTGTCATTAACTTGTAACATCAATTTATATCTAAAATTGATTTCAACATCCAAGTACATGTACACGGATGCCGACGGGCAGGGTGGGTTTCCCTCAATATTGTTACTTCATCCAAAAAATTTCTCATCTCCATCTTTGAACAATATGTGCTTGAGGATGAAAGGGGTTGTCCATCGCGATTGCTCCCACGATACTATAATTTTAACTTTTTTGTTCTTAATATGATTTGAACATATATAGATATATTTTTAATAAGTGCGTTGTAAAAACGTATTTTTCTCCTCGTTCGAGAATCTTTTCCTTCTTTCACTTTTTTCTTTTTTGAAAAGTAATAATGATCAATTTTTTATGTCATTAATTTTGGATCATGTTTTTACCGTCTTTCGAATTATAAGTCCTTGACTTTAGAGGAAATCTTCAAGTGTCGAAGGTCTCCGACTTTGTTTCCGAACGGCTAAAACGATACACCGATTACGGGGAATGGAGGAACCAGGCGGACACCTCAATGAGCTCAATCCCTCCATCCCCGCCCTCTAACTGATTCGACTTGGCGGGAGGAAGATGTATGTGAAAAATGGTTGCTGGGGATCTTCATATTGGGCCGAGTGTCTGGGCGGGCCACACTTTTTTTTAATATAGAGTCCAACTGTTGCGCACGTGCTTCCCTTTCTTCAGTCTTCCATCTCTCTCTCTCTCTCTCCCTCAGAGTTCGAACTGGCCGATCAGCTCTAGAGTGAGTGCCCTAAACTCTTGACTCGGTCCGAGTCAACTCACCGGCCCGAGTTAACCCCACGCAATGGACACGCACTCTTCTCACCTCGCCGTCTCCAACCGTTCGCGGAGCTCGCAGTCCCCGTCGCCGTCCCACTCGGCCTCCGCCTCCGCCACCTCCTCCATCCACAAGCGCAAGCTCGCGTCTGAGGACCACGCGCCCCCCTTCCCTCCCTCCTCCTTCTCAGCCGACACCCGCGACGGCGCTCTCACCTCCAACGACGACCTCGAGAGCATCTCCGCCCGCGGCGGCGGCGCCGATTCCGACTCCGACGATGAGTCCGAGGCGCTCGGCGACGACGACGAGGACTTCGACCACGACTCCTCCATGCGCAACTTCACCGCCGCGCGCCTCGACAACAGCGGCGGCTCCGCCGCGGCCTCGGCGCGCAATTCGAAGCTCAAGACGGAGAATTTGACAGTTAAGATTGAGAATTCGGATAGTGTTAAGGACGGAGGTGGGAATATCGGGACCTGTACGGTGGGGCCTACTTCGTCGGTGCCGGGGATAATGGTGAAGGAGGACGCAACTAAAATTTTTACAGAGAATATACAAACCAGTGGAGCTTATAGTGCTAGAGAGGAGCTACTGAAGAGAGAGGTAAAGCCTTTCTGCACTTTCAAGTATCACATTGACATTTTTTTTATGAAATTCAGAATTGTGAATTAGTAGGAAGCAATGCTTAATTGGTTATATTAAGTTCTATTGTTTTTCGTAATTTCGATTTTAGGAGGAAGCAGGGAGGCTCAAGTTTGTGTGCCTTTCGAATGATGGTATTGATGAGCATATGGTCTGGTATTTGTCTCTGATGAACTTTTGTTTCTAATCTTGGATGGTTCAATTTCTTGATACGAGTTTGGTTAATAACACTGAACGGAATCGGAAGAAACTAAGTGGTAATAAAAGTTCTGTCCTGGTGTGGAGTTTAATCTATGCCTATGCTTTGGGTTTTCTCAGGTTGGTAGGATTGAAGAACATATTTGCCAGGCAACTACCAAACATGCCCAAGGAGTACATTGTTCGACTGGTTATGGATAGGTAATGCTATTAGCTCGATAGCTCATTTCATCCCTCTGTAGTTATATTTTAATTTCTCGTTTAAATTTGTTTATGGTTTTCACTTTCGGATGACAGGAGCCATAAGTCGGTTATGGTTATCAGACGTAATCATGTTGTTGGTGGCATAACTTATCGACCATATGTCAGGTAAAGTTTATACCTTTTTCTTCGTCTCCTTGTATTTCCATTCCCACATTCTTAAATACAACTTTAAGGTTTTAAAATATTTCAACTGTATATGAACATTACTCGAATGAAAGATTCTCAATGAATCTAAGAAGGACTACTAGATCACTTGTTTAAAATCATTTCATTACATTTCCTGGCTTTATTCTGTTGTCAGAATTACTCTATTATTATTTGATAATCCCATTTACAGTTTCAGAACATAAAGCGATCTCTAGTATCTTTCTTCCCTAAATTGTCTGTATATTAGATACAATTTGTGCCTTTGAAACTTCCCAGTAACTTTCTGATCGTATTTATCATCAGATAGTTAAATGCTTAGGAGTATAGTTGGAGTTCATATTCCTGAAATCCCAAGAGTTTGAATATGTAATGATTAGGCACTTCAAAGTTTGTTTGCCCCTATGTAGTGAAACTTTGCCAAACTCTGTCTGTTCATTGTTGTTCCTGTGAAACTTCTAGGAACTCGTAGTAATATCTATGATATGATAGTGGTACTTAGGACTTCTGTATAGTCGGTGATGATATTCTTAGAGGCCCAAGAGTTTGAACATGTAATAAATCATCAGGCCATTGCAAAGTGTTAACGAATGTTGCTTTCATTTTGATCTCTCATAGCCTCTGTATCGTTGTATATGAAAGGGGGAATAGTTATATGGTAATTTAAATGGTTTGTGCATTAGTGTTATAGTTTCATCTAGGAGCTACCACAGTCCCCCTGTTACCAACACTCTTTTTCTGGATTACAGCCAAAGGTTTGGAGAGATAGCTTTTTGCGCAATCACAGCTGATGAACAAGTAAAAGGTTATGGCACCAGACTGATGAATCACTTAAAACAACATGCACGGGATGTTGATGGGCTAACCCATTTCCTGACCTATGCTGACAATAATGCCGTTGGCTATTTTATTAAACAGGTCTTGTTATCTACTGTTCTTGCAATCTTCTTTTAGAATTTCTACTGATTGCTTTAGCATAAACAAATAGTGGCAAAACTACATGTGCTTTCGAAATTTTGGGTCTGAAGTCTCAGCTTTTGAAATACTTTATTTAACTGTCTCCTTCGGATCTCTTTCTTTTTGTGCTCCTGAATGATGGACTGAAACTGGTGAAGAAATTGCACTAAATATATATATATATACTTGCAGGGTTTTACGAAAGAGATTTACCTGGAGAAGGACAGATGGCATGGGTATGTTATATGCATCACTCTAATTGTATGAAGACTATCATATTCTGTTTTAAGATTTAGGGGTCTTATTGTGCTTAAGCTGTCACTGTTAAAACAATTAAAGAAATGTGTTTTGGTCTCAAAAGCCATTTGGGGAAGGGGCCTAGCATTGTTACAACTGATGCTTTATTTTCTGACTTTTAATTACCATCGTCAAAGTCCAAATGTAACCCAAGAAAAAAAGGAAAGATAAGATAAACAAATGAGCATGTAACCTGCTTGTCCTTCATCAGAAATGAGTTTCTAGATGTATGTATCTTACTGCGTCGGAGAATCTTTGTAAAACTTTGTCAACATTTTTTTATGGTTTGCAGCTATATAAAAGACTATGATGGAGGAATCCTAATGGAATGCAAAATAGACCAAAAGCTTCCATACACTGATTTATCAACTATGATTCGTCGTCAAAGGCAGGTAATAGTCCATTTGTTCGCTTATAGATTTGTGTAATTAATGTTTAGATGTGTTTCCATCTTATTATGGTAATGGTGGATGCCAAAGCATGTGTATTGCACCAACATGGATTTACTCTAATCTAGACTATTCTGCATGTTTGACATATGGTAGGCAATTGATGAAAAGATAAGAGAGCTCTCAAATTGTCACATTGTTTATCCTGGCATTGATTTCCAAAAGGTATATTCTAAAACTTATTTATACCGATCTAATCGATTGTGCCACTTTTTCATGTATTAACAACTAACCAGTGGAGTATTAGACATACTAGTGAGAATCTGGTGTCATTACTTATAATCTGCTGTCATGGCACTTTTGAGCTGTGCCTTCCTATGTTTCTTAAACTTAATTTCTGAACTTGAATTTATTTATTTATCAGAAAGAAGCTGGTATTCCTAAAAAGCTCATCAAGGTCGAGGACATCCCTGGCTTGAGTAAGTAATTTAATTTTGCTTAACAAAGCATTCCATTGTGTACTTTTTGGATCGGTAGGTGCCTTTCTTTTGATTCTTTTCCAAACAACCTTTAGACTAATTTTCCTGGTTTGAATGCGGCCCTTAAATGTTGAACATCAAATGTTAATTACATCTTTATTTATTTTTGATGTATGTCTAGACTAGTTGAAAGTTAAATCTTTAAATTCAAATCTATATGACAATTTGTTTGAGAACAAGAAATTATTACCACTTTTGTTTAACTATCATAGTTTTTAAAATACTTTTAGTATTATATTAACTAGGCTACTGGACATATTGTAGGAGTCTAACATATTATACCAACTATGAGGTTTTGGTTTTATACATTAGTGTAAATAAGCATTGGAATGAAGTGGGGACTAAATGCACAGTATGCGCCACCTGATAGTTAGCTTCTATTAAGCAAGAGTACTTTTGACTATCTTATAAAGGAAGATGCTTTGAAACTTGTAATTGAAGTACACTTGAAATTTGTAGAATTTAGAAGACTTGGAACGTAGACTAGTTATATAGGACACTTTGGCGGTTTATAATATGCTACCTGTAGTCAGTCACGAGAAGCACTAATATCATGCTAATCTCATTGTTTATGCCCCTAATGGAATTCTTTTGCTCATCAACTAAGATGCTAGTTTAGTTTCTGTTGGTGAAGTTGGAGTGCTAATTCAAAGTTTATGATAATTCTGATAATAGGGGAGGCTGGGTGGACCCCTGATCAATTTGGCCATTCACGTTTTGGAGCTTTGACAGCTTCCACAGAGAATGCCAAAAAGCATTTGACTGCTTTCATGCGTGCCCTTCTAAAGGTTAGTTTCTTAGGTCTTCTTTCTCAAGTTTAAATTTGATTTTCTCTTATTTTTATTAAGATAATTGCATTTGACCTAGTATATTTTGCAACTTGTATCAAGTTACTAACACGCTGCTGGAACCTATGGGCTGATGATGGGGTTTTTCAAAAATAAAAAATAAATAAAATTTGCATCTGTGTGTGTCTCTTTTTTTAACCTTCATGGATGTTGCAAGGCTTTTCTTAGTTGCATACCTCTTAAGCTAAGAAATTATTCAAATCATTTGTTTACTTATCCTTAAATTTAATAGAAGAGTATAGGACTATCATCTTAGTGTCCCCTAAAGGAAGTGATATTCCAGGGGTAGGATATTATATACGAAACTTAATGCATAGCATGCGTTTAAAAATATTGTAATTACTTGAGTTATTTGAGTTCAAAGTCTATTTATACAATCATGAGAAATTTTTTATTTTCCTATTGTCAATACTATGTGGATTCTGACCACATAACTTGTCATTTAAGCAGTCTATGCATGACCATGTTGATGCGTGGCCATTCAAGGAACCAGTCGATGCACGTGATGTTCCTGATTATTATGACATCATCAAAGATCCTATGGGTAAGGATTTTTCATTTCAATCCATGCAACAGAATGGTTTTGATATCATGGCCACCACCAGTTTAGTTCAGCCGTATCTGGAATTGTTTCAAGTGCTTTCATTGGAAACTGTAAAATTCCATTTGACTTCCGAATTCTGATAATGGCGTTTGGGTGGTAGCATTGTTTTGGCTTTTACATTTTGAGTTGTAAAATTTCACAAACTTAAATTATTTGAAAAGGCATGGTATGGGATAGGTTTTTAGTCACCATAACTTGTATGCTAATATTCTGTTGCTTAGGTGTTTACTCACCATATATTATTTTCTTGTACTTGTTATTGGAAATCTCTAACAAGTACTTCCACCTCTTCTAAGCTGTGTTTAGCATAGGTAACTAAACTTTGCATTGTTCTCAAATTTGTGATGTGTTGTCGGATATTCAATATGATGCAGATCTAAAGACAATGTCTAAGAGGGTAGAGTCGGAGCAGTATTATGTAACATTTGAGATGTTTGTTGCGGATGCCAAGAGGATGTTTGCAAATGCACGCACTTACAATTCTCCTGATACCATTTACTACAAGTGTGCAACCAGGCATGGTGTTTGTATCCCTCGTCATTTTTGTCATTATCTATTATTAGTTCTGATGTCAATGGATTTATTTCTTCTTGCAGGCTGGAATCTCACTTTCAAAGCAAAGTGCAATCAGGTCTCCAAGCTGGCGCCAAAATTCAGTAGTGAATTAAATGAACATATTACCACCTGTATATTATTTTCAGCTCATGTAGTACCTTTTTTCTTGTTTCTTTCAAATGTAGACATTTAAGACCCCATTAAGAAAAAGGAATTTCTTTTGGAAGTCCTTTTGTGAAACATGCTATCATGTAGAGAAATTATTTTTCTTAATGAAACTGTGTTATTGTATTAGGATACAACTTGCATCCCAATACCTAAACTGAGATCAGATAGGTTCAACTAGTTCCTTTGGGAGGTTACCTGAGCAATAGTGGAGGTCTCAATTGAATTTCTCATAGGAGACACGGTGGAAACAAAAAATTTAGCAAAAGAAAGTAGAAATACAAATTCATTAATAAAGTGCTCCCATGTTTTAAGTATCCAATCAAGTTTTTTATCCCTATCTGTAAAATAGGAAGGGATAAAAAAAGGCACTACAATACTACATTCATTTCTACTTATTCTTGGGGACTGCATGGGGAATCTGAGGGTTCCAAACTGGCAATGCTTCACACGGATTCACTCCTGGCCGAAGTTGCTGCTGGTGCTGCTGCTGGTGCATGTGATCTATGCTAGCTGTGTGCTGAACTGAAGGTACTTCAGTCGTGTTGCTTCCCCTCACAATTGGTTGCCCAACGGTACTCTGTTGGTTTCCAACTAGAGGAATCGAGGGGTTTCCAGGGAAGCTGGTATCTAATCTCTGGTGATGTGGTGGAGTGTTGATACTAGGAGCCACCGGATGAAAGAGATGATTGGAGGTTGGTTGCATTGGCACAGAAGCATTGGCAGATGTATCCATTGGATTGCCTAGTGATGCCATGCTTGCTCTAGGTACATTTGGTACATTTGACATGGCTAGAAGTAGCGGGTTGATCCCTGTCTTCCTCTTGACAGATTCTTCTGCCATTTTCACCTGATAATTTCAGAGAATGCAAGTGTTAACCAATAAGAAAATCAAACCAACAATATATTGACTAGGGAAAAGCAAGCACACAAGTATGTCTGTACCTTTGCTCTTAATGTCTCAATATTGGCTTCTAATATTCTTCTATCAACGACTGAATTATCATATTTGTGATTCACGTCAGTGAGTTGTTTTAACAGTGCAGAGTTTTCGACTCTTAGTTGGCCAGCCTATATGAAACCAAACATATAACTCCAATGGTCTCTACCAACAATAATTATTATTGGAAATATGAAGAAGAGAGCATGATTTTACTATTTAAAAAAGGAGCAGCACCTGGGTCTCAAGATCAGTCATTTGTGCTTGTTTTCTTCTTCTAGAGCGTCTAGCTGACTCCCGATTTGACAGCATCCTGAGCACCATCAACATGTCAATTGATAAAGGGCTATGTTTTAAGATTTACCAAATATGGTATTAACTCGCATATGGAGAGTAGTATCTGTTGAATTCCTGATATCAGAGATGACAATTTTTACAACAAACCTGTTGTCAAACAAATTCATCAGGTGAAAATTCATTCACATCAGGTGAAAATTCATTCATGTAACAGACACCATCCCCTCATTCTAAATCTACTGATTTTGCTTCAAACAACACTAATTTCCAAGGGCAACACATGTTTGTTCACCTTCGAGACATTCAATTTGTTAACGTCCGTCACATAATAGTCATACAATGACTATCATAGAGAAATTCTAACTCAGTTCATCGAAGCCCTAAATACCAACTCTTACTATCTTTAGTCAAAGAGGTTTCCATGACATGAAACAAAACTAAATAATAGTAGGAAACTGATGGCAACCAAAATGAGACTACAAGCGAATCAAGATGGAGTGACTCACCTCCTCGCGCGCTTCACATCAGCAGGATCCATATTCTCGGTAATTTCAATGTCGCCTTCCAGGTCATCATCATCCGAGTCATCTTTCGACGATCCACTGGTTGTCTGAGCTTTTTTCTGAATAGCAGGTAAAGCCGGAATGCCAAGCGGGCTAGTATCAGCCTCACTTTGTGGCAAACCATAAACCGCAGCTAGCACATTCCAAATCAAAATGGTCTCTCTATGTTAGACACAAACATATCTAACACTAACATTACTAAATTGCTGTGAGCCTTGTGATCACTAAGCACTAAGCATAAAACAACATCAAATTCCACACCTACAAGATTGTAAAGAACAAACCTTTATTATGAAGTGCAGAGGTCACTTGCGAAGGCTGTGGCAATATAGATTGAGTCTGCGCTACATTACCAGAACCCACAGGCTTCAAAGACGAAGCCTGCAACCACATTCATTACTCAAATTTCAGCAAAAAAAAATTTAAAAAAAAAAATTGTAAAATTGACGAGAGAGATATAAGTACCCGAGTGAGAGCGACTGCAGCACACGCGAGATCGAGCTTGCTCTTGAGCAGCTCGCGTTGGTACTGATCCGAATTAATCGGCGCCGTGGACGGCAGAGGAGGCGGCGGACAATTGAGATGACGATCGGGCTTCTTGATCTCGACCACCTCCTCATCGACCTCCTCGCGCTTCGACGTCGAGGAGTGAGCGGAGGCAACGGAGGAGACGGTCAATTGATCGGCGGCGCGGGGTGGTGGTGGTGGTGGGGCGGAGACGACTTCCTCTAGAAACTGCTCGAAGGCCCACTCGGAGTCGCTGCGATTCATCTGGAGAGACGTGGAGGAGGCCCAGAAGGTTTCGGTGATGTCGGAGATTTCGTCGGCCTGAAACGCCGAATGCATAGTCGTTTTCCGGGATGTGATCGGTGCCGGTGCCGCTCTGAAATCCGAGATACTAGAGAAAAAGGAGCCACCAACTACACGATTCTCGTAACTTCAATGTATTGGACTTCGGACCATTAGAGCTGGGATCCGGTGCTTTTCGTACCACGGTAATAATTGGAGTTTGCTTTTTCTGGGCGGTGATTGGGACTATTTAATCACGTGTTGGTTTGCGGTTTACGGAGATTGGTGGGCTTATGTAGCACGGATTGTAGGGTAGAGTAGCGAAAGGACGTGACGGCGGAAGTGAGGGCCCCCGTGTGGGGTTTCATTAACTCTGAGTAAAGTTCAGTTTTAACTATTTTACAGTGGTAGTTTTCCGTTATTACTTGGCGGTTGATTTGATGAAGCTCGTTCTGTAATTTTGGTGTGCGTATAACTGGCTTAATTAACTCCAATAGTTGGTTTGTTCCTTCTTTCTTGTGGGAAGGCTGTTTGCTTTGTGCCACGAGCCGCACGTAAGGGTAGTGTTATCGTAACACTTTATAAAGGAGATGTTAAGAGGGACGAGCCTTGGAGATCCAATGACAAGTTTGGAGCTAAATAGAGGGCAAGTGACATTGTTATAATTAAGTGAAACTTCAAGTTCGAGGTCTTCGGTTGGGAATTTAGGAAAACTTAAAACACAAAAAATGTCAAGGACCTCGAGACGAATTCAAAGCACTTGATGGCATGTCATTTGGATTTTTTCTTATGAATTATTAGTCTCCTCGGCTATTTTGATGTTTCCTCCCACCTTAGCCATTTAAACCCAATATGCTCTATAGGGGAAGACATGGTCAAGCTCTCCACCACCCCCGGTGTTGACCTTCATGGGGCACTAAATGAGCTTTTCTTGGGCATCCGTTGGGGACCTAGGGGGCCGGGAATGTGTCGTCAGAAATGGGCGACATATGTTTCCATGAGTCAAGATGTCTTATGGACAGTATCGGCTGAAAAGCAGATATTGCGGGTCTGCTTCGATGGCGAGGTTCGTATGAGAGCAGTCCTTATGCCATCAGCGTTAGACAAACATGCGGACTTACGAAAGATATGTCAAGACCCCGTGGTGCTTATTGACCATGGAGCAAGTGACGTGGGCATGTGTTAAGGTTCGACCTTGCTCAAAGGAAAGTGATGCTAGTAAGCACGGGAGGGGCGACCCCGTGCTAGACTAAAGGAAGCTCGAGAGGGGCATCGAGGGTGAGTTGCTCACTCGAGTGGCATGTCAGTATGCAAGATGGTACGCCTGTTTGGGAATTGGCCTACGGGTAAGGAGAGGCCTTAGAGCCATGACAATCATCAAGAAAAGAACATGGTTAGCCTCGTTAGAAGGGAAAGGCCACACGGCCAGGATGGCTTGTCAGGAAGACACTCGAGGCGAAGTATGAGGGTACATGTTGCCCATGAGCCGAGTGAATGGTGCAAGGGATGCCCACGAGGCGAATGAGTTGTGCATGCTACTAAGGAATGACTGAATGAGGGAATGTGAAGGCTAATTAGGTCTTGGCGCACTGTCATGATACTTGATATCGATGTGCGGGATGCACGCGGGTCAGCAACGGGCTGGCACAAGCCTGAATGACATGGAAGCCTATCGGTTGGGTGAGTGTCTTGGGAGACAACCATGACGCAAGGAAGCGATCGGTTAGTCACAAGGTGTGAGACTCATGTGTGAGTAGCTTTTGTTGGTAAATCCCAACAAGTAAAGGGGACAATGTCAAAAGGGTCAAGTTGACAAGAGAAGCACACAGAGGAAAAGAAAAATTAAGTATCAAAGGAGAAAGAAAGACAGGCTGGCCTCAGTTCAGAGTAACCTTAGTGCCTCGCGGGTTAATTTCGCTGCATATAAAATCGGCTCGTGATACTTTGTTTTTTGTAATGTTCTTTTATCTTTGTTGTAGTTGTTCTTAATAAGAGGAGTAGAGCGAAGAAAAGGCATACCTGTTGTGCTGATGTTGCATTGAGAATTAGAGTAAGAGAATTTTCAAACTGATTTCCTCATCCTCTTGAGTATTTATGAGACACAAATCAACACTAGTCTGAAAGAACAACACTGGAACCTCCAACTGATTTGGTAGGAAAAAGGGCTTTGTCATACAACAATAGTTGCTCGCTCCAAGTGTTCTCAGTTCTGTTAAACAAATCTATTTATGAGAATTTCATTTATCAAATTGTGATAAAATAATTTAATTATTTTTTATTATTCTTTTTCATTTGGTGAAACACACCAACCAAACATATAGAGGCGATTTTAGGAGACACTTTTTTCAAATTATTTTATTAATTAAATTTTTTGTTAATTTATTAATGACTATAACACCCTTAATTTACTAAAAGTTACTCTATAATGACCTATGGTTCAAGGTTATAGACATCCTTCACCCATTTTGTCCATTTCATCATGTTGTTGTTGATAGTGTAGTGCTCTACATAGTAGTAAATTCTTTTACCATCTGTTTTTGGTTTAGACACTTCTGGATCTTCCTTAAATATGAAGCTGCCAACTTTCGCAATATTTGGAGAGGAGTGAAATTTGCACTTCCCAAATTACAAACCACACTCTTTTTATATTTTTATAATAATTCTGTTTTTAAATTCTCAAATTTACCCTCCAAAGACATTTGAATTTTACAGCAACCAATAAAAACTGAAAAGAACAAAAGCAGAGAATTTGTGAACTCCCGATCACCATCTCTACGCAAAATGTCACAGTTTAAAGGCCAAGCTCGGCTTTCGAAGTTCGTCGTGCTGAAATGATATATTGCTAAAGCCGGACCTCGTCGCCTGCAAATTTGGTGGCTCCATCGCTATCGAGCTCGAGATCATTGCCAATACCCAGGTCACTGTCCTCAACGCTGCCGAGCTCTCCGTTGCTGCTTCCATGTCTTTCACTCAATGATACTCTTCCAAGATTTTCAAGCCATCAAAAGTTGACAGATTTGAAGAAGATTGCGTTTTGGTTATGGAGTTTAAGGAGACGCTTCCACTTGGGTCGGGAATTTTTTTTTTTGGCTATTGAGTTTGAAGGATTTTGAATGACAATATGAATTGGGAAGGAATTTCACCTGAAACTTGAAAATGCCAGTTACCCATTATCTATGAACTATCTTCATCCATTATCGCATACTCCAGTACTTATGCAACCTTTGCTTTTAGCGAATCATACATCCATTATTTCACCAAGATTAAAAAACTCAATTAAAGCTTAGCTTTTGCAACTAAATTTTCTAGGAAATTGATTCCTGGAATGATCGATCAAGCAAATTAAAGTCCTTATAAGATCTCAATTCCATCTGAGATTTTCTAAAAAAGTTCATTTTTGTTGCCTGCTCATGCTTACCTTCTCTGTCTTCTCCCTTTCTAAACCCAGTAACACAGATTAAACACAAAACAAAAAGAAATGCTTCTCAAGTTCAAATCAACTCCCATCTCCCTCATACCTTTTGGTGAATTTTCATTGATCAAGATGCAGGGTTAAGAGTAAAGATCTATAATAGTTAATGTAAGGAGGATTTCATAGATGATAATAATTGACATTCCAGAGAAGCTTTCAGAAGATGTATTCAAAAGATATGTTTGGGAGGGACAAATTTGGAAACTTCAAAAAATCTGATTGAGAAAATATTAAAATATTATGAAGGGAGTATGGTTCGTAATTTAGGGAGTGTAAATTTCACTCTCCTCTATTTGTATCTAAATTTTTTTTCTGTTGTTACAACTACACTGTTGACATTGCTCATTCTTCACTATCAAGTTTATATTATGTGTTGAATTGCAATTATTGTAATAGAAAAAGTGATGACATTTTTCCACTTCTTCTCTATAGTTATTTGTAACGATTTAGGAAATGTATTCATGCATCGTTTGTTTTAGTTAGATTGTGGTGGCCCGAGAGAGGGGTCCCACAGCTCCTCGACCCCGAGCCAATGAAAAACCGACATGTCACGAATGACATCCCGATAACTCATCAATCCGAAACCGCAAGGCCTTTTGGGTTTAGGTTGTTGGTTTACAAAATATTTTCTTGTACAAATCATTCTAGCAACCGAACAACATATTTTCAAAAGTGGAATTTAAAATGGGCTAAAGGATTTGGGCTTACAATAGGTGCCCAATTTGGAAAATAACAAATTACTAAGTAAATACAAGTATGAGAGATGCGCCCCAGGGTTACGGGTCTCCCGAAATTTTATAAATAAGCGAGTAGAAAAGAAACAAATAAATAAAAACAAAATAAATGAGTTACTTCAAAATCCGATAAGGGCCCAGAACCTTTTTTTAATAAAGTCCAAGAGGAATGTGCCAAGTCGGGCCATGCGCCTCCTCTGTACTCTCCCAGACCATATGCTTGAATCCTGCACACTGTTGTAGGGGGTGAGCTTTCGTCCTCGCATGCCCAGTAAGGGCCGACCCAACCATGCTAGGTTTGAAAAATAATATACTTGAAAATATTTACTACATAATATTGTGCGCCGTTTATCAAAAATAATTTAAAAAGAGGTAACCACAAACATTTGTTCTCTTTTATAAAACATATGCAGCATGCTTCACACAACTTGGAGCTCCGAGATACTTACCTAATCGGTGACCGGCCTGGTTCGTCATCCTTCGAGAACAGGCCAACTACTCTGTAGTGCTTGTGACTACAAGTAGCGAAAGTATCTATTTCCTGGCCCTAAGTGTCCTATGACTGGTTCACTGTTGATACTTACCTTTTCCTCAACACACATAGGAGCATAGCCCCCTTCGGAGGTTCACGGTTATAGACACCATGGGATACCTAAGAATCAACGCGTTTAGGTCCCATTCACTTTCAGGACACTAGTACAAACATACAATGGGGTACAGTTTCTTGGTTTTCGCAATCAGCAATTATCAGTTATGAAAACACATGTATCACGAGGCATCGACTAATGAACGACCAAAAACGTACTTGCAGGCAACATACTATTTTACTATAGCATTCCACGTATATCGAAAAACCTCTAACAAGGAAGGGACAACTCACCCTACCTAGATATGGAGTGCTCGTCCACAATTAGATTCGTTCTCAACTTTGAATACTTCGTCCAGTTCCAAATGCACATGCACGAGTCCTTTATAATAACATTAACCAATGAGTAACTTGACGTCATTAACTTAATTAACCGAGTACCTAAATCATTCACTTAATTTCCTTAAAGCCCATCAAATTATTCTTTAATCAAACAGTGATCTAGAACTTGTGTTTGTAGAGATCTTTCTTTAATCGATAAAATTTATTATTCATTCCCAAATAATCCAAATGACGTAGCATTTGAATCATTTAGGATATGGTAATTATACTTGGCACTTTGACCAAAATTTGTTTAGCATTTCTACCTTAAGAAAACAAATACGCTTACCATTCCCAAATGACTTCGCTTCTTAAAAGTCATTTCAGATATGATAAGTCTAGGATTGTTTCAATTGTAACTTGCCTAATTAATTTTTAACTTGAACAAATACAATCCTCCATTCTCATTTACCAATCTCTTTTAAGTATTTGGCCAAAACATCTATCACTTCCTTATATGATATTTTGACGTTGGTATAAACTCATCACTTTACGAACTTTACATACTCATAGTACAATCAAAAATGCAGCAGAAACAATGCTTGTGTCACTAATTTACTTCTCAAAACTAATTCAATCTCAATTACCAAACTATGTAAGCATTTGACCCAAAATGTCATCTTAAATTAACCTTCGTTCAATCCATTTTCCAACCATTCAACATCATCCTCAAATCACCATCATAATTTGTTCAACTCAACCATAACAATTACAAGATCACCAAACCAGGCCCTTACTAATCTTCTTTTCCAATTAAGAGTTTAATTCTGTCGTGGCTGCAATTCCAACATCACCAATCATTCAAATCCGTAGCAGACAATATACCATAAATAAACAACCCTAAACCATTTATATCTAAAACAGAAACTGCAGAATATCCTTACCATATCTGATTTCAACCAAAGCTACCCCAGTAGGTTATCTTCTCCGAAACTCCAAATCGCAGAAATCCAAGAACCTCATTTTGAAATTAAATGACAGTGGGTTAGGGTTTCTCAATCCTCATCGAAAATCGGGATTTTAATCAAGAGAGGGTAAGATGATTACCTAATGGAAACTATCTAGAAATCCAACATTCATGAGCGGCGGAGCTGTGGTGGCTCACGCGGCGGGGGTGGCACATGTAGCGCGTGCGGCGGCTCTGGTCGGAATTGGAGGTCAAAATTAGGGGGCTTTGGAGGATTGTGAGGTGCTGATTCTATCCTTGGAGTTGACTTCGCTTGTTTCGAACTGGAGGCTAGAAATCGAAGGGTTGCAGAAGCAAAGCCCTCCGTCGACGGCTGATGTGCTCATATTTTCCTATTTTGTTATGCCTCTTAATCTTGATATTTATGTTTAGTTCTCCTTGTTTATGGTTCATTTACTTAGTTTAGTGTGTTTATAGGTATGAAGAGCAAGGATGAGAAAAAGAAGGAAAAAGAGAGGAAAAGGATTGAAGGTGCTTTGCAATCCTAAAAACTGAAGCAGCCTCTGCTGAATGGCTAACTTTGAGGATTAAACTGTACTGATCCAGAGACAACCAGAAAACGTGCCTTATATACACGGAAAGCCCTGAATGTCTAGTTTTTGGAGAATTTTACGGTTCGTGGTTTAGATATCTCTAGAGGGAGATACGGCCATTGAAGTACAGGCAGTTCAGTCGATACGCGAATCTGTGATGTGTTTCTAAGAGCTCGAGTTTTCAAGGCCTGAATGACTTAGCAAAATTCTGGGAAAATTGGTATAGCATTATGGACCGTCTGAGAGCCCAACATATGTTTCTTTGGAATTTTAGAATGCCACATCACCTTTCTTTTGTGCTAAGTGATTAAGGAGTTCCAGATGCCTAAAGCAAGAAGGAAAAGTTGCATCTTATAAAAGGAGAATGTGTCAAGATGGAGGAGAAGGATTCACCATCAGATTCTCATCAAAGAAAGCTGCTGCCATCACGTGTTCACCTTCCATCTCCATTCAACAAGTTCTTTTATGTTTTTAAGATTTTCTATTATGTTTTCTTTGAACATGAGTAGCTAAACCTCTTTTCTAGGGCTAGGATGAGGCCCTAGCATATTGTTTACATGTTTTGATATTCAATTGATGGATTATATATTAGTTTCTTTTCAGATGAATTCTTAATCTCTTCTTGAATTGTTGCTTATGTTAAAGTTCTATTGATTCGCGACCTTTAGGGCTTTGCATCTAGTTATCAGAAGATGAATTTGAGGCATAGCTGCAATATAATTCATATTAGTTTCATGTAATTAAGAATTGTAAATTACATTAT
This sequence comes from Rosa chinensis, assembly GCF_002994745.2. Taxonomy (NCBI): domain Eukaryota; kingdom Viridiplantae; phylum Streptophyta; class Magnoliopsida; order Rosales; family Rosaceae; genus Rosa; species Rosa chinensis. The sequence continues at coordinate 52,673,355 of NC_037093.1, read as the reverse complement.
TACTTGAGAAAGAATAATGATTTGCTTGATTTCTTTTTTTTCTAAAGTGTAATGAGTCCTGCATGTTAAATTTATACCTGAGAAGGATAAACTACATAGTTAGGATATACGACCTTTACCCGAGAGGGAGAGAATCATGCACTTAAGGAAAACTATGGTCTAGAGTACCTGAGAAGGACTTAGATACGGGAATTATCATCTGGAGAAACGAAAGAATCCTTTGGTTGGTTCAAAACGTAGATAAGATTGCTTGTGGTTGATTCCGACACCCTAGGCTCATCATCATCATATTTTTACTTTCAATCATTATAGACTCTTTTCAATTTCAGTTTATTTAGATTCACTTTTTAAGTTTCTGTTTTCAAGTTATTTTCCCATTATCAACAACTCTTTTCAAAACCGTGAAAATCATAGTCTTAGTTTGAGTCATTGTGTGTGTCTTAATCGATTTGTGTTTCTTGTTTTGTGTGTTTTTGGATTTAATTAATTTAGGTTTTCATATTGTGAATTGACTTAATATCCTGGTGGGAACGACAACCCCTTCTCTTCCATTACTATACTACATCCACCCTGTATACTTGCAGGAATTCCATCAACGGCGTGTACGCGGCCCTCTGTGGTTGGTCAACATTGAGACTTCACGGTTTTGGTCTCCAGGCCCCTTTACTTCGAACCAAGGTGGCGGTGATCAGAGGAAAAGGCCGAAACCAGCAAGGCTCAAGGAACAGTGGCATCGCCGTCACGGGATATCAAGGTGGAGGCTGCCGGCAGTGCATGCCGGTGATTCTGGGTGGGTTTTGGGTTGAATTTAGGTGCTGCGTCGACTGGTGGAGGTGGTGTGGTGAGATGGTGGCCGGAGATGGAGTCTCCGGTAGTGGCAGAGGGAAGAAAAAGAGAGAGGGAGCGAGAGGTCGGGGGAGAAAGAGAGAAGGGCGCGGCTGAGAAGAGAGGGAGAGTGAGTTCTAGGGTTTTCAAGTTCCTATTTATACTTAAGTACGTGAAATATCAATTTTTCCCTTGCGACGAATTACGAAACTCTTCTAGTTAATTGCTTTTGGTTTTGAGCTGGTAACTTTTCTTTTATTCATTTTTCGTCGGAGACTTCCTAAGTTATTTCTCGACTTCGTCCTAGGCCCAACACTCGATCTCGTCAAAACTCAAAATCCAAAACTTTGTTACAACTCAAATTATTATCTTCGAAACTTCAACAAACGGTCACCTCACTAAACTTCTGTAACCTTCTAGGCCCAAATGAAAGAATCTAGGCCCAAACTTAAATCATAAGGCCCAATAGGTGGTCTCGACACCAAAACAATCTCCGAAATCGATTTCTTCACTTGTATCACCTTGCGCAAATCTTACTGGCAAAAAATTACCTTCAAAAATTAAACAAAATTTTTGGGGGCTCACATAGGTAACACTTTTGTTTCCTGCATTTCAAATTTGGGGTAATTGATAAACCTTATTGGCTATCTGACGTACTTATATCTGATATACCTATCTAAATTGCTTAAATATATATAATATCTTATTCTCGAAAAAAAAAAAATCACACCCACTTAACCACTTTAGCTGACAAAGTGAGTTCTCATAATAATAAATAGATGTTTAAGGACACCTAGTTTGTGTGTCTGGCCCAAACTCTAATTACTTGTGTGAATTGTAATAGGGTTAGTCTTACATATATTCTCAGAGATATCTTGGTAAGATATTCAAATAGTTATACGATTATGTTTCCTTGTAAAACTCTAATTCTATGCTTGTAATCCTCTATATAAAGAGACCCTTATTATTAATGAAAAGCACAACTCATTCTCTCCCAATTCTCTCTACTATTCTCTCTGCATCTCTTTTCCTAAAACACGTTATCAGCACGAAACCCTAACCTTGAAACAAATTATTGAAAGGGCAACCTAGGCTGTAGCCCGTGTAAGTTTTTATATATCCAACTTAGATCACTTACATGCTCAGAAATCGTCAAACTCAGGGATATATATATATATATATATATATATATATTTGGGTTGACATGCATGATTAGCCACAGGGCCGGTCCTAAGATTATAGAGGCTTGAGGCAAAAAAAAAAAATGTGGCCTCATCTGAATTTCACATTTTAGCAATTAAACAATTTTTTATTCTTTTTAGGTCTCAACTTGAGTGCTTTTGGGCATATTTTTTAGTGCTTTATTATTCTTATATATGTATATGTTTAAATATAAAACCTGGTATATATATTCTCAAAAGAAAAAATTATAAAACCTGGTATCTAGAAAGAAGAATTAAAGAAAGTGACGAAAGGAGAGGAAAAAAAATACAGAAAATAAAATAAGAAAAGAAAGACAAGGAGAAGGATAAACTCATAAAAGAAAGAATTCGCGCTCTAGAGATTCGAACATAGGAAGGCTGAGCTCATTTTCATATATATGTCAAAGCCGCTTTTCCGCTATGCCAGTTGCATATGTAGGTTGTGTGGTCACAAATATTATATATATAGAAACATAGCTGAGGCAATTATTTAAATTGGAGGCCTCCGGAAATCGGTGGCCTGAGACGACCGCCTCACTGAGCAGCCCTCAGGGCCAACACTGACTAGCCATATATCATTCAGATTCAAAAACCTAAGGTGTTTGGCCTCAGGAAAATCTTGATTGGTGAAAACTTATATGGATAATTTTACAGGGAAATGATGGAAAATGTCACATTAGAGTGTGAAAAGATAAAAATGTCACCTAGTTTCCCACTTGATAAAAAGGTCCACTATAAATTGTTAGTAATATTAATTTAGTCCTTATTAATAATGAGATGATGTTAAAAAAGGTAAATTTTTAATTTTTCTGATGTCCATTCTGCCCTTAAAGCCAAATACACGTTTATAACTCTACATTCAAAAATTTTAGGTCTCAAATCTTCTCCCCATTTGATCAGAAATCCCAAAACAGAGCCCCGATTAGAAACCCGGTAGAAGATGAAGATGAGTGTCATCGAACTTCTGACGAGAGTCGAGGCTATCTGCAACAAGTACGACCGATATGACATCGACAAGAAGAAGGACTCTAACGTCTCCGGCGACTATGTCTTCACTCGCCTCGATCTACTCCACCGTCGAGTCCGACATTGAAGCTGTTCTTCAGGTTCAGTCTCTTTCTCAGCCTCTCTCTATTCTCTTATTTGATCTCTGTTTGGTTTCTGGAAAAGCTTGTGAAGTTGAAACTTGATAGTGTAATATCTGGACGTAGGTGAATGAAATTGACTAGAATTTTAGTTATTATTTGGTCCTATTTTTCAAATTGAGACTAAAATTTGTGTAATTTTGAGTAGCGACAGAGAGAAATGAGGAGCGAAAAGGTTCCCAATCCCAACTACCACCTCTCTCGAGATCTAATGCTTTCTTTGATTTAGTTTTTGCTTTATTCTGTTTGCGAAATGAAATTTTTGGATTGCTGTTTTTTTTTTGTCCGGTTTTGCTTAATTGTTTGTCTTAGATGTGTTTAGCTCAGGTTCTTGATTCTCAAATCATGAAGAATTTGATTTATAGGTTTTCTTTGATTGTAACCCTAACTTCAATTTTGAAATTTCACCTAAGAGCAGGAGACTCCGCTTCGAGCTGCTGTTAATTATGGCGAAGGTAGTATAGTAATAACTCTTTTCTTCAACTATTTCTAATGATTTCTGCTTTTCAATGTGCAATTTTGGTCAATGATTCATTAGGTTCAGTTTGTTCAATTTGTTGTTACAGTTGTGTTCTTAGCTCAGATAGTTGATTTTTTTGTCATACTGTGCTTGATTCGTAGTTTGGACTTCGTTTTTTATTGCTTTACTTCTCATCAAGCTTCAGATAGATCTGAGTTTGTGAAGTTTATAGTCTCTGTTCAAATCTGGTAGTTAGCTCACAAGGAATTGCTGGCTTTAGTAGCCAGCTTTTGAATAATAGAAGTACTCTGGGAGGTTTTGACTGTTATAAAAAGTGATTGATAAGTTCATGTGATCTAATCTGATTGCAGCTTCCGAGTGTTGAGATTAATCCGCAATAACATTTACGCATGTTACTATAGAGTCCAATAAGTGCACATGTGTTTGGGAAATAATGCCGCATAATAGTATTGTGATTATTGATATGAGTGTGCCGAATCAACGCCGACTCTGCACTTATGAATCCAAACTCCCAAATCCTTGCCTTGAAAGGTAGGTTTTAACTTATGACTTTGTATTGACATTGATAACTGGTCATGCTTAGCCTTTTGGTATTGATCTTAATATGCTTCTGCTTCAACTTGTTGAACCTCGGTTTACTTAATTATGAGTGCATGACTTGTAGTTGTAATTCAACTTTCTATTATAAGTGTTACATTTAGTGGAACCATCAGCAACTATTATATGCAGTTTAAGTGTTAGCATTATTTAAATTTTTAGTTTGTTCTTACATCTAATCATTTTACATCAAATGAGTTTTGATGCGGTCAGTAGAATATATACACAGTAATTTACAAATTACAATGCTTTACATTGCCATTGTCTTTGATAAGGAATGCACCTAAAGTGCTTTGAAGTTTTATTTTCTCTAGTTGGAGTATGTTTCGGATTTCCGTATTGTTTTAATTTTCTTGAGCTAGCTAGTCCTATTAGAACAAGCAATCGACTTGGTTAAAATGTGTACAAGATCATTTAAAAACCCCATTACTAGTGGCAGCAGGAAACTCACATTCGAAACAAAATTTAAGGTCGAAAAAATGTGAATTGTAGGAACCAATTGCCTATGCATGCTTGTAAGTTTTAGATAGATTATGCAATGTACCTCTTGCATTATGTTAGCTTTGTCTTTAATGATGCTAGTGATAAGTTATGCCTCAACCAGTTCATACATTACCGCATAGTCACGTGATAGAAGTGTTGTTCCAATTATCAAATGATGATGATCTTGATATATTCTCAAGTCTGATGCATGCTACTTATTCTTTTTCAGGGATCCGCTGAATGTCCAAATATTCCTCAAAATGCATATGTCTGATTATGCTAAAAGATGGCTGAAGGAAATGCAAAATATTGATGAGGACCACACCTTAACTCAACTTGAAACAGCATGGCAAAATCTGGCTGTGGTAATTCATCAATTTTGTTCTCCCTTTATAGTTCCCTTACAGAAAAGTTATAGTCCATGTTTCTAATTACACTTTCATTGTATTCAGGGTGGTTCTAAGTTACAGGAGGCATATCTCATCTTCCAAGATTTCTCTGAGAAGTCTTAGGTTACAAGCTTGGTTTTGAATGGAAAGGGAAACACTGCTTCTTGAAGCATGGAACAAGGCAAGTCTCATTAATTAGTTGTAGCTTAGTTAGAGATTTTGAAATGTCTACAGGTAGTAGTCAATTTGGACAAATGTAATATAATTTGCACTATACATAAGTACATGATTACAGTCTTATGGCTGAACTCAATCTGATAGCATAGATACACACTAGTATGTTGATTTGTGAGTTCAAATATTGTTGTGTGCATTATTATGGATTTAGTAATGCTCCAAATATATGAACATCCTGCTTTTCAACTAGAAAATGGCACTGAACATGCACATGTTTTCAATATTTGAGTAATATGGAGTCATTTTGTGTTTCTCACAGGATGCAGAGGATCCAGAAACTCTAGCCAACCTGGTCGTATGCTGTATTCACCTTGGAAACCTACCTTCTCGTTTTGTCAGGTAAAGTTTGTTGGTGAACACAAGAGAATTGGGTAGTCATAATTATGGGGAATATCTTCACTCGGGGTATTATAATTCAAGTGTTAGCTACTGTATAACATAATGGTTAATGATTCTACTCACTGCTTTTCAGCCAATCAAGACTTGCACATCTAGACCACGTCCTCGTCAAAGGTGCCTCAACTGTAGAAGAGAGCTTTGACAGAGCTCTTCAATCAGTTGCTTGAAATCTGAGAGATTGATTTCAGATGAGCTAATTAATGCTATTGTATACTCCTCACACCTTTTGTGACGGCTCTTCTTTTGATTTTGTAAGCTAAGAAATTAAGAATATATAAAATTTAAATGAAAATGTGTATTTGGGGACTGTTTACATGATCAGTGACTTGGTCAGTGACATATTCATGATCGTGACATGGCCAGTAATTTGGCCAATGACTTAAGGTTAACAGTGATTAGTGACATGTTCATGACTGTGACATGGCCAGTGACATAGGCAGCGACTTGAGGTTAACAATGACTTGACCAGTGATCTCATTAACTAGGGACTTGGCCAGTGACTTGAGGTTAACAGTGACTTGGTCAGAGATTGACAGTGACTTGGCCATGGATTGACAGTGACATGTTCGTAATTGTAACCTGACCAGTAACTTGGCCAATGACATAACCAGTGCCTTGAGGTTAACAGTGACATGGCCAATAACCTTACAAATAAAGGACCTGGCCTAGCTAGCCAATGACATGTGTATAACAGTGACTTGGTCAGTGACATGTGTATAACCTTACAAACTGTAACCTGATCAGTAACTTGACCAATGACATAACCAGTGCCTTGAGGTTAACAGTGACCTGGCCAATAACCTTACAAACTAAGGACCTGGCCTAGCCAATGAGGTGTATAACAATGACTTGGTCAGTGACATGTGTATAACGTTACAAACTGTAACCTGATCAGTAACTTGGCCAATGACATAACCAGTGCCTTGAGGTTAATAGTGACCTAATCAATAATTTTACAAACTAAGGACCTGGCCTAGCCAATGACATGTGTATAATAGTGACTTGACAGTGACATGCCATTTGACTTGATCAATGACTTGGCCAGTGACTTTGATAGTTACATGATCAGTAACATGGTCAGTGACATGTTCATGACTGACATGTCCAATGACTTCCCTAACTAGAGACCTGGTCTGGCCAGTGACATAGCTAATGACTTCTATAAATGTATAACAGTGACATGGTTACTTATATGCAATGTGACTTGGCCAGTAATTTGGTTAGTGACATGTTCATGACTGTAACATGGTCAGTAACATAGCTAGTGACTTAAGGTTAACAGTGAACTGGCTAGTGACCTCACTAACTAGGGACCTGGCTAGTAACTTGGTCAGTGACATGGATATAACAGTAACATTGTCAGCGACTTGAGGTTAACAGTGACTTGGTCAGAGATTGACAGTGACTTTGCAAATGACTTGGCAAGTGACATGAGATTGACAATGACTTGGCAAGTGATATCTGATTGAGAGTGACATAATTGGTGACTTTGAGAGTGATATGGTCATGACCGTGACATGCCTAGTAACTTCACAGGTAAATTGGTTTCAATCCTTGCTCCTCACCCAGATTCATCTAGAGGCGAATCTAGGCGAGAGAATTTCTACTCACCTGGATTCGCCTCGAGGGGATTGCTCTTCACCCATACGTGGCCGTAAGGGGATTTCAACTCACATAGATTCGTGCTTAGGGAATTACTTTCCTCCTCACCCAAATTTACCTTGAGGGGATATCTCCTCACCTAGATTTCCATTGCTAGATTACTTCTCACCCAAATGTGACTTTGCCTTGAAGTTACATGATCAGTTACATGGTCAGTTACATACATTGTAAGTGACATGGTCAGTTACATAATCTATGACATGCGGTTAACACACGTTGCCAAGGAGTTGGCCCAGTGAAGTCACAGGCCATGTCAATGACATGATCAATTACATGGTCAGTTACATACATTGTAAGTTACATGGTCAGTTACATGATCAGTGATTTAAGGTTAACAGTGACTTTGTCGATGACTTGAGTGTGATAGTGACTTGGCCAGGGATTGACAGTGACATGTTCATAACTGTGACATGGTCATTGACTCGAGGTTATTAGTGACTTGACCAGTAACTGTGTTAGTGACTTGGCCAAGGATACAATGACATGTTTATAAATGTGACATGTATAGAGACTTTCGGTTGACAGTGACTTTGTCAGTAACTTGACCAATGACATAGCCAATGACATGGCTAGTAACTTAGCCAAGAATTAGCAACGACTTTACCAATAACTTGAGTTTAAAAATGATTTTGCCAGAGATTCACAGTGACATGTGTAACAGTGACATAATAAATGACATGCAACTTGACCAAGGATTGCCAGTGACATGATTAGTGACATGTTCATGACTATGACATGCCCAGTGACATAACTTGGCCAATGACTTTTCCGGTGACTTGAGTTTAACAATGACTTGAGATTAACAGTAACTTGCCCGGAGATTAATAATGACATGGTCAGTAACTTTGCCGGTGACTTGAGATTAACAGTGACTTGATCAGGAATTGATAGTGACTTGGCCAAGGATTGACAATGACATGGTCAGTAACTTTGCCAGTAACTTCTGGTTAACAGTGACTTTACTAGTGATTGACAGTGACATAATAAGTGACTTTTCGTATGACTTGATGAGGTTAACAGTAACTAGGCGATTGAGCTGGCCAATGACTTCACTAGCTAGTGACTTGGTCAGTGACATGTATAACAGTGACATGCAATGTGGCTTGGTTAATAATTGGTCAGTGACGTGTATGACAGTGACATGCAATGTGTATAACAATAGTATTTATCAATCAAGATGAAAATCTCCCACACAAAAGTGGCTTAAAATATCCAATTCTTTCCATTCATTTGCGATACCTGAAAACTGGAAGCAACTCCTAACATATGATAGCAATAGTAATAGGGGAGGGATTTTCACCAATTTGATTATGAAGCAAAAAATGACACCCTCAAAGCACAGAAACTCGAGCTTCAACTAAAAATCTAATCCAAAAAAGGTTATGATGCAAAAATACATATTTACCCACTAAAGCAACAAGCACAATTTTATTTGTCTACAACTAAACATTCATCAAATTGAAACTGAAACAAGTATTACATACTGAACGAAGCTAAACCCAGCAAGAGTGTGATTATTAGGAGTAATGAAGATTGGAGATAAGAGCAGAGCTGCAGCCATTACAGGTGGAGCCAAGCTCTTTAAAAGCTTCCATGTTCTTGCTTTTGGGGAATTGGGTTGTGCTCTTGCTTCACTGCACACTTTAAACAATATGGTAGCAACATGAAATTAGGCATTCGTGCATTAGACATAAGTGTCATATACTTTAGTTTTACTTCCCATGCCCAACAAACAAGATAAGCAATCTACTTTACCTTACCTGCCACAAATTCATCAAAATGTGAAGAGTGATGTAGGACTAGGAAAAGTACATAACCACATCACTACTCATGAGGATTTGTTTATGAAACATGCAACTACGTACAAACCAAACTATAATAAAAGTAAACAAGAGATAAATTTACCATGATGCTCCCATATCTACTGGACAACCAAATGAGTAATCAGTATGAAACCGGCCACCAAGTCTATCTCGTGATTCGAGCAATGTCACCTGAAAAATGATAACGAGAATAATTTAAGAAGCTGGAAAATACAATTTTTCCATTAGTCAAGTTCATCAAGAGCGTGTGAGACACTTACGGAATTAGTACTACCACTTTAGTCATGGCCCTGATACTTTATGGACCATTTTACTATAACTAGACCTAAAGTCCGTCCTTTCTCACATATGATGAAACAAATCCAACTAGAGTAATGTAGATAGCAATTCATGCTAAACCAACAAATATACCGAGTAGATGTCTGACCTGATTGGTACCTATAAGGTACAGATGGAAGCCAGTTAGTCCACCAACAATGCATGCCCTGACTCATGGTAGGCAATAGTGCAGAGCTTGCTAATAACCTGCATGATGGCAAATCAGAATAAAGTTGAAGCTTGATTTTTCTTTTTTCTTTTAATGCTGTAAACAACTCGGCGATTATGAGTATAGTTAAACATGTTCAAAAAACAAGCACAGATAAAGAAAAAATAATAGAAACTTCAGGGATTACACCAATAAGGCCTCAGGAATAGACTATCTATACTAGTGAGGCTAGGAATCAAGAAACTTTCTTCCCCTTCCACTTACAAGAGAGGATGTGGACTCCAATGATCATTAAGCATGCAAAATGAGTCCACTGAATATTAATACTCAAATGGGAAAATCGTCCGTACAGTACCTAACTTTTTCCCCATTCTAAATTTCAGTACCTCACGTTCAGAAAATATCAAAACGGTATCTGAGATTTTGACTCCGACTGAAGATTGGTACCTGGTGCTGTTAGCTCCGTTATGGAACTTGACAGCTGAAGGATATTTTTGTCTTTTCATGTCTTAATCCATTATTTTTTATCTATACATTTTTTTTGTATTTTTTTCTCTCCCTACTGTTCCTCTCTCTCTCGTCCCCATTCAAACCCAGAACTCTCTCTCTCTCTCTCTCTCTCTCTCTCTCTCTCTCTCTCTCTCTCTCTCTCGTCCATCCCCTCTGGTCTATTCAAGTTTGGAGTCCTTGGACTAACCAGTCCGCTATCAGTTTCCTCTATTTCTCTTCCCTCAATCAATGAATCTGTATCAGCTATCTCTCCTATCTGTTTATTTCACACAAAAATCAAAATCCAAAGCATATTTTGATTCAAGAACACAGTGGCCCAACAAATCACAGTACCCAAATCTAGCTGTTATACACTGAAACAATCAAAACCCAGAAAGCATAATCTTCAAAAGACAATAATTGCAAGCAAACTAAAACACATTGGTCGGCAAGAAGCTTGGAAACTTGCCGGAAATCCCAAAATTATTCTCCCCTTCGATTCTCTCTCATGTCTTATCATCTGGACAAACCAACACTATGGATAGGTCGGCGAGGTCGAAAGGAAGCTTCTGACACCAGTGAGACGCTATGACCAAGCCGGAATCGGAAAACCCGCTGGCGAACCCGAGAAGTTTTCGGGATTCTTCCTACCTCCGTCGCAGGTCGTTCGGAGCAGGGACGATCGAGCTCCGGTTGGCGATAACGAGAGGAGTCGAACGACGCCTGTCTGACGTCGGGTGCTCACCGGAAAGTGGAGATACCATCGGTCTGAGCCTGTCGTTACAAAACGGTCGAGACCGAGGTCGGTCTGGGCGGTAATCTGGTGCTCCTCAAGCTGGTTCAACTTATATATACTCAAATCCAACGGCTGAGATCAAACGGTGATTACAATGGACACTCCACATTAAACCGCTCTAATTTCTATTTTTAATTATATTTTTGGATATTACCAACTTCCAAAAATTATTAAAAATAGCTCGGGTGCACGAAAAATCCTCTGAAAGTTCTACAATCTCGAAACGACATCTAGTTTAATCCTACGGGCTCAAAAGATAAAATTTAACAAACCAAAAATTTAAATAATTTTTCAAAAATAATAGAATTTTTTTTATTATATGAAAAAAATAAAGAAAACAAACACTAAAGGGTAAATTGGTCATTTAATGATCAAAATATGCCAGCCGTCAGTTTTTGTAATGGAGCTAACGACACTAGGTATCAATCTTCGATCAGGGTCAAAACCTCAGGTACCGTTCTAATATTTTCTGAACGTGAGGTACTGAAGTTTAGAATAGGGAAAACGTCAGGTACTGTACGGACGATTTTCCCTACTTAAATTATTTTCTTATAAAACATATGTCCCTTCATGCAACACATATTATTATAGCAACCTGCTTCTGGTTTTGGTGAAAAGCTTCAAGATGTGAAGAGAAAAGAGCAGTCGATCGCCAGAAAGAACACAGCCATGGTAAAATGCCAAAGTCAATCGGAAGCTGGCGGCGGTGGTTGGTGAATTTGGCTGGAGGAAGGCTCTGATTGGAGGAGGTAATTGTCGTCGGGTCCGAGCTTGTGTTCAAGGTCGAAATCGGAATTCTCTAATAGAGGACGCCGGAGTGGAGGAGCCAAAACACACCATCAATTGCAGCCAAAATGAACTAATTGCCTATAACAAAGAAACACATCATTGTCATCATCAAAAAGAAAATCACACAAAGCAAGGAAGCAGAAAGCTTAACATATTTGAAAAGGCAGAAGAAAAAATCTATGAAAGTGAACGAGCTTTGCATCGAAAACAAAACTTAAAAACAGAGGATTCTTAATCGACGAAGATGAAATGAGAAAGGAATTAAGAAATTAGAGGGATTTCGATTAACATATCTGAACGAGTGAGTGAAAAAAAGGAGAAAAAGGCGTACTTGTGGAGGGAGGACCAACTGGAGGCGACGGCGGAAACGAGATCGGAGGGGACGAAATTGCAAACTGCAACTGTCGAATGTGAAATTGGAGAGGCCTAGCGTCTTGAAGTGAGTGCTTTTAGTGGTAGTTTTTGTAATTATTTGTATTTTCAGTGTCCGGTCGTTAAGAGGTGACCTTAATTATCATGGGATATTTGTGTATCCTGAATTATAATAAAGTACTTCAGAATGACCTCTTTTATCATTAACCCTAATTTTACTGTATATGCCTATGCATATATGTCATTCACGAATCTAATACACTAAGCACTCAATTACTAAAACAATTACCTATTATACTTCTGTTATTTACCATAAGATTTTTTTTCTTCCAAAATTACCATAAGAGTTGTTGTAGTGGCAACAGATCGAGGTGATCAAAGTGGCTACTAGTCATTTTCTTTTTACCTTGGCTCTACAATTGGAGGTCAACCCTGTTCGAAATTCATTCGTGTTGCATGTCAATACAAGTCCTAAATTTCTAAACAGGGTGTAGCACTTCCAAAATTGATAAGGCAATCCCTCGCTACAATTTCCGTCCTTTTTTTATGATCCAGTGAGCAACACACGTACAAATTGTTAAAAAAGATTTGTTTGCAAGAGCCATAATTAATCCTATGTGATAACTTCGTCAAAGTGCATAATGCAAAACATAATAAAGTATGCTGCTAAAAATAATTCACGTAATCATTTTATTCATGTACATTGTGTACAGCTAGATATTACAACAATAAATTTTATCGGAAAAAAAAAAGATTACAACAATAAATTGATGGTATAACATTATTTGACGTTAGACTATAACATTATTGTTATAGTACGTATATAACAATAAATTACTATACTAGTATCTGCTGTGGCACGAGTTTATTACCATTTACCAATCGACTTATTTATGATTCATGACCATGCCGGTTTGCACTGGAAACCTGAAGTTAGGGTACGCATATGGAGGAGGCCTGCAAAGTTAATTTCTTTGGTTAATGGTTGAAGCAGCATGACCACTAGCAGGAGGCTTATGACCAGGCGTGTTGGTGGGCGGATTAGGTCCACCGGAAGGGGGAGTACCCCTCTGCTTCGACTCCATTAAGACAAAAAGTTTGTTCTTCGTCAAGTTTTCTACAGTGGTGTGGCCTGCAAAGTTTCTTTGGTTAATGGTTGCAGCATGACCACTAGTAGGAGTCGCAGGACCAGGCACGTTGGTGTTACCATTAGGTCCCTGGGAAGGGCGTCCACCTTTCTGCTTCGACTCCATTAAAACGAAAAGTTTGTTCTTCGTCAAGTTTTCTGTAGTAGTCTGGCCTGCAAAGTTTCTTTGGTTAATGGTTGCAGCATGACCGCTAGTAGGAGTCGCAGGACCAGGCACGTTGGTGGGAGGATTAGGTCCCTGGGGAGGCTGACCACCTTTCTGCTTCGACTCCATTAAAACGAAAAGTTTGTTCTTCGTCGAGTTTTCTGTAGTAGTGTGGCCTGCAAAGTTTCTTTGGTTAATGGTTGCAGCATGACCACTAGTAGGAGTCGCAGGACCAGGCACGTTTGTGTGACCATTAGGTCCACCGGGAGGAAGAACAGCCTTCTTCGTCAAGTTTTCTTCCTCGTCATGCAACACCCTGCCAGCCTCAGACAATTGCATGCTTATGAAAAATAGCAGTAGAACTGCTGTAACTCCGATAACATTAAGAACACCCATGATGACGAAATTGTACTATAAAACTTGGAAGAGCTAGCTAGCAAAGGTTAAGATCTAAAACGACAATTGAAGGATATGTGGAGATGAGGTGAGTTAAATTACTTACACATATGGGTATTTATACTCACCAACATATATGCATCAATGCATGGCTTTCAACCTTGTTTAATACGTTAAACGTGGTCTAAGTAGCATTCAAATATTGAAGAAAGTATTAAGCTTAAGGGGTCGTGCAAACGTACGTTTAGGGTATAAAGAGAAGGAAAAACTACTATTAGACGCTTCCAGGATAGTGTTAATAACGATTCTCAGTCAAGAATAATATTTTTCCCTAAATTAAGTTGAGGAGCTTGTTCATTTTTTGTTTTGTTTTCCCATACAATGGAATGCATTTCGGGCACAAAGAAATCAAAGGCTATATATATACTGCGTATCATTTTATGGGTTTTTCGATAATGTAAATGTATAAGAAATTTGAAAAACCTCATAGCATGCCTCTTTGGAATTAATATACCAGATGATACTCAGATTTCTGTTACTGAATATTAAAATATCAAAAACTAGATGTATTTGCTGTCCATTTGGGGAAATTCTACGGTATCTGTATGTATGTGATACACTCATTTACAAATCTGACAACAATTTTGTTGTCATTGTGGTAAATAGAGTTATTTTTTAGATGTAAATGAGTATATGATAAACATCTAAGTACTCTAGACAACCCCGTCAATTTGACCCAAATATATTTGACCAATAGATGTCTATAAGAGCGACCTTGGCCTTTTGTGTAATACTAATTTGGTCTTTTAGACTCGTTATTGGTCTTTTGATTAAGCAAATGGTCCAGGTTTATGTACAACTCGAATATAGCTGCCTGACTGCCTTCCAGTATAAATCGACAAATAAATTGAATTGAATTTGCTTGAGTCAAAGTAGTATGATCTTGTCGTGTAAAGGGTTAGCATGCATCAACTTCAAACATTCAACATTCAGACCCTCCCCCACGCTTTCCAATCAAATTAAGCTTCAAAAGCTCAGTCAAAAATTGTGCAGCAAGCAAATAATCGTGTCAAGTAAATAAATTTCATGAACAGGTAGGTCAAAAATATATATGCCCGTCCCTCTGGTAAAAACAAGTCAACATTGTGCATTAGCTAGCTAGTAATTAATAGTGCAGATATTCTAGCCTACAATATTGATAAACTTCTCTCTACTTCAGCGAATTGGTAATTTTTTTTCTTCGTCTTTATCGAAAAGGTGAATAATGAAATATGCTAAAAAGGTAAGAAATAAATTAAAAGCGGGAATTATTTGATTTCTAGTCGAAGTAAAAGAAATATGACGAAATGGGAGAACATGACTATGACTCATTTAAAAATCAGGATAGGTATTCATCAAGGCTAAGGAATGCTCACTTTTGACTAGGTAACTCCCTAAGCTAGTTCCTAGAATTCAAGGCTCTCACATTGGCTACCTTGTTTATATTCCATTTTTCATGTATCTTATTATATGTGTCATATATATTCATGGAATCTAAAGCATGTCTTGTGAATTTTATCTACGCTTATATAATTATGCCTACGCATGCCTTTATATTATGCTATTGTTTATATTTTATTTTAAGCATGCCATATATATTTTGTTATATATTATTTATGAAATTTTGAGCATGTTTTATTTCATTTACGCTTATATAATTTTTTCCTATGCATGCCTCTATATTATAATTGTTACTACCTTCTACAATTGTTCCTATGCATGCCTTTATATTTTTATTCATGATTAAACGTTCTATGGTTATTCCTTATTTAGAATGCTACATATAAATCGTGTTTTGCCATGATATGAAAATTCATGCGCATTATAAATACATACTTACCTTGACAAAGCATTTTCACATAGCATCGAAAAAAAAATTTGACCATTACGAATCTTGGTCTTGAAATCTAATTCATATTTTTGAAAAATAATTCACGTGGATGTCTTTATGATTATATCTTCTCTCTTGTTTTATGTAGATGGCTGATCCAAATCGACCTGAATTTGACATTTTGGACTCAGAAGGACTTGAGTACCATCGTTGGATTTCTGATGTGGAAACCGCCTTTGTGGCAAAAGACTACACTACCACCATTACCGACCCCAAAGACGATGTACCATCTAATAAGATGAAAGCAAGTGCCTTAATGTTTTTAAGGCTACATATTGATCCTAGCCTACGTTGGGAGTACCTTCAGTTGAAGACACCTAAAGAACTGTGGGATGCCCTTAAAGGACGTTTAGGGAACATTCATGACACTTTACTCCCAGAACTGACCGTTCAGTGGAATGAAATCCGCTTGCTTGACTACAAAAGGGTCAATGACTTCAACAAGAACATGTTGTTGTTCTGAAATTTTAATTAAAACTCGCAAGAGCACGAATCGTCGTTAATATAGTGTGCAAGTACGAGGTTGTTCCAACTGAGAATTGATAATCAATTTAAATCCTAACCTAATTAATCCAAACACAAAAATACATAAACAATCAAACTAAAGAAGATATGGTTTTAAGGTTTTCGACTAAACAAATAATGTGAAAATTAAAGAAAGAAAGAAACATATAATGATAAAACATAGGGTTTCAGAATCAACCACTAACAATCCTATTTATGTTTCAATGCAATTAATAGATTCTTTTGTTTCTCTAGATGATAATTCTCATATCTAAGTCCTTCTCAGGTACTCTAGCTAGACCATAGTTTTCTTTAAGTGTATGATGCTCTCCCTCTTGGGTAAAGATCTTATATCCTAACTATGCAATTTATCCTTCTCAGGTATAAATTTAACATGCAAGACTCATTACACTTTAGAAAACAAGGGAATCAAGCAAACCATTAGTCTTTCTCAAGTAATAATGTAATTTTACCACACTTAATCACAAGAAGCTAATCAAATTATGTTGCATCTCTGCTTCAAATTTGTCTTCCAATTACTATATGCAAAGCCCTAAGGTGATCAATCAAAGAACTTAAACATAAAGCATAAATTCAAATAGTGATTAAGTATTCATCATAAAGAAACTATAAATCCATCAATAAATCATCAAAGTACATAAACAATCATGATAGAGCATCATCCTAACCCTAGAAAAAGGTTTAGCAAAAAATAACTAAATAAAACATAGCAAAAACATAAAAAGAATGGAAGGAAAAAGAAGGGGAAGATGGATGAGTCGTCTCTGTTCTTTAGGCATCTACATTATGCTCCCGAGACTTCCTTTCTCATCTAAATTCATGATCCCCTTATATAGGGAAGATTTCTGCTCATCTTTGGCTTCATGTTTTCTTGTAAAACTTGGGTTTAGATTCATTTCTTCATTTGGAATGGGAAAACCTTGAAATAACTCTTGTAGAAGTAGGAATAAGTTCAACATTTAATCCTCATCTGAATTAACTTGCTTGAAACATTAGGATTGACGATCGCGTGCCACGGAACTTGAGTTCTCCACGAATGGTTGTAAATTCCTGAGCAGATTTTCTGTTCGACCTATCTTTACTCAAATAATCATAACTTTCTCCAGAAGTATCGAAATCAAGATCCGTAAAATTCTACAGAAAGTAGACATCCTTAGCTTTCCATGAATATAAGACTCATTGTCTGGTTCGATACAAATATTTTCTAGTAATTCGGCGAAGTTAGGTATTCTGCACAGACAGATTCTGGAATGTGGTATTGCAATCGCCTTTCAATCCTAGTTAGCACATTTTAGCTTCTTTTCTTCTCTTTATACGAAACAAACCTACAAAAACACTAAAACATATAAATGAATCATGAATAAAGAGAAGTAAACATAAATGTCAATATTAAGAGGCATAGAAATATAGGAAAATATGAGCACATCAGAAAATGATATGATCGAGAAGACTCTTTCCACCTTTCCTACTTCAGCACTTATACTAGCGAACCAGTATAGATTGGAGTATGACAACAAAAGAATCACAACCTTCAATAAGCTAATTATAATCAACCTACTGCAAGTGACTGAGAGGCATAATAAGATTCTTTTGAGCAACAATGCCAGGCCCGTTGGGACAAAGAAAATTTCCGAGGCTAATTATGGCAAGTGAAAGGTAGAAAGAACCCCAATGCAAAGGGGGTTGGACGTGCTGATCCCTACCCAAGTGGTAACAATGCACCACGTGGAAAGGGACATGGGGTTCATGGTATGGGTCGTGGAGGCCCTCCCAATGTATGGCGCAGAGATGGTGGTGCTGGCCCTAGTGGTCATGGAAACAAGGTGCAAAAGGCACCTAGGAACCTTTCAGTCAAAAAGGAAAGAGCTGGCAATGAACCATGCTATAGGTGTGGAGTCATTGGGCATTGGTACAAGAACTGTCAAGCAAGCAACAAAGTAGCAGCCACTTACAAGAGGTATAGGGAGTCTAAAGAACAAAAGGCTCACTATATGGAAGAAGGAGGTCATGACCCAGACATCAACCTCACAATTGCAGACTTCAATGGCAACAAGAAACTTGCTCAGTCAATGGATGCTCTAGATTTTGACTGATCTGCTTTATTTATTTATTTTATTTTCCAAAAACAGTTGTGAAGGCATAATGCCTCATTTCTAATTAGACTATTGCTTAGTCTTAAAGTTTATTTCAATTATGATTTGATGAATTAGATTTCTAAACAAGACCTTGATTCGATTATCGTTGGCTTATTAATAAATTTTAGATTTTATTCTGAAGCATTGAATTTATTCGATTTTTACTACACATATTTACATGGTTCGAAATAGCACTATAAAGATGTAAAGCAATACATCTAGAGAAAAAATTATTAGAATGAAAAGATTATCATTCTACCTAAAATAGAAATACTCTAAAGAATATGAGATATATTTTTCGAATTAATTAATAATACCTCTTATGTACTTGTAGGAATGAATCGAGGGGAACTTAAGTCCTTAATTGATAATATGGGACTACCCACACCATATTAAGGAATAGGCAATTATTCATTGAATTAATAGCCTATAATTCCTCTGTGACCACGATGATTGGATCATCACAAGTAATAAAATGGCGAGGAACTGCCAAATTTTTGCTGCCTAACTACACAATTAATGTTTCAAGTTACAGACGCTCTGTATGCACCAAGAGCTAATCGAACCTTGTTAAGTTTCAAAGATATTCGTACCAACAGTTATCATGTAGAAACCCACTGTGAGAATGGAACCGAATACCTTTATATTACTTCTAATGAATGTGGAAGGAAACGCATTTTAGAGAAACTAATGAGTCAATCTAGTGGATTATACCTCACTACTATTCAGATCATTGAATCCTACGTTGTCACCAACAATGAAATGTGGGACACTGACTCATACATGATTTGGCAGGACCACCTAGGGCACCCTGGTCGTGACATGATAATCCGTATTTTAAAGAACTCACAAGGACATCCCTTCTTTCGAGTGAAAAATAAAATTAGACAAAAATCTGCCATACTGCAAGGTGTCTATCCTAGTACTGCTCAAATGCAGCCATTGCCTTCTGAAGTACCACAAGCACTACCTCCCTCCCATTATGCCTCATTGACTATTTCAAAGGCACATCACTTGTTTTGCAAAGCCTGCTCTTTAGCAAAAACAGGATCGACACCTTTCTATACTAAAGATACAAAACAAAACATTCCCTTCTTCCATTCTTACAAAGGATACAAGGAGATATATGTGGACCTATCCATCCAAAATGCGGACCATTCAAGTACTTTATGGTTCTGGAGGATGCTTCGACACACTGGTCACATGTCGCATTATTGTCCACAAGAAATGCTGCATTTGCAAAACTCCTAGCACAGATTATACATTTAAGGGCTCACCACCTTGATCACCCTATGAAGTCTATAAGGCTTGATAACGCTGGAGAGTTTACATCAAAAACATTTGATGATAATTGCATGTCTATTGGGATCGATGTAGAGCATCATGTACCCCATGTGCATACACAAAATGGTCTCGCAGAAGCCACCATCAAAAAGCTATAGATGGGAGTTAGGGCACTGGTTATGCCTACCAACCTGCCTATATCTACCTAGGGTTATGCAATATTACACGCAGCTTTACTTATTCGTTTTAGACCCACTGCTAGCCAACCATTTTATGCATACCAGTTGGTAATTGGATATGAGCCTGATATTTCACACTTACGCATATTTGGTTGCGCAATATATGTACCTATTGCACCCCCACAGTGCACAAAAATGAGTCCGTAGAGACGATTAGGTATTTATGTTGGATAAGAATCTCCAACCAGTATCCGCTATTTGGAACCCTTGACAGGAGATCTCTTTACCGCTAGATTTGCGGATTGTCACTTTGATGAGACAGTCTTCACGTCGTTAAGGGGAGATAGGAAAAAATATTTTCCAAGGGAACGACAGGAATTGTCGTGGTTTGTCCCTACTCTGTCTCATTTTGATCCCCGCACTTCATAGTGTGAAAGTGAAGTGAAAAGAATAAACGATTTTCAAAACGTGGCAGATTTGATGCCTGATGCATTTACTAATATCGCAAAAGTGAAGAGATCACATATACCAACTGCAAATGTGCCTGCAAGGTTAGAAGTCCCCAACAAGGGGCACGACACCGCAGATAGAGGCGCTGCAACCACACTTAGTGGAGGTGTGGTTGAGGCCATGGCTCCCCAAAGGAAGAGAGGGAGGCCACTTGGTTTGACTGACACTCACCCATGGAAGAAGAGGACGAGTAAGGCACAAACTGATCCATTAATCATCAATGAAGAGAATCTCTCTCATAAGATTGTCTCTGATTATTATGTCCATGAATCAATACTGGAGGACACTCCGACATGTGAAATGATTCCAGAAATAAAGAAATGTCAATTGATTATGAGAGTGCGTATGAGTTTAAGGAAAGATTTTCCATACACATTGACGATGTATTTGCATACATTGTTGCTCAAGAAATCATAAAGCACGATGATATCGAACCACACTCTATTGCAGATTGGCCTAAATGGAAAGAAGCAATCCAGGCAGAATTAGATTCTCTGGCAAAGAGATAGGTATTTGGTCCGGTAGTGCGAACTCCATTAGGTGTAATGCCTGTAGAACATAAATGGGCCTCTGTCAGAAAGCGTAATGAGAAGAATGAAGTCTTGAGGTACAAGGCTAGCCTTGTGGTGCAAGGTTTCTCACAACACCCTAGAATTGACTACGAGGAGACATACTCTCCCGTAATGGACGTTATAACGGTCCGCTACTTAGTTAGCTTGGTAGTTTCCGAATGACTAAAAATGCAGCTCATGGATGTGGTTACTGCATATCTCTATGGGGATCTTGATTCAGAGATATATATGAAAATGCCTGATGGCCTTACATTACCCAAATCAAGTGACTCTAAACCACGGAGTGCATTTGCAATTAGGTTGAAACGCTCACTTTACTGATTGAAACAATCCGAGCGGATGTGGTATACCCATCTAAGTGACTACTTGATTGGGAAGGGATATAAGAACAATGAATTATGCCCCTGTATTCATAAAGAAAACAAGTTCTGAATTTGCAATTGTAGTTGTATATGTCGATGATATGAACATAATAGGTACTGTTGATGAAATAAGAGAAACGGTGAGCTACTTGAAATCCGAATTTGAGATGAAAGATCTTGGGAAAACTCGATTCTGTCTAGGCCTTGAACAAAAACACCGAGTTTGTGGAATACTAGTCCACCAGTCTGCGTATGTCCAAAAGATGCTCAAGCAATTTAACATGGACAAAGCACATCCGGCTAGCACTTCCATGATCGGTTGAAGTTTGGATGCAAAGAAAGATCCATTTCGTCCAAAGGAAGATGATGAAGAGGTGTTGGGACCTGAAATTCTCTATCTAAGTGCAATAGGCGCATTATTGTACTTAGCCCAATGCACTCGATCAGACATTGCATTCTCAGTGAACTTGTTAGCTAGATTTAGCTCAGTGCCAACGCAGCGTCACTTGAATGGTATCAAGAACATTTTCCGATACCTAAAAGGAACCATTGACTTGAGACTGTTCTTTCCCTACAGAGAGACAAGAGGGACCGCAGATGGAACTGCAATCCCTAAAGGAAATGTTGATGGCAAAAGCGCCACTCACTACACCGAAACCCCAAATAATGTTTTGGTTGGTTTTGCTGATGTTGGGTACCTCTCTGACCCACATAAAAGTCATTCCCAAACTGGTTATGTATTTACCATTAGGAACACGGCGATATCTTGGAGATCAACCAAGAAAACTCTTGTGGCTACCTCCTCAAACCACTCAGAGATCATTGCTCTACATGAGGCGGTTCATGAGTGTATATGGTTAAGAGCTATCATTACACATATTCGAGGGACTAGTGATTTTAGTTCTACCACTGAAGAGCATACTTGCATTTATGAAGATAATGCAGCTTGCATCAAACAGATGAAGCTAGGTTATATCAAGGGTGATAATACAAAACATATATCGCCAAAGTTTTTCTACAATCAGCAACAACAGGCTCTCCTCAAGATTCAAGTGAATCAAGTAAGGTCTGAGGAGAATGTGGCAGATTTGTTCACCAAGTCATTGCCTAAGGCCATATTTGAGAAACATGTGAAAAACATAGGAATACAAAGAATTTCAATTCCAAGCTCCCTTGATTAATGTAAGGATTAGGGGGAGGTGTAGACGTCAGGGGGAATCTAACACACACATGTCATCCTCAAATGTAATAGGTGTGTTGTGCTCTTTAACTTCAACTAAGGTGTATTTTTTGTCTCACATGGTTTTTATTGTTACTTGGCAAGGTTTTTAGTGAGGTAACAATTCATGCATCATTTCTTCTTTGACTTGGCATAAGGGGGAGTGTTAAAGAAAAAACACATTATGTGCCTTTGTCAAAGCTACTGACGAAGAGGAAATCAAGGAATTGCAATTACAGCTCAATCAGCATTTACTATCATTATTGTAATTTGATATTTCCGTTGTAATTCTATCTCTATATAAAGGGATTATCAAATAAAATGAGCAGACCAATTCCCATTTTACTTCTACATATTTCAAAACTATAACATTATTCAAAAAATCTAATAATAATAATAATAATAACCCACACGTGATGCTTCATCTTTTTTTTTTTTTTTTTTGCAAAGTTCATCATCTAGTTTTTATTTTTATCTTGATTATCAATAAAATTCTTCATTTCAATTAAAAAATCAATTATATTTAATAGCAAAAGACCAATATAACCTTGCACATAAAATGTATGTGGCCAAAAACAAGAGTTCTGTTAAAGGAAAAGCATATTATGTGTCTTTGTCAAAGTGACTGACGGAGAGGGAATCAAGGAATTAGCGATTACCATCAATGAGCAAGGATTACGGATCAATAAGCATTTAATGTCATCATTGTAATTGATATTTCCATTGTAATTCTCTCTCTATATAAAGGGACTATGAAATGAAATGAGTAGACCAATTCCAATTCTCATTTTACTTTTACACGTTATCAACATGCTCAGAGCAAATAGCCAAGAGAAAGAAAAAAACGGAAACCCTAGAAGAAATTTTTTTTTCTACCGCCACCCCAAAACAAAAAAAAATTATTTTTCCCGGTCGCAAAGCCCCACAGATCCTTCTTCCGCCCATGAGCCTCACCAAGCCCTGCATCATCCCGCACAGACCGGAGCCTCACCTGCTCCCTTTCACCAGAGCCTCACATGCTCCCCTTCACCGGAGCCTCATCTGCAGCACCGATCCCCAAACGCCTGCAGCATCGATCCGCACACGCCCAGCCTCCATCCTCAGGCCCAGAAGAAGAACAGAGAACCAGAAGAAGGAAAAGAAGACCCGAAGAAGAAAGAGAAAGAAAAAGAAAGAGGAAGAAAAAAAAAAGGAGAAAAGAAGCAAAAAAAAAAAAAAACTGTGACCCAGCCCAGAAAAGAAAAACTGCAACCCAAAAAAAGAAGAAGAAAATAAACAGGCCTTGCGGCCCAGAAAGAAAAAGAAAAGAAAAAAGCCTTATGGCCCATTGCTGAAAAAAGAGGAAGCGGCCCAGTTTTTCTCAAGCCCAAAAACACGCACGCCTGCATCAACACACGCGTGTGCTAGGATCGTTTAATTTTCTCAAAACCAAGTATGTTTTTTTTATATTTTTGGTTGCCTTATTTATATTCCATTTTTCATATATCTTATTATATGTGTTATATATATTCATGGAACCTAAAGCATGAGCATTTTATATTTACTATTTTTAAGCATGCCTTGTATTTTATTGTTTATGTTTTTATCATGAAATTTTGAACATGTTTTATTTTAGGGTCGTTGACCAAAAGCCCCAAAATGAGCCAAAGTTATCCCACTTACCCCAGCAACAAATTTTTATTCCCACTAATCCAATTTCAATTGAAATAACAATTTTACCCTCAGTTTAATTAATGAATTACAACCACATCCCTTCTCTCTCTCTCTCTCTCTCTCTCTCTCTCTCTCTCTCTCTCTCTCTCTCTCTCTCTCTCTCTCACACGCTCTGAACCAGTGCACAATCTCCTTCAGCTTCGTTCTCTGGTCTGGATGGCTGGCGGAGAGACGAGGACGAGGACGATGATGACGTCGATGGAGGAGATTATGGAGGTGATTCTCGGTGAAGGAGCAGATCTGACGCCATCGATCGTCGTCGATGTTGGTGGATCAGCGGTCTCAATTCAAAGCAAGTTTTGTGAAGGCGTCGAACCGGAAGAAGAGAGAGAGAATGGTGAGGTCTGTTCCTTGACCGTCAACTACCACCGACAGACCAAAGAGCATCTTTTCCTGTCGCCGGAGCTGAGTGACTGGAAAATGCAATGCGGGAGGTGGAATCCGCGAAGAAGGTTACAGTCCCGTCGCCGGCGGAGTTTTCTGGGCCCGAGTTGTTGAACGAGCTGGAATCGGCGTCTGGGCATGTAAATTGGCTGTGAAAGGACAGAGCTGGCTAAGCTGCAAAAGGAAGAAGACGACCAGAACAGTTTTCAAGCTTATCAACTTGTCCTTTAAAACGACGCCGTTATGGCTGCTTCGTCTTCTCATTCTTCTTCTTTTTTCCCTTGGATATATGAGGTGCCAGAGATGTAGGTTCTGTTTTGGAAAAGTTAATTAGTTGGTGATCGGCATGCGACATTATACATGAGACACACTGTATATGCCAGTTGTATGGAGTACGAATTTGTAATCATTTGCCTTGGATATATGAGGTGCCAGAGATGCATTCACACAAAGATCTATATGACAGTAATCATCCATTCTTGAAAATTACTCTAGCTTGCCATCATAACTTTTTTTTTTGTTTAAGTAATAGGGCAGAAAGAAAGAAAAAAAAAGTTTTGAATGGGCAATAGACGTTTTGAATTGATGTAATCTCCTCTCTTTTTTTTCTTTAATCAAAGTTTTATTTGTGTAATTTTAGGAAGCCTGGTTCCCATTTCGGTAACTGAAACGTCTATTGGGAGGCAATATACTTCTATTGGCGGGCAATAGACGTTTTGAATTGATGTAATCTCCTCATTTTTTTTCTTTAATCAAAGTTTTATTTCTGTAATTTTAGGAAGATTGGTTCCCATTCGGTAATCGAAACGTCTATTGAGAGGCAATAGATGTCTATTGGGGGGCAATAGACTTTTATTGCCCTTATATTAGGGGGCAATAGGCGTATATTGGGGGACAATAAACATCTATTAGGAGGCAATACACTGTTGGGGCAATAGACGTCTATTGGGGGGCAATAGACTTGTATTGCTCCTCTATTGGGGGCAATAGAGGTTTTCAAAAAAATCCGGTAGGCAGCGGCCAGTGACCGGATTCAGGCGGTGGATGACCGGATTCCGGCAATCGGTGACCGGAATCCGGTAAAAGTTGACCGGATTCCGGTGACCGGCTCCGGCTAAGTCTCCTATGGTTTCTCTCTCTCTCTCTCTCTCTAAGTAACAATGGGGTGAGGGGTAAAATGCTATTGAAAAAAAAAATTTTAAAAAAAATCTTAATGGGGTATTAGGGAAGACTCCCTTAGAGTGTATTGGGTAAGAGGAAATTAAAAAAACTTAATGGGGTTAGTGAGATAAAAATCCCTAGAAATGGGGTAAATAGACAAAAACCATTTATTTTATTTACGCTTATATAACTATTCCTAAGCATGTTTTTATATTATGCTATTGTTTATAGTTAGGCTAAATACTGATTACTACCCTGTATTTTGGGTCCAAAATCAATTCAGTCCCTGAATTTCTAATTTCATCAAGAACACCCATGCACTTTCAATTTTGATTTAATAGGTCTAATTTGTTAGTCTTCCGAAAAATGAGTCATTTAACTTGTTGACGTGACTCATATATGGCCTATGTTTTATGATGTGGTGTTGAGGTGACATGCATAGTCAATTTAGGAGTGAGTCCAACTATTAGAAATCTATCAAATAAATAGTTTTTCAACAAATAATCCAACTATAACTTGAACCCATAACAGAATATTAACAAATTGGACCTATTAGATCAAAATTGAAAGTATAGGGGTGTTTTTGATGAAATTAGAAGTCCAGGGACTAAATTGATTTTGGACCTAAACCACAGGGTAGTAACCAGTATTTAGCCCTTTATAGTTTTACGAATGTTATATTATGTGTAGCATATATTTTGTTATATATTTGTGAAATTTGAGCATGCCATATAATTTATTTTTATACATGCTATGTTTAAATGTGCTATGGTTATTTTTAGAATGCAACATATACATTCCGTTTTGCCATGATAATGAAAATTCATGCGCATTATACACACACACTTACAGTGATAAACCATTTTCACATAGCATTGAAAAATGTGACAATTACGAATCTTGGTCTTGAAATCTAATTCACATTTTTGGAAAATAATTTACGTGGATGTCTTTATGATTGCGTAATTTATATCTTCTCTCTTGTTTATATAGATGGCTGATCCAACTCGACTTGAATTTGACATCTTGGACTCAGAAGGACTTGAGTACCACCGTTGGGTTTCCGATGTAGAAACTGCCTTTGTGGCAAAAGACTACACTGCCACTATCAAAACTCCCACTGACCCCAAAGACGATGGACCGTCTACTAAGGTGAAAGCAAATGCTTTAATGTTTCTAAGGCGACATATTAATCCTAGCCTACGTTGGGAGTACCTTCAGTTGAAGACACCCAAAGAACTGTGGGATGCCCTTAAGGAACATTTTTGGAAACATTCATGATACGTTGCTCCCAGAACTGACCGTTCAGTAGAATGAAATCCACTTGCTAGACTACAAAGAGTCAAAGACTTCAACAAGAACATGTTGTGCCTAAAGGCACGTCTCAATTTTTGTGGAAAGGAACTCACAGAAGATGATATGATCCAGAAGACTCTTTCCACTTTTCCTACTTCAGCACTTATACTAGCGAACCAGTATAAACTGGAGTATGACAACAAAAGAATCACAACCTTCGATAACCTGATCAACCTACTGCAAGTGGCTGAAAGGCATAATGAGGTTCTTTTGAACAACAATGCCAGATCTGTTGGGACAAAGAAAATTCCCGAGGCTAATTATGGCAAAGTGAAAGGTGGAATGAACCACAATGCAAAGCGGGTTGGACGTGCTGATCCCTACCCACGTGGCAACAATGCACCATGTGACAAGGGACGTGGGGGTCGTGGTATGGGCCGTGGAGGCACTCCCAATGTATGGTGCAGAGATGGTGGTGCTGGCCCTAGTGGTCATGAAAACAAGGTGCAAAGGGCACCTAAGAACCTTTCAGTCAAACAGGGTAGAGTTGGCAATGAACCATGCTATAGGTGTGGAGTCATTGGGCATTGGTACAAGAACTGACAAGCAAACAACAGATTAGCAGCCAATTACAAGATATATAGGGAGTTTAAAGAACAAGAGGCTCACTATATGGAAAAAGGAGGTCATGACCCAGACGTCAACCTCACAATTGCAGACTTTAATGGCAACAAGGAACTTGCTCAGTCAATTGATGCCCCAGATTTTAATTAATCTTCTTTATTTATTTTATTTTCCAAAAATAGTTGTGATGGCATAATGCTTCATTTTTAATTAGACTATTACTTGGTCTTGAAGTTTATTTCAATAATGGTTTGATGAATTAGATTTCTGAACAAGACCTTGATTTGATAATTGTTGGCTTATTAATAAATTTTAAATTTTATTCTGAAGCACTGAATTTATGCAAATTTATTTACTACACATATTTACATGGTTCAAAATAGCACTATAAAGATGTAAAGCAATACATCTAGAAAAAAAATTATTAGAATAAAAAGATTATCATTCTACTAAAATAGAAATACTCTAAAGAATATGAGGAATGAATCGAGGAGAACTTGAGTGCTCAGTTGATAGTGGGACTATCCACACCATATTAAGGAATAGGCAATTATTCATTGAATTAATAGCCTATAATTCCTCTGAGACTACGATGATTGGATCATCACAAGTAATAAAAGGGCGAGGAACTGCCAAAATTTTGCTGCCTAATGGCACAATATTTAAAGTCACTGACGCTCTATATGCACTAAGAGCTAATCGAACCTTTTTAAGTTTCAAAGATATTTGTGCCAACTGTTATCATGTAGAAACACACTATGAGAATGGAACTAAATACTTTTGTGTTACCTCTAATGTATGTGGAAGGAAACGCATTTTAGAGAAACTTATAAGTCAATCTAGTGGACTGTACCTTACTACAATTCGGATCATTGAATCCTATGTTGTCACCAACAATGAAATGTGGGACACTGACTCATACAGGCTTTGGCATGACCGCCTAGGGCACCCCAGTCGTGACATGATGATCCGTATTTTAAAGAACTCACATGAACATCCCTTCTTTCGAGTGAAAAATAAAATGGGAGAAAAATCCGCCACACTACAAGGTGTCGGTCCTAGTACTGCTTAAATGCAGTCTTTGCCTCTTGAAGTACTACTCCCTCCCTGTAGATACCTCTACTAGCAAGCTACTTTGCTACATCACTAAGCATAAGTAACACCCTCTTTGGGGGGGCCCACAAGCCATGGTGGGGCCCAACCGAGACATGTATCCCGTAGCCTGATGTCCATGCTACGCCACAGTAGTTGGAAGCGGCCAACACCTCTCCGGGAAGCCACCTTCCCGGATTTGCCAACATGCCTCCACAATATAGCTTTCTAGACTAGAATAGTGGCTTTAGCATCCCACATTGGAAAACAAGTGTAAGAGGGGAGGCTTCCTTACTTATAAAAGGGACCTCCACCCACTTAGATCATCATCCCATTACATCTCATGTAATCCTCTTGGGCCGCAAGACCCAACGCATATAGTTAAACATTCAAGTGGACGTAGTCTCCCACCTTAGTGGGAGACGAACCACTATACTTCTTGTGTCTTCTCTCTCTCTCTCTCTCTCTTTCTGTTAATGCTAGAAACTGGAGTCTCTTATTAACGTGAAAGAGATAGGGAGAGAGATAGAGAGACACAAGAAGTATAGTGGTTCGTCTCCCGCCTTAGCGGGAAACTACGTCCACTTGAAAGCTTAACTAGTGTGTTTGGGTCTTGCGGCCCAAGAGGATTACATAAGATGTAATGGGATGGATTTTATGTGGGATGAGGGGTCCCTTTTATAGGTAAGGGAACCCCTCTCATTTACATTTTCTTAGATGTGGGATGCAAAACCACTATTCTAGTCTAGAAAGCCATATTGTGGAAGCATGTTGGCAAGGCCGGGAAGGTGGCTTCCCGGAGAAATATTGGCCGCTTCCGACTACCGTGGTGAAGCTTGGACATCGGGCTACAGGATGCATGTCTCGGTTGGGCCCCACCATGGCTTGTGGGCCCCCCCAAGAGGGTGTTACTTATGCTTGGTGATGTAACAAATCCTCCATATTGTTTAGAGGCATGTACAAGTCCCCAAGTAAGAGGAGCTTCTTGGTTTGGGAGTTATAATCATGAAATCATCAAACATAAGTAACCGGGCGGCACGGAGCCCCTACACTCTCTCTCTCTTTTACGTTAATTAGACCCCTCGGTCACTAACATTAACATTGGTGCCATCTGTGGGAAGCCAACACAAAGGCTTCGTCACGTACCATGAACTTCAGTCAACACCGATCAAGGCTGGTCAACGCCGACCAACTCTGATCAAGGCTGGTCAACACCAACTCAAAGTTGGTCAACGCTACACCACTGGCCATCCATCTTTGGCCACGGCTGGACATCCACGGCTAGACAACCTCCGCTAGCCATCCACCTCTAGACAGCCTCAGCTGGCCACCTTCCGCTGGTCATCCATCGCTGGCCAGCCTCCGCTAGTCATCCTCCGCTAGCCATCCACCGCTGCCACCCTGGGCTGGAAGGCCTCTGCTAGCAAGCCCAAAGCACCAGCGGCCTCTGCTAGATAGTTCTGCTAGCAAGCCCAACGCACCAGCGGCCTCTGCTAGATAGTTCCGCTAGGGCGCCACTCCGCTGGCCATCCACAGTTGGTCATCCACAGCTTGCCATCCACCGCTAGTCATCCATCACTGGCCACCCTGCGCTGGAAGGCCTCCGCTAGCAAGCCCAACGCACCAGCGGCCTCTGCTGGATAGTTCCGTTAGGGCGCCACTCCGCTGGCCATCATCCGCTAGCCACTCTCCGCTAGTCATCCATCTCTGGCCAACACCGCTGGCCACCTTCCACTGGCCATCCACCGCTGGCCACCCTCCGCTGGACATCCTCCGCTGGCCAACCAAAGCAATGGAGCGTCATGCTTGGACAACTCCAACATGATTTGGGTACTTACATCAATTCCAACTCCAACTCGCTCCAAATCGGCATAAGATAAGTAACTATATCTTCCTTTACGCTCTTTCAATATGAGCTAGTGCCATGCCAATGCCATGCTTTTACTACATCTAAGCATGCCTACAATATATCTCACTTGACATGCATTTAGATGCTTCTATGACTTTAAGCATGCGTACACTATGTATCAATGTTACTAGTACGTCTACCATGCTAGATATTCCATGCTTTATGTCTCCATGACCTCTAAGCATGTTTACAACAATATCAAAAATGTTATTAGCAACTTTGCTACTAGTACGTGCTATACACACATGCCATGCTTAAATCAATGTGACACTCACTTAAACAAACTAAGCCATGTCTAGAAGCTTGAGACACTTATGACTTAAATTAAACATGCTCGGATAACGATTTGCTCGGGTTACGACTCGCTTGGGTATCGAGCATGGTCACAACTTGCTTGGGCCACGCCTCTCATGCTCGCACAGCGCCTACCCGCTCAACTACACCTAACTTGCTCGAACACAACCTAACTTGCTCAAACACATCCAACATGCTTTAATTAAGTTCCAAGTTCACAATGCTTCATACTATTCACTGGGAGCTACTCCCAAAATTTTATATGGACACCCATGACACTTGCCACTATCTATTGTACATGTTACATGGCGGCCATAAGATCCGCATAAAATTACTTGCTATCCTTATTTGTTCTTCATACAATTAAGCAAGATTTACATGTACACTATGTGAACACATTGTCTAGCCTCCGGGCACCATACTTTGTCAAATCTCCCTACGAAAAAAAATAAACCAAAACAGGTCTAGACTCCACGAGTCTATGGTCCACTACCAACCGCCAGGCGGTAAGTAGAGGTGGCAAACGGGCCACTAAGCACGAGCCCGGCAGGCTTAAAAGCGGCCCGGCACGGCCCAAGCGCGTTAGTGGCCCGGCACGACCCGAGCAAGTTAGAATAACGGGTCGGGCTGGGCCTAAGAATATTGGCCCATTGGCCCGGCCCGTTACAACACACAAAATTTCATTTTGTTTTTAAAAATATTAAAAAACTACAATAATGAGATTTGAATATGAGACATTTTTATTTAAAATCTCATGACAATTCCACCAATACTTTCTTTTATATTGTTAAAAATAATGAAACAAAACATTATATCCTTGTTTTGACATAAGTATTTTTTCTAAATATTAAATATATGTTTATTAATAAAGACTAATCTCATAATAATACAACTATAGAATGAAGGAAAGAATAATAGATACTAAATCTTCATTATATTAATAAAGATTAATCTCACAATAATATACTAAAAACAATATATTTTGAGTTTTTTTTTCTCTTTCTTTCTTATAGTGGAATATAAAAATAATGAAATCTAATCTTAAAAAGCTAAGATTAAGAAAAACGTTGTAGAACTTAATTTATTTTAATTTTCTAAATAGTTAAATAAAATTAATTGTTATTTGTTCAAATTAAGATTTTAAAATCGTGCTTTATAGTGGGTAGGCACGAGCACGGCCCGGCACAATATGGGCTCAGGCCATGGGCCGGGCCGGGCTTAATGTTTAAGTAAATGGGCCGGCACAAGCCGGTCACGATAATAAATGGGCCGGCCCAAACACGGCACGAAGCACGACTAGGC
This sequence comes from Rosa chinensis, assembly GCF_002994745.2. NCBI lineage: Eukaryota > Viridiplantae > Streptophyta > Magnoliopsida > Rosales > Rosaceae > Rosa > Rosa chinensis. The sequence goes on along the minus strand of NC_037093.1, from coordinate 52,641,000 downwards.
CCGCTTAAAATGGGTCGGGCCGGGCCGGGCCGGCCCGTTTGCCACCTCTAGCGGTAAGGCAACGCCTCATAATGACAATGACCGCTATGCGGCATTGCAGTCAAGCTTTTCTCCTTCGGAAAAGAGTAAAGGGACCGGTTAATGCAGCCCATGGCAGTCATTGATCCGGCGGTTAACCCCAGACGCTTGGGTATCAAAGATTAGGTTCGCTACCTAACACCCACTGCTTATACGCAGCTCCCCTCATCAAACAATTTTCCGACCATACGAAGGTCTATAGCCAGGAGTTGGGGACTCCTTGGAAGGCCTAGCAGGGGGCCCACCCGAAAGGGCATAAGCGTTCGCTCCGACAAAATTCTAGATGGACGACGCACTGGCACTAATTATGCTAGTTATACGGCACAAAGCTACGCTTAGTATCAACCCGGTAAGAAAACCCTCCTTTACTGGGGACTTCAGGGACTTGTACATACAACCCAGCATAATTAGCGACGGTTACACATGCCTCCGCGGCATCCCCGAGCTTCCTGCTCATGACCTCTAACGCTCACGCCTTCACGGCACCCTCGAGCCTTGCGCTCACGAGCTTTCCGCTCATGCCTTCCCGGCATCCTCTAGCTCTAACGCTCAAACCTCCGCGACACCCCCGAGCTTCCTACTCACGAGCTCTAACGCTCACGCCTTCACGGCACCCTCGAGCTTCCCTCTCACAAGCTCTCACGCTCACGCCTTCCCGGCATCCTCAAGCTTCCCTCTCACGAGCTCTAATGCTCACGCCTCCACGGCACCCCCGAGCTTCCCGCTCACAAGCTATCACACTCACGCCTTCCCACCATCCTCGAGCTTCCCACTGAAGAACTCTAACGCTCACGCCTCCGCTGTATCCCCGAGCTTCCCGCTCACGAGCTCTAACGCTCACGCCTTCCCGGCACCCTCAAGCTCTCGCTCACGAGCTTTCCGCTCATGCCTTCCCGGTACCCCCGAGCTTCCCGCTCACGAGCTTTCCGCTCATGCCTTCCCGACAACCCCTGAGCTTCTGCTCATGCCTTCCCGGCACTCCTGAGCTTCCCACTCACACCTTCCCGGCAACCCCAAGCTTCCCGCTGACGAGCTCTAACGATTACACCTCCCCGGCAATCCCGAGATTTACACTCATGTCTCCTCGACATAGTGCACATTAATGGAATATTGAATTCTTTTACCATTTGTCGTTTGCAAAAAATCGAATTCTTTTCGCTTTCCATTAATACTAGCGAAAACCAAACAATCACAAGCGTTCGCGTAGCCATCGTTCACGAATTACAACCGCTTGCCTTCATGGCACTCATGCAACTCACATCGAGCATAACCTCGTCCTTACTCGACCTCACTCATTCTCTTGCAAGCACCATGTGCATCATATGCAATTCATGTGCTTATTCGTGATATGTTCACACAACCATACGCATTCTCGAGTTTATACGTCATAATCGATCGTACTCGGCGCCATTCATATGTATACATCAACATGTATGATGCACATCGTACATTCGTATATGCCAACGCATATCAATGCAACTCACATTTGTTGCCCAATGCAACGAGCATTCTACATATGCGTGTTTTTGTCTTTGTTATGCAGGTTAACGAGTCCCTTCTTGCTTACGGAGTTTGGGGACTTGTAGGGGCTCGGTGCTGCCCGGTTACTTATGCTTGATGACATCATGTTTATAACTCCCCAACCAAGAAGCTTCTCTTACTTGGGGACTTTGGAGACTTATAGATACCTCTACTAGCAAGCTACTTTGCTACATCACCAAGCATAAGTAACACCTTCTTTGGGGAGCCCACAAGCCATGGTGGGGCCCAACAGAGACCTGCATCCCTTAGCCTGATGGCCAGGCTACGCCACGGTAGTCGGAAGCGGCCAACACCTCTCCTGGAAGCCACCTTCCCGGCCTTGCCAACATGCCTCCACAATATGGCTTTCTAGACTAGAATAGTAGTTTTAGCATCCCACATTGGAAAACAAGTGTAAGAGGGGAGGCTTCCTTACTTATAAAAGGGACCTCCACCCACTTAGATCATCATCCCATTACATCTCATGTAATCCTCTTGGGCCGCAAGACCCAACACATATAGTTAAACATTCAAGTGGATGTAGTCTCCCGCCTTAGCGGGAGACGAACCACTATACTTCTTGTGTCTTCTCTCTCTCTCTTTCTTTTATGTTAATTAGACCCCTCGGTCACTAACATTAACACTCCCATTATGCCTCATTGACTATTCAACGGCACATCACTCGTTTTGCGAAGCCTGCTCTTTAGCAAAAACAGGATCGAGACATTCCTATGCTAAAGACACAAAACAAAACATTCCATTCTTATAAAGGATACAAGGAGATATCTGTGGACCTATCCATTCAGAATGCAGACTATTCAAGTAGTTTATGGTTCTGGTGGATGCCTCAACACGCTGGTCACATGTCGTTTTATTGTCCACAAGAAATGTTGCATTTGCAAAACTCCTAGCACAGATTATACGCTTAAGGGCTCACCACCTTGATCACCCTATTAAGTCTACAAGGCTTGATAACGCTGGAGAGTTTACATCAAAAGCATTTGATGATTATTTCATGTCTATTGGGATCGATGTAGAGCATCATGTACCCCATGTGCATACACAAAATGGTCTCGCAGAAGCCACCATCAAAAGGCTACAAATGGTGGCTAGGGCGTTGGTTATGCGCACCAACCTATCTATATCTGCATGGGGTTGTGCAATATTGCACGCAGCTTTACTTATTCGTTTTGGACCCACTGCTAGCCAACCATTTTCTGCGTACCAGTTGGTAACTGGATATGAGCCTGACATTTCACACTTACACATATTTGGTTGCGCAGTATATCTGCCTATTGCGCCTCCACAGCGCACCAATATAGGTCCTCAGAGACAATTAAATATTTATGTTGGATACGAATCTCCAACGATTATCCACTATTTGGAACCCTTAACAGGCAATTTTTTTACCGCTAGATTTGCGGATTGTCACTTTGATGAGACAGTCTTCCCGTCGTTAGGGGGAGATAGGAAAAAAGATTTTCCAAGGGAACGACAAGAATTGTCGTGGTTTGTCCCAACTCTGTCTCATTTTGATCCCCGCACTTCACAATGTGAAAGTGAAGTGAAAAGAATAATCTATCTTCAGAACGTAGCAGATTAGACTCCTGATGCGTTTACTGATATCGCAAAAGTGACGAGATCACATATACCAGCTGCAAATGTGCCTGCAAGGTTAGAAGTCCCCAATAAGAGGCACGGTGCTGTAGATAGAGGCACTACAACCACACTTAGTAGAGGTGTGGTTGAGGTCGTGGCTCCCCAAAGAAAGAGGGGGAGGCCACTTGGTTCGATTGACTCTCACCCAAGGAAGAAGAGGGCGAGTAAGGCACAAACCGATCCTTTAATCATCAATGTAGAGAAACCCTCTCATGAGATTGTCTCTGATTATAGTTATGTCCATGAATCAATACTGGAGGATGCTCCAATGATTAAAATGATTCTAGAGAACAAAGAAATCACACTGGATTATGAGAGTGCGTATGAGTTGATTGAAAGATCTTCCATACACATTGATGATGTATTTGCATACACTGTTGCTCAAGAAATCATAGAGCTCGATGATATCGAACCACGCTCTATTGCAGAATGTCAACAAAGAGCAGATTGGCCTAAATGGAAAAATGCAATCCAGGCAGAACTAGATTCTCTGGCAAAGAGACAGGTATTTGGTCAGGTAATGCTAACTCCACCAGGTGTAAAGCATGTAGGACATAAATGGGTCTTTGTCAGAAAGCGTAATGAGAAGAATGAAGTCCTGAGGTACAAGGCTCGCCTTGTGGCACAAGGTTTCTCACAACACCCTGGAATTGACTACGAGGAGACATACTCTCCCGTAATGGACGTTATAGCGTTCCACTACTTAGTTAGCTTGGTAGTTTCCCAAGGACTAGAAATGCAGCTCTTAGATGTGGTTACTGCATATCTCTATGGGGATCTTGATTCAAAGATATATATGAAAGTAACTGATGGCCGTATATTACCCAAGTTAAGTAACTCTAAACTAGGGAGTGCGTTTGCAATTAGGTTGAAACGCTCACTTTACGGATTGAAACAATCAGGGCGGATGTGGTATACCCGTCTAAGTGACTACTTGATTTAAGCCCTTGCGTATTCATAAAGAAAACAAGTTCCGGATTTGCAGTTGTAGTAGTATATGTCGATGATATGAACATAATAGGTACTCTTGATGAAATAAGAGAAATCGCGAGCTACTTGAAATCTAAATTTAAGATTAAGGATCTTGGGAAAACTCGATTATGTCTAGGCCTTGAACTAGAACACCGACTTTGTAGAATACTAATCCATCAGTCTGCATATGTCCAAATGATGCTCAGGCAATTTAACATGGACAAAGTGCATCCTGCTAGCACTCACATGATCGGTCGAAGTTTGGATGCAAGGAAAGATCCATTTCATCCAAAAGAAGATGACGAAGAAGTGTTGGGAGCTGAAATTCCCTATCTAAGGGCAATAGGCGCATTATTGTACTTAGCCCAATGTACTCGACCAGACATTGCATTCTCAATGAACTTGTTAGCTAGATTTAGCTCAGTGCCAATGCAGCGTCACTGGAATGGTATCAAAAACATTTTTCGATACCTAAAAGGAACCATTGACTTGGGACTGTTCTTTCCCTACAGAGAGACAAGAGGGACCGCAAATGGAACTGCAATCCCTAAAGGAAATGTTGATGGCGAAAGCGCCACTCACTATACCGAAATGCCAAATGACATTTTGGTTGGTTTTGCTGATGTTGGGTACCTCTCTGACCCACATAAAGGTCTTTCCCAAATTGGTTATGTATTTACCATTGGGAACACGACGATATCTTGGAGATCAACCAAGCAAACCCTTGTAGCTACCTCCTCAAACCACTCAGAGATCATTGCTCTACTTGAGACTGTTCATGAGTGTGTATGGTTAAGAGCTATCATTACACATATTCGAGGGACTAAGTGGTTTGAGTTCTACCACTGAAGAGCCTACTTGCATTTATAAAGATAATGCAGCTTGCATCGAACAGATAAAGCTAAGATATATCAAGGGTGATAATACAAAACACATATCGCCAAAGTTTTTCTACAATCATCAACAACAAGCCCTCCTCAAGATTCAGGTGAATCACGTAAGGTCTGAGGAGAATGTAGCAGATTTGTTCACCAAATCATTGCCTAAGGCCACATTTGAGAAACATGTGAAAAGCATAGGAATGCAAAGACTTTCCAAGCTCCGTTGATATTAGGGGGAGATGTAGACGTCAGGGGGAGTCTAACACACACATGTCATCCTCAAATGTAAAAGGTGTGTTGTGCTCTTTTCCTTCGACCAAATTGTATTTTTTGTCCCACAGGGTTTTTATTGTTACTTGGTAAGGTTTTTAGTGAGGCAACAACTCATGCACCATTTCGTCTTTGACTTGGCACAAGGGGGAGTGTTAAAGGAAAAGCACATTATGTGCCTTCGTCAAAGTGACTGACGGAGAGGGAATCAAGAAATTAGCAATTACCATCAATCAGCAAGGATTACGGATCAATTAGCATTTAATGTCATCATTGTAATTGATATTTCCGTTGTAATTCTCTCCTTATATAAAGGGACTATCAAATGAAATGAGTAGACCAATTTCAATTCCCATTTTACTTTTACAAGTTCGAACTATATTGATCAATTTTGCAGAACACAAGTGTGAGATTAAACATTTTGAAACCACATGGGCCATTTACAATGTTTGCCCCAAAAATTATTTACCAAAAAAAAAACTCCAATTTCCAATACTTGGCCTATGCTCTTGGAAACACGTATAACTAAATTAACTTATGTTTGATAGGCTGACTGTAAATAAAATGGGGCCGTGACCACTTACCCGATTTTAGGCTAAAAATTACTCACTTACTCCACTAAGAGTTTTTTAACCCTATTTACCCAATCTAACAACTATTGACAGTTTTGAGCTTATTTTAATTATTAAATTACAATCATCTATCTCTCTCTCTCTCTCACACACACACACACATCTGCTTCCTCACCCAGACCACCGCCGTCAAGCCCTAGGCCTCGTAGCTTCCACCACCGCCAGCTACCAATGGGAATTTCTCGGCCATCACCGCCGCACTCCATCGTCGAGCCTACGCCTCCATCATCGTCGTCGTCGTCATGCTCGTCTGCTGCAACAAGCTCGGCGACTTCTCGATCTCGTAATTGGATTCGACGACTCGTTGGGGTCGTAAACGGAGAGGAAGGAGAGTCCGGAGATGGCGTCGAGGAGGTAGGATTCGGATCGAGCCTGGACTGAGCAGAGGGCCTGGACGGCGAGGCCGGAGTTGTTGGTGGTGTCGGCGTCGAACCAGAGGATGGGGACTTGTGGCAGAGGTCGAGGAGGAGGTGGCAGTTGGAAGGATTGGTTGGAAAAAAGTCCCGGCCGGGGGGGAGTGTTGCTGGAGCTTGCTCCGATTTGGTGCCCAGAGCAAATTTCTAGGTGGCCTTTTTTTTTTCTTTTTTTTTTGAGAATGAGATAGTCTTCTTCTGTTTCTATCTCTCTGAAGTGTTCCAGGATGGAGGTGTCGGCAACAATTGATGGAGGTGTTGGTCTGTTTTCACCGCCTCCGTGAAAACCCGAAACAAAACAATAAAAAGATTACTGGGGGGGGGCAATAAAATGTTTATTATGGCAATAATAAGATTATTGGGAGGCAATAATAAAATTATTTATTTGAATAAACCTCCGAAAGATTTTAAAATTCAAAACATCTTCATTTTTCACTAATTATTGATCCCCAATAAACTTGTTATTGAGGAGCAATAAATCTCATATTGGGGGGCAATAATATGATTACTGGGTATTATTGGGGAGGGGGGGGTAATAAAATCAGACGGTGGAATCCGGTCACAGGTCCCGGTAGCCGGATTCTAGATTCCGGTCACCGGTCGCCGGAGTCCCGTCACCGGAGTCCGCGGCCGGCCACTAGTCACCGGAGTCCGACAAGGTCTCCTATCACTTCTCTCTCTAAGTGACAAAGAAGGAGAGGGCAAAATTGTCCCAAAAATAAATAAATAAATACTTAATTGGATAATAGGGAAATAATCTCTTAGAGTGTTTGGGTAAGTGAGCAATCTCTTAGAGTATTTGGGTAAGTGGACAATTTTTAAGCTAAAATTGGGTAAATGATCATTTCCCCAAATAAAATAGTAGAGATGTGAATCATGAGATACTGGGGTCTTCATTCAGAATTTTGCAACAAAGTTCTGTAATTTAGTTTTGCAAGAAAATTCTGAGTAAATTACAACTGCAGGTTTGACCTAGATTCAGCATAATTGCTATATATAGGGGGAACTTTCGGATTACATAGGACTCATCTGTAGTTTGAAAAGAAAAATCTATCTAGAAATGTGATCAAAGGAGTGCAGACTTCAGAGACTTGGTGAAAATTGCCAGTTCCTTCAACCCTTCCTCGGGAGTTTTGGCATCACCCAACAGCTTCACCATTGCGCTACCAACAATGACACCATCAGCTCCCCACCCCGCTACCTGTAAAACATTCATGATTCAGTACCTTGATCGCAGTAAAGGCATGCATACTGGTATGAGATTAAAGTATGCAAACTACAATGTAGATCGAGGCGTTCTAATGTATATTAGATACTAACCTGTTTAGCTTGTTCAGGCTTTGAGATGCCAAAACCAACAGCTACGGGCTTTGATGTAGCCTGGCACATAAAAGAATCATATCAACTGTCTAATGTTATTTGAGCCGGCTGCTCAAATATTCCAGTCAGGTAATCAGTTTAACTATTTCTCTTAAACATAGAACTGTTCTTTTTGTACAGGACCTTAAGATGTATATGTATACATATATATGTATTCTAGCACAATTCCACTAAGCACCAAATAATATCAAGGTCTTGCTCAGCTAAAAAGCGTATCATGTCTTTTTTTCTTTATGCAAATAATCAAATGCCATTCCATCAAACAACATGGTTCTCATTAGGTCATGATGCACAGAACTGACAGAAGACTCAAATTCTCCACCAACAAAGATTTCTATGAAATCCTACACAGTTAGAAGTGACTAAGAAGACAAACCTCTTTAATTTCCTTTAAAAGGGCAGGAACTCGTTCATTCACAGATGCCCGGGCCCCTGTAACTCCAATTGAGCTCACCTGTAATTCAAAAAGATGAATGATGACATGCATTTAGCCATGTGATATTGATCTCCGGATGGTCGGATACAGAAGAGAGAATCTTCATAAACAAAAGATATATGTTCATGTAGCAAACACAACTTGTGAATTTTCTACCAAGAGGTGTTTAGCTTACACAAGAAAAAGAAAACTTTGCAAAACCCACATTCAGACCTCACTTCCATGATACCAAGAATAGCTACTACAGTACTACACAATAGCTTCACTTTTCTAATCAAGCCAAATGATGAAACTTTTTCATAACACAACAGTTTCTTAAGTCTACTAAGAGCATATTTACCAAGAATACATGTGCTATTATCATGATGTATGACAAAAGACCAAGATTTCAAAATCAATTTGAGGACAGAAGAAAAGGAGTCTCACCAGGTACAAAAACCCTTCGGAAGCTTCAGCGATGGCCTTCATTCGCTCCATTGGAGTGGTGGGTGTAGTTAGTAATACCTGTAAACCATACAAGCAGATCCAAAGTATTACAATCATATCCAAAAGTGAGTACAAAGCCTTTTAAAGTACTGTTCACAGTCTGAAAAGAATGCAAAAGAAAAGTTATTGAGAAACGAACCAATTCAATATTATTTTTCAAGGCTTCCTTTCTCAGAGTGTCCGTCTCTTCCAATGGAACATCTGGAACCACAAGTCCTACAAACAGATATGGAATCACAAACATAGTCACATCTCTTATGATTTACATATATATAAATGAAAGAGAACTAAATACAAGACCAAAATTTCAGCACCCCGACCTTTTTTCCAATAAGGTCTGCACCCAAAAATATATAAAAAGGTTTGTGCTAAAAAAAATTATATTATACAGTCCACATCTCAATGAAAGGCAAATGAGCAACTAGAAACCACCAATACCTTGCAACTTGCTATCTTTTTGTAAGGTGATAAAATATATATTTTTTTGGCCTGAAAAACATGATGAACTTTCCCAAGGCCATAGTAATAAAAACTGGATGGTATACACTAACTATAACAATTTATCTATTTACATTAAGGGGTATTAATATAATCAGGGAAGATGCATATCAGTAGGTATAACGTCCTCCCCAACATATAATAAATGGACTCAATTACAATGTGTGTACATATCACATTGACAAGTAGTTAAATAAATACTATCATTTTGAAGATTTCATAAGATTCAGTAACAATTACTAATACATACCATGTACCCCGACGTCTTTAATGATGGACATGAACTCTCCAACACCACGCTTCAAAATGGGATTGTAGTATGTGAAGAGAGCAATTGGGCAGGACAGTTTGGGAATCACCTGACCATTCACCAATATTTACATAATAAGATTATTCCAATTGTCATACTTTCTCTGCTAGCCGCTTCACAATGTGTATAAAGTATATCATGCATAACTTAATGAAGAAATATGTAAGAAAATCTGAGTGGAGCTCATGCTAATGACATGATAACAATTCTTATGTGTGCATCACAGAGATATGAAGTATGAGAAAAAATTAGATGCTTGGATCCAGCATATTTCATAGGTTGCAGCAACCACAGCATATTTCATTTTTAGTCACAGTAATAGTTATGTTCAGCATGCTTTCACTTGTAAGCAAATATGATATTACTACAGTAGCATAAGTTTCTTATATGCAAATTCTGGAAATAATATTTCAAGAAATTGGTCGGAAAATAAAAGATTGCATGTAAAGGTACCTCCTTCAACATTGCCAGGATTGAATTCAAATTGGTCCCTCTTGCCAAGGCACGAGTGGCTGCAGCCTACAAAATGCCACACAAAGTTAAAAGATTGTCAAAGAGAATATACAGAATGACAAGATACAAGACTATCAACCTGTATAACTGGCCCATCTGCTAATGGATCAGAGTATGGCACACCTAACTCGATTATGTCCGATCCACAAGAATCCAGGACCTTCAATGCTTCTGCGGTGACCGATAGATCAGGATCACCGGCAGTAATGTAAGGGATTAATGCAACCTGCGGAAAAACACATCTTGATCAAAACAACATACCCTCATAAACAAACACTTCCCATCTAAAACCAACCACAAATCCTGATCCTCAAATAAAATTCATCTGAGAAACCTAAATACTAGGATACTTAACTGATCTAAAGAGGGCACAACAAATAAAAACTTTGCTCAACACCATTCAAATCATATCTTCTGACCAATTAATCTAATGAACTGCTACAATTATGAACCCTTCATTCAACTATTATTTACTTCAATTAAAGTCACAGTCATACAAAGTGTGGATTCGAATCAATCAGCACCCTCTTCCCCAAACCCAATGTGGCAATGAAGCCCCCAGCAGCAAAATGTCAAAACAATATTGGCATATTTGCCTGGTGATTGAGGCCAAATGCAAGCCCTGCATTTGGTGGGTCTGCAAATTTGTCAGCGGGGCTTCAATTGAAAGCACATGCAAATAGTCCTGGCACACCAAATTCACCAATTAGAATTTCATACCTTGCCCTGCTCCTTCAGTTTGATGAAAGTTTTGGAGAGGCCGACGGTGGTGTTGGTGGTGGTCAGAGAAGCCATTGGAGTAAATTTCTTGAATGAAAGGGTGGACTTTTGAGCCGGAGAACGGCAAAGCAATGGGCTTTGAGGGCTCTTCACCTGAAGAACACCAGTCGCCGATTTAAGAGAAGAAGCCATTTAGTTAAGAGAGTATAAAACAATGCCAAGGCTTTTGTAGGGTTTTCACTTTCAGTAGTCTTCTCCCCTCCCCCGGGTTTTAGTACGCTACTCCCCCCGAGTCCGAAGTCAGCAGTACGTTACACTAGTCCTTATCTTGTATAAATCTCTCGGCCGTTGAATACCGGGAGATTTTCAAAGGTAACTTCTCTTCTCTTCTCGTAGTCTTGCCGGCACGATTGTATACCAGTTGTCCATTTGGTTAATGATGCTTACAAATCGCGCCTCAAAATCTTACCTTATTTTCTGCAATTGAGGTTGAATCTATTATTTTCGTCCACTCAAATATGAAAGTTTATCATCTGTCACTCTCTTCTCTTAAATATAATATACATAAAATAACGCTTATCAATAATTATGCCTTTACATAATGGGTTAATTGTTTTTTCAAAATGGTTAAATAATTTGGTGTACCTAATGTATTTTTTTTTTTAACAGATGAAACGGTTTATTGTCTCAATGAAACACCCAAAACGGTCAGAATAATACATACATGATACCTAATATTTTACTTATTTTAGAAATGAATTTGGAAAATAACTTTCTAATTTCACATATAAATATTTAGATAGAGTTTTAAGAATCCACCTTAAATTCAAAACATGGCTATTAAAACTTAATCCACTCCCCCTATGAAGTACTGTGTTCTGTCACAATACAATGCACATCTAAAAAGTTCTAATTTCAACTTCATGATAATAAAATATAAATCTCTACACGATTTAAGTCGATGAAATGTAAATCTCTATATAATTTAACATGATTAAATTTTACAAAAACAAATCCTCATACAGATCTTTTAATTTACTAAAGTTATGTGAATGGCAAGAAACAGCCTCTTATCATATCAAAACATGTCGTATATTAGTTTGACTTCTTGCGACCTTTTTAGAGTGCAAAGTAACATTCCAAAGTGGGTTGTGGATCGTACACTTGTATTTGGGCCTAGAAATGTTACGGGCTGCACACTTTATACCTGGGCCAAAGCCCCAAATCAAATGGCATTGACATGTAATAATAGAGAAGTACGGCCCCTTTTACAGAAATAGAAACATTTTTAAGCAGGATAAAGCCACCCTCACTTTTCGTCTCTTCTCTCTCTCTTTCTCAGTACTGAGCAGAGCAAAGCAAAGCAACACTGAAAAGGCCTCTTCTTCTTCTTCTTCTCTATCTTGTTGCATGTAGTAGATGCTCTCTGAAAACCCTAACTAGCCCAATCCCTCCACCTCACCTCGACTCGGCCGATTCCTCATGGCCAACAACCCCTCCGAAGCTCAGGCCGACGATTTCCTCGAGCAAATTCTCGGCCTCCCCAATTTCGCCTCCGCCGATGCTAATTTGACCGGAGGCGACGGAGGCCTCGCCGGAGCTCCCTCCTCGATGATGCTCCAGCTCAGTTCCGGTGACGGCTCCGGCCACATGGGCGGAGGTGGCTACCACGGAGGAGTGTTCCCGTTAGGGTTGAGCCTGGAGCAGGGGAAGGCCGGGTTTTTGAAGCCCGAGGAGGCCTCTGGGAGTGGGAAGCGGTTTCGAGACGACGTCGTTGATAGTAGAGCTTCGGCTGTGAAAAATGTAAGATTCCCCCAACTTTTAATCACTCTCTTTTTGGCTCAAAAGTTTTCAAGTCTTGAAGTGGTTGAATCTGAGTGAATGGATTTTCGGGTGGTTTATTTAATGAGTTTAGAATGCTAATTGCCTGGTCTTCAGTTAGGTAGAATAGTTGATTTGGTTTGTTGTGTTTGTTTAATAACCAAGAAGACAAGCAAAAGAAAACAAGGATGGTAAGTTGGGTTTTCATTAATTGGATGAGATTCGAGTACTGTTATCTGACAAGAGGTAAAATACAAGGGATTTGAGAAATGGGAACTAATTGTCTAGCCAGAATCAAACAGAAAGCTGATGACATACATTTTTTTAGTCATGAAAAACCAAATATCCATAAGCATTCTGGAACAGGGGGTGGGGGAAAAAGCGGAAGCATGTGAAAAGTTATGGCTGTGCATGTGGGTTTAGAGCCGAAGTTTTTTATTCTGGGGTTTAAGGTAATTATAACATAATGATTTAACACATGCACTTCCTCATTTGAGTATAATTTAAGTTAGGTGTTCAGAAACGTAGAAATCAATTCAGTTAATACATGCCTTTTTTATTTTATATTTTTACAGTCTTTACATTTTAGGATCCAATGTGGTTTTCTTTTATATAGGTAGTATGCAATACCATTGCTATGTGAAATAGTTACCTTTTGGGTGCAGTGTAGGGAACTACTGTCCCTGGTAATAAATTGTGGCATTTTGCAGGTTTTCCATGGGCAACCAATTTCCAGTACAGTTGCTGCAGCACCGCATCCACCGGCTATGCGACCAAGGGTGAGGGCCAGAAGAGGGCAAGCCACGGATCCACATAGCATTGCTGAGCGGGTAAGTATCATAAGAAACTGTACCTGGATTCTTTATGAAAGTGTATACTATTTTGTGATCTATATCAAAGCTTGTTCCGGTGCTAGACCGTGGAACTATAATTTAAATTTCCCTTTCTGCCACCTTTATATTGTAGAATCATTCTTATTTGCACCTTTTTCTGTACAGTTGCGCCGAGAACGAATAGCAGAAAGAATTAGGGCGTTGCAGGAACTAGTTCCCAGTGTGAACAAGGTCAGTGTCATTCCTTTCATGTTATGCTTTTCATCTTTCTTCATGCTCGCTAGGAACTGCAATCATAAATTTGTATGTATGAGGAGGAGGATGGATTCCCGTCTTCTTTAAATTAATGGTCTTACTGTATGATATTTTTTTTTTTCTCCTTCCAACATGGAAAAGTGAGTATTTTTAACTCATTTAGGCTTCCCACTTTACAGTAACTATTGATCTATTATACCTCAGAGAAGTTTGAAGTTGTGAAATATTTTTCTGGTATTCAAATGTTGCAAGGCCAAGAGGGCACACTTGAATGAAACCTTTTCAAAGCACACTTGAATGAAACCTTTTCAAACTTTAAGACCACAATCAGAAGCATTATATAGCTGTACATCCTTTCAAATACACTTTACCTGGCTTGTTGTTCAAAGGTCCATTGCATGAAAAGATAAACTCTGGGTTTTGGATTGGCTGGTACTGTTTGCTTAATATAGTTAGGGTGTGAAAAGAGCTTCTTCAACTTCCATACTGGGGATTCCTTGTAACTTTTGAAAGATGAGTTTTTTCATGATAGCGCATTCCTATTAACCATTTCTATCAAGTTACATGGTGCATGGTACTATGGCATTCAATTAGCTGGTATAATTATAACTTGTTCTTGAGAATTGTTGAAATACTGGTATGTTATGGACTATTTTGCTTATTGTTGATGTTTCTTCAGATGTCAACTCAAACAAGCTGGCATTAAACATTCTCTTCTTATCTCCATCCTTATATATATCTACTTGTGTTTCTGCAGACGGATAGAGCTGCTATGCTTGACGAAATAATGGATTATGTGAAGTTCCTGAGACTCCAAGTAAAGGTATAGTAAACATAAATACATATCTTTTAACACTCTTTCTTCCCTCTTCTTTGTGTTATATAATTTGCAAGACAAGCCTTATTTCCTGTGATATCAACATTCTTCAGTTCAATTTGTTTGTCTCTACCATAAAATGTTTCCAGTCTTCCTTTGGGTATGCATATTATTCACTGGTACAGTTTTTTGAGTCCACAAGTTAGCTAATACTCTCCTATTACATTAGAGTCAAACAAATTATTTTCATCATCATAGCAAATACAGATAGTGTATGCATTTACGAGATTTGAACTTAATCAAAGGTCCTTGGAACTTGAACTTATCCATCAATAAAATAAAAAAAATAAAAAATCAAAAACAGGGTCTTTGGGTGTTTTGTTACTTATAAAGAAAAGAAGCAATAATTGAAACCCTGTTCCTATACTTAAGTTTGTTCTTTCCAGCGGGCAGATTTGGACTTCTCAATCTTCCTATAATTTGAATTTGAAACTTGTATTGGTAATATTTTATCAGTCAAGTCATTACCAATGGTAGATGCTTTGGTTTATTTTTGACTGATTTGTTAGGTTTGGGATTTGGAGTGGAGTAAGTCTTCTTATGATGATGAAGAAAGTGACAGTGTGTCTTCTTTTCTCAATACACTCAATTCACATGCTTTACAGGTTTTGAGTATGAGTAGATTGGGAGGAGCTGGTGCTGTCGCACCACTTGTAACGGACATCCCACTATCTTCAGTTGAGGTATTAAAAGAAAACGGTTTAAATTTGCTATTGTTTCTTTGTTTCTTTTTTGTTATCAACAACCATGCTTCTGTCCTAATCACAGGAAGAAGGTGGTGAAGGTGGTAGAAACCAACCGGCATGGGATAAATGGTCTAATGATGGAACAGAACGACAAGTGGCTAAGCTTATGGAAGAAAATGTTGGAGCTGCAATGCAGTTCCTTCAATCAAAGGCTCTTTGCATCATGCCTATCTCGCTAGCCTCGGCAATTTACCACACTCAACCACCAGACACCTCCAGCGTTGTCAAGTCTGAAATGAATCCCCCTTCATAGACCTCAAGAAAAAAAAAAAAAAGGGTATGCGTTCCCACTGCCCCATGGAAAACTCACTAGATGCTCTTGGGGTCCCATGCCTTATTTTGTCTTGTTCCTACCCCCATCTTTAGTTGGTTTGCTCAGCTTCAATTGCATTCAAAGTCAGATGCCATAGTTTCTTGCTTTTGCCTTTCTTTCAACTTTTGTCAAGAGAGGGTTCGATTTCAATGCTTAAAATATACGAGCAGGCCCTCCATGTCTTGCCAGGTTAAAGCAAAGGAGAAGAATTGTCAAAAGCTCACTGGATATGCTCTTCTTTTTGTATCAATGGTGAGGGTAGTGGAAAATGATGGAAGCCCTTTTGTAGTGGGACTCTTATTGTTGCTAGTGGGTTATGGGACCTTCTGATAAGGAATAGAGCAGTATATATAATATATTATTTTAATGTATTTTAGAAGATTGTAATGTAGAGGATGATGCATAATGGTGTTGTTAGTTTGAAAATGCTGGGTACCAGAAGTCCAGCAGGAATTGATAATCCTACTTTCGTGGGTGTGTTTCAAAAGGGGGATTGGACTTCTTTTTCTGTTCTCCTGAATCATTACAGGAGGATAAACCATTGACGGAGGGAGATAGTGGATGGTCTCATGTGACTAGGTCTGTAAAGTAAAAATGGATATGCGTAAGTTTAAAGCTTGATTAACAAGATATCAGAACTGTTTAATATCAATATCTTCCCATTCCAAAGTTCAATATCAATCTGGATTCCACCGTTCTTTAATCTTGCTGAAACTGTTCGGTTCCGATCTTCTTGATGCTCCTCCATTCATCATTTGGAATTGTTTGGTTATCTTATTTATTTATGTCTGCTTTTAGATAGTGCAGAAATTGCTTGGCTCTCTAAGGATTTGACCAGGTATGTGAAAGGACTAAAAGGGATGAGGGGTGTGGAAGTAGAGATGGAGCTTTGTTAAATCGGACAAATAAAGATGAATCTTAAATCCAAACCATATTTAGTCACTCTGGTTTTGGTTTCGGTTTGTTGAAAACTGAACCGAACCAAAATTCATGTCTAGTTTGATGATTATGGTTATGGTCAAAAACCAAACCTAACAAAACTGAACTTGTCCCTGTGTAGAAGCATAGCTTATCTGCGAGGATCAAACCTAACAATATCGACCCCGACACTATCGTTGAGGTCATCGTTCGGTCATTACGGTCGTTAGTCAGTTGGTAAGATCGTCATTCGTTCAGTTGGTCACTGAGGTCGCCGGTGTGTCTATTGATGAGGTGACCTTTTGGTCTATCCGTTGATGAGGTTGTAGTCTAGTTGTTAAATGTCGTTAGTCAGTCAGTGACTTCGCCGATCTTTTTGTGAGGTTGTCGTCTTGTCAATGAGGTCACTGATTTATCGGTAAGGTCATCGTATGGTTGATGAGATCATTGTTCCAGCCCTTGAGATTGTCATTCTATTCATTAGGTGTTGTCGTTCGATTCGTTAGGTCACAAGTCGACCATTGAGGTCATTGTTTGTTGTTGAGATCATCGTTCCGGCCCTTGAGATTGTCGTTCGATGGATTAGGTCACAAGTCAACCGTTGAGGTCGTCGTTTGGTCATTCAGGTTGCGAGTTAATCATTGAGGTCACTAGTGGATCGGTGCGTGAAGTCGCCGGCAGGTCTATAAGTTGGTCGCCAGTAGGTCAGTGAGGTTTGGTGGTTGTATAAAAGGTATGAGATTGTTTGTTTTTTATCCTCTATATTCTAGTTTCAAAAACACCTAAAACAACAAGTTGTTGATTATTGTTTTACGAAACATAGACAAAAAACTATATATGTCTTTTTTTCTTCTTAATTTCTTATATGAAATCAACCTATCAAAACACGTTTTACAAGTACCATTTGGTCTGAATTCGACTCACAATAGACCAGTTGTTGTTTATTTGATATTAAAAAAAAAAACACACGCTTTACATCTGTTTTCGTATTTTAGTTTAATTCTTTTATTTTGTCTTGCAAAACCTATGTCAACGTTGATGTCGTCAGCAAAAGCCTCCCATAAAAAAATGGAACACATCTCTTCTACACACACACACACACATATACATATATACAGGGCCCTTCTAGTGAGGGATCTCTTTTTTTTTGTCTTTTTTAGGGATAGGGCATTAGACCAACTTTTCGATTACATTTCGCAATCTCAACCGTTCAACTTTTAGGTCCTAATCTATAGATCACCTCTGCAAATTTTCAGCCAAATTGATTATTGTTAAGCCATTCAAAACAACGATTTACAATTATATGTATGAACAGTTCAGGTTGGACAGATTCGGTTCGTCCATTGATTTAATCTAGTTCGATACCTTAACAATAATCAATTTGGCTGAAAATTTGCAGAAGTGTTCTACACATTAGGGCTTAAAAGCTTAACAATTAAGATACCGAAATGTGATCGAAAAATTGGTCTACTGCCCTATCCCTAGAAAAACAAAAAAAAAGGATCCCTTAGTGGAAGGGCCCTATATATATACATATATATATATATATATATATATATGTGGAACTCTATACCTCTTCGTCGACAATAGCCAATTTAAATGATATATAGACAAAAAACAAAAAATCCTAGCTTTCTCTCATCCTATAGCTACACGGTTTTCTTCTCAATCTCTATCAACGCTCGTTCGGTGGCAACCCAGCACCGGCACTGAAGTTGTAGTGTCGTTGCCAGACGGGTGATGCATTTAGGGCATACTCCTTGATTTTAGAACAATTTTGGCTTGAAGGCTGGATAGAATTGGTCTTGTCGGGTTCTGGTTTTTTGCTACAGATCTGAGGTGGATGGGTGGGCACCACCTCAAGGGGAGGCTTTGGGCGGCGTAGCTAGTTTGGGCTTCTTCCAGGCGGTTGCGGCGGCTTGATAGCATCTATACAGTGTCAGAATGTTGGTGGCTCTAGTGGTGGCATCTGTGGCACCAGAGTGGTTTAGGGTTGGATTGTTTCTTCGAAAAATTGGGCTGCGTCCCTTCTAATTAACTTAGATTTTCTTTTCTTTCCTATTTCCTATTTTTTGTAGGGAACTATGCACTTTTTGTGTTTTTAGGTGCCTATTTACTATATATGTGTCATATTTCATAGGCTCACTTTATAATAAGTGAGCACTGATTGTCTAATGGGTGGTGCTAGCATACCACGCCATAAAATTGGATTCTGAATCGACGGTGGTGCAGATGGCGCTAGACTGACGTGATTCATGAATCATGATAAGGTCTTAACGACGTGAGGCGTGGCGGTCTGGGTCCAAGTGGCGGGAGGTCACGGCGGCATAGATCGGGGCGGCACGAGTGTTGGCAAAGCGGGTCGGGCAGAGGCGTTGGGCTTGTGGCGTACGACATGGCATCAGGGGATGATGGGCCGGGACCAAGCCAGCTGATTGGGCTCTGGAGTTGGACTATTCCCTTAGACGCTCTTGGGCTTACTATTTTGGGCTGGGGTTGTTGCCCTAAGTCTTTACTATGTTTTAGCTTTGTCTTTTACAATAAATTCCTTGTATTTAGGAAGCTAAGCACATATATGCACTCTATGTCTCTCTAGCGCCTTCGGAGTAGTACCAAAGGAGGGTTTCCGCTACCTTTATGTATTTGAATGTATAATGAGTATGTCTATTTCTATGTACCACTTGTGGGTATTAACACTATCTTCTTGTCTGTCTATGCCTTTAAATGACAACAGAATTGTATGTAACTGTCTATTCTAGCTTGTAATGAATATATCATTTTCCCTTGATTCCAAAAAAAAAAAAAATTACTACTAAAACCAAATAATCGTGGACAACCATGAACTACCCATACACTTGACCTCTAACGAGCCTTTTGTCACATATAAGATTACATGTTGAACCCAAAACCTGAACGGCCCAAATCATATAACGCCTTCCTTTTTTCTTCAACTGAGAAAAAGCCTAGAATTTAAGATAAGCCTTAGAACCTCGCCGGAGTTTGGCGCCCTCACCGAAACAAAGCCATGGCGTTAGACCGAGCACTACACGCAGCAACCTCCACAAACTTCCTCACAAACCCACAAATCCCCTCTATATCCCCAAACACAACGACCACCACCCACAACCACTTGGCCTTCGCGCGACGTCGTTTCAGCTTCAAATGCGCGGTGGAGTACAGCAGAGACCACTACAGCAGCAGCGTCCAAGTTCCGGTGGCGCATCCTAGACCGGCGGAGGTCCAGTGGAAGAAGGAGCTCTGTAATACGGTGCAACTCATCGGCGTCGTCGGTCTTCCCGTCGAAATTAAGCACCTTCCCTCCGGTAAAGTCCTCGCCTGGACCCGCCTCGCCGTCAAGAAATCCGCCACCGACACCTCATGGTAACTTCTCTCAATTCCTTCAATTTGTGCTTTCAATTTTACTAGGTAGTATGAAGCATTTAACTTTGAGTGAAAATTTTTGAGCTTGATAGTAGTTTGTGGAGTGCGAGGGTTTTGGGATTCTATGAATTTGGGAAATTGGTTTTTGCAGGATCAATTTGACATTTTGGGACGAGCTAGCGCATGTTGCTTTTCAGCATTTAGAGAAAGGCCATCAGATATATGTTTCTGGAAGACTGATTTCAGATGCTGTTGAAACCAATGAGGGGAAACAGCAGACCTACTATAAGGTTCTTCAGCTTCTGAAGTATCTATTTCTGGTGTTATTCGTGGTTGCGTAATTGTGTAGAGATGATAATGTTTCCGAATCTTGTGCAGGTTGTTGTTCAGCAACTGAATTTTGTTGAAAAGAGCTCCCCAACGGCGAATGGTGGTCAGGACTCGGATTCCTTTACACCAGGCAAGTCATGTTTCCCATAATTTAAGTTTCGGTAAGAGCAGGGTAGCACTTTTTCTTATGTATTGTTTGTGTTCTTGCAGGCAGAAGTTCTAGCCACAGCTTTACAAAGCACACAGAAACCACACAAGAATTGTGGCAAGCATTCTTTGCTAATCCAGTAGAGTGGTGGGATAATAGGAAGACCAAGGTATTTCATTCGATCAGATATATTTTATTGTTTTTAACTTTTTATTTAATGTGGTGTACATATGAATACATAAATGAAGATCTTGACCCACCAAATTTAGCAATGCTAGTTGGAAGTTCCAGTCTGTAAAACTAGAACCACACTATATACTGTATTGCAGAGTGAGATAGTTTTCCTAAATACCACTCTGTATACCTAAAAACTATGATATAACATGTACAGGTAGTTTCCTATAAGTTTTGGACAAAACAAATGATACCACTTGCATCTGGCTCTGCTATGTATGTGCCATATAGTTTCCTATAAGTTTTGGACAAAAGAAATGGTACCACTTGCATCTGGTTCTGCTATGTATGTGCCATATAGGTTAGTGTGATCTCCGAGAAATGGTCCAAAAAAAAGTTATCTTCTACATTTTTCATTCTAGGTATATTTCATATATACAGTTCGTCGTGAATGATAAAACAGAGGTTTACTTGAATGAAAGTACTGTGTTTTACCAAAGTTCTAGCAGCATTATGCAAATTTGCACATGTAATTTTTTTTTTTTTTTATTCATAGCATCTGCTGTTTGTTCAGATATTATAAGAATGTATGAACTTACCCTGGGTTATTCAAATATGACTTTTAGAGGAATTCAAAATATCCAGATTTTAAGCACAAAGACACTGGAGAAGCCTTGTGGATTGAAGGCCGGAACAATCCTCCATGGGTGAAGTCCCAACTTGCTATACTGGATACAAGAATGGGGACCGCTAATGATCAAGATCTTAAGACGCATTCAAACCTGTTTGCTGATGATAATTTTTTCTAAGTGCTTGAAGAGGTAGCTGTAGGAAAACAATCGACGAAGGGGGTGATTGTTGTATATTATCACTTTTTGTTGAAAATATTGAAAAATTCAGCTTTGTTTACATGGTATGTAGTCTTTCCAATTACATGATGTTCTAGTGATTGGTTCTGTTGTACTAATTGAAAGTTTGTACCTTCATCGAGGGTCAGGTTTCAGATCATTTCTAAGTGTTGTGGTTCCGTTGGCACAAATATGTATGCTATTAGCTTATGCATAAACCAGGGCCCAAAATTGAAATTTCTTAGAGGGTTTGATCGTTAAGATTGATTTTTATGCGTGATAGGACATTATTGGTCGATTATCTAGGAGAGTTATTCCCCCCTCCCCCACACATAGAAATAAAAAGTCTATAAGGAGAGAGAAAATTCTGGGCAACAACTAATGAAAGAAAGAAACAGTTGCATGTATTTTCAATTTACACAAAAATTGTTGTGCAGCGCATTCATACATATATATGATCACCTATTAGGAGAAAATAAAGCATACATGTAAAATCCTCTGTACAATTGGATCTCAACTATGTTTCTCTTTTTTTTTTCTTTTAGTTTTTCTTTCAAGCACATATAAATGGAAAAATAAAACTGTATTCTGAACTATATTTGTCTGTGTGTCTTTGTTTTTCTGTCGTACACCTCGAATTCTCAGCAAACTTGGTGGAGAACTGAAGCTTTGCTAAAGGACTTTTGAGCGTCCTTAATGTATTGTCTTTCATTGAGTTGCTCGTTGTGATATGTGGTACTTTCAGGGACAAGCTAGTCCTCTAGCTTCAGATCCTTTCATGATTCTCAGCCTTTTGCAGGACGACGCAAACATACTCCATGGCACATCTCCAACTAGCATCCAGTCACCATCTTTGTCTTGATAAGTAGGAGCAAATTCAGATCCATTGTAGCCTTCTCTCTCTGAGTAGCTACCAATGGTTAGCTTGAACATGTCCTGTAAGGACTTGAGGAGTTCCGGGTAGCTCTTGTAAACCTTGATATCAATCTTCCTCAGGTAAGGAGCTCCGTCTACGCTTACTTTCACGTACGCTTGCATAACGTTTTTCCGGTTAGATCTGATCGGAGGCCATCCAACTACTTGTGTCCTGCACAATATTAACATAATAGAGAATTAGTCATCTACGACGTCGGAGCACTAATTAAGCTTCTCAGATCAAGAAAGCCAAGCCTTGCGTCACAAGAAATAAGATAGGGGGCTTACTTGGTGGGACGGGAAGTAAAGTCCGGTGTCTCATCGTCGGTAGTAGACGACCTGCACTCCTCATCCACCAACTCTTGATCCGGTGAAGCCCTCTTCTTAGTATTAGGAGGAGGTGATGCAGTTGATTCTTCCATCCCGCTTCCGGGCAATCCCAATCTGAGCTCAGTTGCCTTGAAGTTGAGCTGCTCGTCATAGTTTTCATAGCTCACTGACCCTTCCATCGTAATCGATTTGGTTATACACAAACTCTTTATTTACCAAATAGCAGTAGGAGATCGAATAGTTATGATTCAGAGGAATGAGAATTGAGTTCTTGTGTTTGTATGTTGTGGAGTTGAAGTTTGATTGAATTTGTTTGAGTGAGGAAAGAGGTGAAGGCGCTCAAACTTTTATAGGATGGGAGGTTGTGAATTGTGAGGGAACAATATTTTAGGTGTAAGATTTTATTTTCATGGTGCATGGCAACATGAGATTCACTCATTAGAAATCCTAAAACCACATCCTGTCTCCCACGCGTTACTTCAATGACCAACTAGAGGTGGACAAATTGGCCAGAGCAGAATTTCAAGCCGGGTCCTACTCCACGTTTATGAAAAATGATTTCTTCTTTTCTCTCGTTTCGGACACCTGAAATTCCACTCGAACTTAATCTAATCTTGTAGAAGAATATAGTAGCAAACTAATCACTTAAAAGAAATGTATCAACGCATTTCTTTAGAAATAAGTCACATTTGATATTGACTTATACTTCATATAAAAACAAGAGAATAATGACGTACAAATCATGAATCAAATTTGGTAGTCAAATTAATTTGGTGATTAAGTTAGTGTTAAGTGCAGTGTCAATTGAAACATTCATATTCGAAAGATTTAGCAATCCGAGTCACTTAATAAGTTGATTGTAATTAATGATAGTAGAACTTACTCGTACGTAACTTAAAATATCAAATGTCGCAATTTATCTTTATCGGTTGCTAATCAATTCGAGATAAGATATTATATGCCAAGCTTGTGTATCACATTCCATAACAAATATCTGATACCCACCTAATATAATATAAATGGGTTTGATACTGAATCTCATGATTTAGATATGGCCTAATTACATTGTCATCTGATTAGGGTTATCTCTTTTTCTAATCCAAGTCTTGATCTGGAGCTGGACAGCTAAAGATCCGGGTGCCACTGACCCGAGGAACACCGTGCAGTCTGGTGCCCAACGGGAAGGGGACAAACCAGGGACAGCAAAAATCCCATGCTACTGAAAGACCGATATTGGACGGCGGGGATGAGCCTTTCGGTTGCTAAGAGTGGATCCAGGATCGTTGGATCTCGAGGAGGGGAACGGCAACAGGTCCATGTGACCGCACGGTCCCACGTGGATGTCATTGATTGGGGTTGGCATGACCATGTGGGTGGGGGATAAAGTGGGACCCGATTCCATTGGCCCGTGGCTACATGCCATGTGGACTTCATATGGAATGGTCAGCTTTACCAGCCCTCCCATGACAGCAATGTCTCTCATTGCCCAAACCCTAATAGTTGACTGTCAATTTCAAAATCTAGTTCATAGCAGATACTAAACACATATTAGGTTCAAAGTAATCGGAAGTTAGTAAAGAAACAATTTGTTTGACTTGTAGAATCTCGTTGACTTGGTCATCTGCTTAGGCTTAAGTTAAATAATAGTGAAGAAAATAACAGTGCAACATTTCTATTATATTCACAGTTTTTGGATATAATTTACAAGTGGGAGAATAAGAAATCTTTTGTACTCGGAGCCTAAGTGAAGAGTATATGATTGACTTACAGGAATCTCTCTGGTCATATCACATGGAAGGCTTATTGAGTTTAGGTTGCTGCAAGCATACGATGAACATATCACTATAAAATTGGATCTGTTTAATCTCTGAATTGAGTCGGTTAGCTGTGAATTAGAAATTCTTATAACCATCTAGTTGAGTTCTTGGTCAAGGCAATTCTGAGTCTACGTACTTAAGAAAGCAAAAGGGAAAATATAGACTCAATGTATTATATTAAGATGCATGGTAATTAAGAGTGATCACAGACGTGCATGTATTTAAGAACTATCAATGACTTCAAAAGTAGCTAGCTACTTCAGCTTCACTGCTTCAGTCTCTGGAGTTTCCGATATTCTTCTTCAACATATTCAAACAATGTAAAGATCTAATTTTGATTACAAAGAAGAACTTTGTCGTGTATGTGAAGAAACCTTTTCATTCACTGATGTTAACTTCTAGTTTTTAAAAGTTTTAACATGACATTTAGCTCCAAACCCAAAGTACATAGCTAGCTACATACGCTCAGAATTGTATACAATACTCAAAATATATGATACTGCACAAGAACTGGACGTACATGATATGCTTAATTTACTGTAGATTTAATCTATATATATGCAGCTGCAAGGGCTTTACAGAACAGAACAGTTTGTCCTTGAGGCAAAATTAATATACAGAAAAACAGAAAACCCTACAGACACCGACCTGGAAAACCTAGCTAAGCCTGTCTTGCTTAATTTCATAGCAACTTTTGAAATTGGCCGGTCAATTAACTCGGCGTTTTGAACAGCTTGCGAGATATGAACATGCACACAGCAGGAGACAACTCACACCTGAGAGCCATGGCCATGCAAAAAGAAGAAGCTAAGCTAACCAAGGATAGCCAGCAACAGACAAAGAGGAGTGTCACAGTACGATCGGGTCATCGAGGGTGCCTCGCCCTAATGAATTATATAACTTCTTGCAACAAAACCATGACATTGAGGGCCATGGATGTGCATGAATGCATTGTTCTATGAACAGTGAACCCAGCCCCAGCTTGCTAGCTTGCTAGCTAGCTAGATCGATCGACCTCCCTTAATTATTTTTCAAGGACCACAGACATGAACATAATGATCAAGGGTCTACCACGTTCCATCATATATCTATCTTCAAGGACTCGGGACATTCATTTCTATGCTACTATGTCTCTCTGTCAAATGTCTATGCCCTTGTTCATTCATCGAGATCCATCGAGAAGTTATCTGACGTATCCGATCAATGCACGTAGCGCTAATTTGGCGTACCATTATTTCATTTATTTCTAGTTACTTACGTTATATTTTGAGAATTAGTGAAACCCTAAACTGTAAAATTAGAACTGTAATCTTAAGTCCTTTACATTCATCATCTGTTTTGTTTTAACATGATCGAGTTGACATGCATGTACACACGGGAATATTTTTCACTAAATGGATAGGGTAAAAGAAGATGATATATGTGATCGAAGGAGGTGTAATCGATCTCGAGCCTAACTAATTAAGCATTAAGGTCCTCAAATTTGACTGGCAACCCAACCCTATTTCAAGTTTGAGCTCGACTTCATTTGACTTGCTTGTAAGAGGAGTCAAATGACGAGGTCAAGTTTAAATTTGAGACAACATAATAAGTTATTTAACAAGTGAATAGGTAAGTTATTTAACAAGTGAATAGATACAAATCTTTATGTCGTTTTATTTTATGTGTTATGATTTCTAGGTGGCACTATATTTACTTTGTCCTTTTCAATTATGTGTAGGATCTAGATTCTTTTTTTGTCATGCTCTAGAGCTAGACTAGAACAAACCAGAAGGTGTTCTATCTTTTGTCATGCTCTATCTAATTGCTTATGAAAAAATAAAATAGAGTAAACATTAATTCATTATTAAAAACTATCTTCAATGACTACATCGATCGTAAGTATATAAGCTGGGTTCAAGACTTCAAGTCTAATTCTAGTTATACACTTACACTCCCATGATCTAATACAACTATTTCACGAGCTGGCTTTACAAACCGAGCATAAAGAAGCTCAAGCTTAAATTCTCTTCTTATAAACCCGCGAGCATGGATTAACGAACTAAAAGTAATGGAACTCAATCCAAACTCTAGCTGTATCAAGCCAAAAAAGGGCCCGTAAAATTAGATTATGCAACTCCGGAAGCTTACAGGCATAGTAGCATGCATTGAATGGGACTGCTGGTTGGTACCAGTGTGGACACACGTGTGAGTGTGTGACACAATAACAGTGAAGTTGAGATGTGGGCCTGGGGCAACATGCACGTGGGTGCAATTAAAAGTTAGAGAATTAGTTTTGGACTTTTGGATGGATTTTGGATCTAGAAGTAAGAAGGCCCATGAAGCACAGAAGTTGCCCCTGACTCTACTTTGCCCAGTACTTGTACAGTACTCTACTCCTCCTGTCTTTGTTTCCCATGCATACACATACTGATAGCTACATGCCAACTCCCAACATCACCATGCATGGTCATCTTGGTTCATGCTCATTATACAATATATACACTGAACTCCCTATCTACATTTTATGATTATACTATACATATCTATAATTCTAGATCATCACTGAATACATACATACATGCACATAACGTACATCGGGTGCAGCCATAGCTATCCATATGTCCAGGTACTGTATAGGGCCACAATTAGACAATGTATTAAATTCCAATTGAAGTGAATGTGCGTTATACAATTTACAATGCGTATACACCTTTGTTAACGCGTTCATACTTCGTGTGTATTATAGAATGATCGACATAATGGCTATTAATTTGACGATCCAACAACGGTTCCATAATGTTTCTGTTTATAGATGTTGTAAGGGTAAGGTGTTGGCATATATAGTCGGAACATTTTGATTTTTCAACCTATTAACCACACATACAATGCGACGTTTATCTACGATTTTCGAAAAAGTACGTCAATTAAGATCGGTTATTAGTTCCCACCTATTCGTATGCAGAAGATACGAAAGAGCGAGGTAGCTATATATCCACCTATATACACATAAATATATATGTGTGCATGTTTTGGTTACAAATTAGCTAGAACGGGCAAATGCTACCAAATATACGAGCAACTAGCTAGCAAATCTTATTGGTATGTTAAACAATTGCTTTGATATCCACCAAAGGTCGAGTAGGCTCTAGATATAACTTAAAGCAAAAAGTGGGATTTGTTTACATTGTGTCGAGCCTGTTGACCGTGCATTAGCTGCTCTTGTTGCTCGAAAACCCTAATCCCAACATTATTTGACTTCTCTTCTTTAATACTCCCTAGCCTAACAGACCACCAGCGTCCAATAATGTGCCCAGCAACTAGTTCTGAATCTTCTGAAATTAAAAAACAAAAGAATAAACTAGAACTATATCTATGATTTATAATCATTGAACAATCACACCACACCAGTATAAAGAAGAAGAAATCCGATCGATGATTGGACTATTATGATTAACCCTGAGCATACATTTTGGCAGATGGGGGGGTACCCCATTATTTTCACTGATTGCTCAATAATCTCAGAAATCATATTCTGCAGAAATGCAGATATTGTGAAGGTTCTTCGCTGATGGGAGGTTCGGGAAGAAGAAGGTGGTTGACATATATGCATGGTCAAATAGTCAAACGGACATTTTAGGGTTAAAATCAGAGTTAAATAATTGAAGGAAGAAAGGTTTAGGGCGGGTCAGTGGGATGCCCTGCAGCGCCGCACATGGGATCGGGTTTGACGCTAAGGGCGACACCACCCAACACCTTCACATGGTGGTTTCTGTGGGGCCCGCTTCCAATATCATATACACGAGCCACCCAATCAATCTCACTAGTCACTGCAACATGCACTGCTGGGTCCCTTCTCTCTCCCCCTTTTCTCTCTTTCTCTCTCTAACTTCCAGACTGAACCAACCAAAAAACGTAAAACCCTAGCTAGTCTTCGTGGCTTTCGATCATGCTCGGCTTCTTTTTCTTTTTGTTTTTTTCATGAATATGCTCGAATCAGTAGATCTGTGAAGTTTTTACTAATTTTCTCAACTACGAGTGATGTTATATGACACATTCCACTGTTTTGCGAACACCATTTTTTAGAAATAGATTACGATTGTGAAGTGTGTTCAGAGTTATAAATATTAATTAGAAATCACTCGAAGAAAATTGTATAAGTAGTAAGAAAGTGAGGAAGCACCTCTTAGTCGACTTAGTACACATGTCTTCATGATCAGATAATTTCATACGTTCGTCACTAATTGCACCGTCAATTCAAGTTCATGTTAAAGACAATGTCAACGAGTATGAATCCCGTTGGTTGAACCTTAATTAAGGGGGTTTTTTTTTTCCTCCTCTTATTTTTGAAATCAATTGGTTGCCCCAAATATTTTGACATTGTATTTAAGAAAAAGAAAGAGAAGGACGGAAAGGAAAAATTAATTGTGGCCAGCATTCTTGCATACAAATTTGGAGTAACATCAGACAGATCAACACCAGAAAGATAACAGATATGGTGAGCAAGCCTTTAACAACAAACAGTTAAGAATGCCTGTCAAATAATTGTACAAGTTTTCTTGCTTTTTTCTAGCTTCCAACATTTCGTTTGGTGAAGTGATATGTATACTCATCATAGTCACACACACCACAAAAGGTACAACCCAACATTTACTTTTAGCATGTTTCGCTACCACAATGGTCGACCATATAGAGGAAACAAACTAACACTAAAGCATGTTGGTGGTGGTGGTGGTGGTGGTGGTGTGTATACATATACATATACATATAAATATATATATATATATATATATATGTACCTGAAAAATTGATTAATTTTAACACAAATTTTGGAAATTTTCTATTCCACATTCATTATTGAAATTGATCTGATGGTGCTCACATTGATGATCGCCTTTACGGTTTTGTGCCAAAATTAAACATGAAATCTATTTTAGGTATCATTGGTACTGAATAAGTTAGACGTCTAAATAATTCATAGCTAGCACACATTTAATATGATAAGTATTCTTATGGCTAGAATTTTAGAACGACTCTCTCTCTTTCTTTGATTCTTCCCATGGGCTAGGGACCGCGGATGAACATTTATGAATTTAGGAACAATTTGGTTAGAGGTCAGAACATATATCCTTTGCTAACCATCAAGGCATAGATAGAGTTGTCACTTATTAATGTGGGTTTAATTAGGTATATAGTTTTGGTTCAATTATCTGAAAAGGAAAAAAAATATCTGAAAAAATAGGCACTTTCTGAGTATGAGATGAGTCGTAAACAAATATATCGAATGAATATTCTTGTATCAAGAAAGAGTAATGCACTCGTGGAAAAAGTTAAAGAGAGTGCGTACAAGTCTAAAGTTTTTCTCAGAGTAGCATTTGATTGAAATGTGATTGGAAAAGGTCCTCAACAAAGTCAGTGTCAAGTCCTCAAAAGTTGGGCTAAAGAATCGTTTAGGGTTAGATAATTCTTTCTAGCTAGTTATAGTACTTTATCCCCAACAGTTGGTGAAACCCAATTGGCTCTCCCCTCCCGATAAAGAGAAGAATAAGATTTATATATAAAGTGGTAAAAAGTGAATTTCTTGAGCTCCGAAACTTACCGATCCGATGCTCCAGCACTACTTGCAAGGACCATGGACTTTGTACACACTAATTGATCACCAAAAAATCAATCTTGGGTGAAGCCACCCTCAACGTAGCTCATGAATCATCAATCAGTCATCAGCTTTAATTTCCTTAATTTGTGTGAATAATTCAAACTAACAACATACCATTTTACATGATTTAGAATGATACAGTGAGATTAAATAGATCTTTTTATTTGCATCCAATGAAAATTTGATGTCACTAATATAAATTATGATAATCTTTAAATTAGGTCTCTCTCATCTTTTCGGGTTAAAATAATTTTTTTTAAAATATCATTCAGTTAAGATACAAAATAAACGTACAGATCCACCATCAACCATCACTCTAGTAACCATTAGATGGTCTAAACTAGGCGAGCTAGCTGGCTTAAGTTTCAAAATTTAGACGAACAGGAGGAGAAAATGGGTAGGGACTAGAGCCCCAACATGAAATGTAGTAGTGAAAAATGGGAAGAGAAGCCAACAAACTATAGGGGAGGGTGTCCGCAACTTCCACTCCCTCCGCACAATAATCATAGGATAGATAACATCACACTGTCGTCACGTACCCCAGCAAGGCTGTACATGACAGCCCATTCAGTCTGCCACGTGTCACCCTCCGACTTACCTGCGTACAATACAGTGCATGCACCCATTCGCATATTAATACCCTCCCCAATCCCACATTACAATCCTCCTTCCTTCCCCTAACGTCGTGTCCATATCCCCCTACTACTATTATTGCACTCAAAGCTAGCAAGCTAGAGAGAGAGAAAGACAAACACAGAGAGTTTTAGAGAAGAAGCAGAGAGCTGTAGAGAGAGAAAGTATAGAGAGGCTGAGATGGAGACAGAGCTCAGGCTAGGGTTGCCCGGAGGAGGAGGAGGAGGTGGTGAAGGAGAAGATCAGGTGGTGGTGATGATGAGGAAGAGAGGCTTCTCTGAAACCGAGAGTGAGATCACTACTGATGATGAGAGCAGCACTTGTGTGGATTTGAAGCTGAAACTTTCTTCCAAGGATGGTAGCAGCAGCACTAATGAAAAGTCCAAGAGCTTGATGATGAACAAGAACAAGGAGAAGAACATGGATCTTCCCGCCGATCCTGCAAAGCCTCCGGCCAAGTAAGTAGATGATCCTGAGATAATTTATCCTTTTTGTTTGTATATATGTGTGCATGTGTGGGTTTGTGGCCATATGATATTTCTGGAATTATTAATAAGTCTGTGAATTATTGAGCACATGAATGAGATATCTAATTGATGCCTTATATAACATGTTGTCATATTATAGGCTTTAGCCTCATCTCTGGTTAATAATTAGTTTGCCAGAATATATACTTTTAGCTCAATCCACCTCTCAGCTATATCCCTACAAGCATAGACATTTCTCATGGGTGACTATAAATCTTAGAGGCCAAAGATAAAAATTCTTACCTTTTAGTATATGTATATAAAACTTTTACATATTAAAACAAAAGTAAAAATAACATTTGTCTTCCAGTAACGGATCGACCCATGAAACTTCAGAAATTAATTAGATCTGCACCAAATAAATGAATTATTATAAAGCTAATTTCTTCATCATGCAAGAAATTACTAATTGCAAATTATTTGTCGTAAGTTTTGAGGAATAATCATCATTTTTTTATACAATATTAGGGCACAAGTAGTGGGTTGGCCGCCGGTGAGATCCTTCCGGAAGAACATGTTGAGCGCACAGAAGAGCAGTTCTACTGATGAAAGCAAGGCTGGAGGAAATGCAGCTTTGGTGAAGGTGAGCATGGATGGTGCGCCTTACCTCCGAAAGGTCGACCTGAACATGTACAAGACTTACCCTCAGCTCTCCGACGCCCTAGCCAAAATGTTCAGCTCGTTCACCATTGGTAACTATTAATAAACTCCAACCTATTACTACAGTATTTATAACTCTGAGTTGCGAGGGACAGAAATTAATCATCGAATTCAATTGCTGAAGGTAACTGTGGATCCCAAGGAACGATTGATTTCATGAATGAGAGGAAGCTGATGGATCTTCTCAATGATTCTGATTACATCCCAACTTATGAAGACAAGGACGGTGACTGGATGCTTGTTGGTGATGTCCCGTGGGAGTAAGTACTTCATCATTATATGAAATAGAAAAATTTATTAAATGCTAATTAACTGTTTCTATTTGATCTTCTTCTAATTTTTTTTATCTCATGCAATTTCTAGGATGTTTGTTGAATCATGCAAGAGACTGCGCATAATGAAGGGAAAGGAGGCTGTTGGACTCGGTTAGTATCTACGATTACTAGTAGTCGCATTATCGTAATTACTTAAGTGATAATCTTCTAGTTTCTAACTGTGTAAATATGACAATTGCAGCACCAAGAGCCATGGAGAAATGCAAGAACAGAAGCTGAAGAATTAGCGCAATGAATCTCCGCAGCCTGCTCCTTTGATCTCGTCGCGGTCGATCTATCATCACACGGAGATGGATTGAGCAGGTTGTTTGGATGCATCTTTGATTATTTTCCATGTAATATTTGTTTTCAAGGTTTGATATATGTAAGTAATTAAAGTGAGATACTTTTGGGTTCTTAGTTTTTATCATGGACATATTTGCATCTTAAGTATGTTTGAGGACTGCTTCGTCTTGCTTTTGTTTGGTCCTAATGGCTTGCTTAATAAGTACAATAATGTATGGACCCGGTTAATAATTTGTGGTATTTAATGTTGTTTTTTATTTTTAAACCCTGAAATTATTTCTTCGTTTATTTATATATATTTTGAAATCAATACGTAATAGTTTTGTGTCCACGAATCCACGATCATTTAGTCTACTCACATTGGTGTTCAGTGTTCTTACATCTCTTCTGACTCTCGTAGTTGTTTGCAACTGTGTTTTTTTTTTTTTTTTTTTTTTGAGAATAAGTTGTTTACAACTGTTGTATATGAAGAAATTATAAAATAAAAGATTTCTACGTATTGTATGTTCCTTTGTCTAATCAGGATTCACATGCAACTATTAGAGATTGAATCTTCAAAATTTATGGTAGTTTCTGCGTGTATGAACTGGGTGAAACCAAGTATTAATTGTGAATGCTACTAGACATGTTTGATTGAGGGAACAGGAGCATGTGCATTTTAATGTAGCATTTATATATGCATGACCATTTTTTTTTTCTTTAATTGCTGGATTTATCATTCCAGGCTTGTAGAAAATGATTGCTGCATGTTGTCCAGCAATCGATAAACTCCATTATGAAAAATTGAAAATAGATGAACCATTTGCAAAATTTATAAGTCACAATTATGGCTGCAAACTCATCGAGGAAAAGGTGGTGTTTTTGCAGCCTTCAATCCTAATTTGTTGTTTTGTTTCTTCATAACCTCCAAGGAAATTGGAGTTCTTCAGTAACCACATATATACAGCAAAAATGAAGAGAGGCCTTCGATTCCAGCAGGGTCACCTTCAGAAGTCGATTGACTTGATTATCAAATCAGCATTCTTCTTTGATTTGATTATGGTCTCTGCATTAGGCCGGTCATTGTACTCAATCTGCGGGATGGATATTGGTCAGAACTAAACTTATGGAAATTGGGGATCATAACAAAATGAAGCTTACCCGCCATTTAGCAACATCTGGGGGCTTCCCTACAGTTCAGAAATGAAAAATACAATCAAACACGTCATGTCTTTATATGTTATATTTTACAAGTAGCTGATCAAAACTTCAAAATCAAGGCTCGTATACCTGTTGCAATATGTCTCTTGAGAACTCGTTGCATAGATTTGTCAATATCAACCTCTATGAACCTTTAATGAAAAAGAAATATCATGAAAGAGAATTAAGCGACACCTCAGAACATGGAAAGCAAGTGCACGTCGGTGCACTGAATCCTCCCCCAAACGAAATTTCAGAACTCAAAAGAATAAATGAACAAATAAGGTATGCATCTCACGCATAGGTTAGTCATATATTAGAAGATAAATGATCACAACTCTGAGAGGCAAGACTTTTTGTCAGGAATCTAGTAGTTGGAACCTCAACGCATTTTTTCTGTGTAGCCTTTGCTGTAAGATTTTTATAATTCTATTCCATGAAAGATCCTATTCTCAAACAGAAGCTAAAGTCCTACATCTCCGAAAAAAGCCAGGTTAAGTTTATATATTGCGATTCAGTTACCAACATCTGAATTTTGAACTATGATCATTCTCTGTGGCCGTTTAGTCCATGGTCCATTAGATGGTCGGTACAAGGCCAGAAATTGAAACACTATGCTAAGGAAGAGCTAACAACTCAGCCATATCGGACAAATCAAATTTATCCCAATAAACTGACCCGTATCAGAAGTACATAATCTCAGTCAAGTTCTAAGCATGACATGTTCTCAATATTGATACTGCTCCACAGGCACCAGTTATTAAATGGATATATTGCAGATCCAACAATTCGATTACTTTGACATACAATTTTGCACAAAAAATAGCCAAGGAGAACATAAGCCTTACCACTTCTCATCAAACATAGACGATATTTCCTTCCACACCCCATTATCCAAGAACAAATAATTTCCTTCCACTATGACCACTTTATTCCTGCAAAGACGGAATTAGGGAGTTACCTCCACCCGTGAACGATGACAGAATCAGAATGACATAATTTTTGGACTACCATTACGGCTTAATGTTCTTGGCATCCTATATTGTTCATATCAGCTCATTTGTTACTGATAGATACTCCTGAAATAGCTAGTTGCATTTACTAATTTCAATCTAGTAATGGCAAAGAAATCCACCATCAAACTAATATATTGGCAGATGACAAAAGATATTACCTTTCTGACCTACTGAGAGCCCCGTTAACTTTCATTGTTAATACTGTTCTCAGACATTGTTTGAGTTCCCAGCTTTCTTTTGCTTTCCAATCAGTCATGTTTCTCTAAAACATGCCCCATATTTCTAAATGTTTAGCTAGTGTAAATAAGAATATTCATGTGAAAGGGACAGATTACTCACTGAATGCTCACAAAGATATCATCTTCTACTGGATCTCCAACACCATGGTCAAATGAAGGTGCATATACTGATCCCTGCAACAATCTTTTGTTTAGAATGTATCACCTATCACTAAATTAATCCTTAAACTTGACAGAGACAAGTAATCATAAGTAGTGAGCATCAAATAATCACCTGACTTCTCAGAGTCTTCAAAGACTTGAGTATCAGCTGAGGGTTGAAGGTCCATGGAGCTGATCCACCAATTCATAACATCAAAGGTTGAATTGCGAAGGTTTCAAACTATCACTAAGAAAATATAGAAAACCTCACCTCCCCTTCTTGCGTGAGCTTCCTCAGGATTCTAATATGCGAGAGAATTATGGCAAATTAGAATCACCCCAAAGATATTCATCAACATAAATGTTCGCTTAACATATTCACATATTGCGAGATGAGTGTCAAATTGCTAATCATGTTGTGAAGAAAATAAGTGTTGTTTCAAACAAATTCAACTTTCTAACTTGCTAGTACATCACCCAAGAAAACAAGTAGCATGCCATGTGAAACTCGTCAGATGCATACATCACAGCAAATTAAACAGTTGAGCATCTCAGTTTAAAGCTGATACATGATCAAGGATGACTGCTACAATAATAGGACTTCGAGCACTTCAAGGTTGGTGACTTTAATAAAGACAGGCTAATAAAAACTTGATTATATGTAATCAAAATCATGTTTTGGGTATCCCAAAGAAAATATTCTGAAATCACTGCATGTACATTCTAAGCTTTACTAGATGATGTTTCAATAATTTCATAACTCTGAGGGAAAAAAAAAATGCTACAACTGCCAACCACGAACCATGAGCAACTCAAATCCAGGATGACAAAAGACAAAACTCAATAATATCAGAAGGAATGCTAACCTCCATTGCATCCAGCTGAGAACGGTAAAGATGATATCCATCCATGGGAAGAACCGCAGCCACATCTGGAGGCATAACTTGGGAATCCAATGATGAAGCTTTCTGAGGCCATAACTTGTTTACACGGCGTACTACTTCAGATGCAAGAGTACTCTTTCCAGCTCCAGGAGGACCAGCCAAACCCACAATATGCCTGCACAGTACCTCAGCCAGATGGATAACTTTGAAGAGTAACAGGCCAGATTGATAATGAATACATATTCAAATGGAGTTGTTGTTAACTTTCCAATAATGTCAAGCTACCCTCATAAACTAATGTTTTATTGCTTTTCTACCCTCACATAGAGAGTGAAAAACGACAATAGATTACCATCATATGACTGTTAACAGCAACTCCCATCCAAAAAGGTAAAACTCATACCAATACTAAGCCAGGTAACCGAAGAAAAGGGAGTATAATAGTTCTCAGTATACTTGTGCAGTTCATGGTCCCGGTTATAAAGATTATAGCATTGCATAAGAAATGTACAAACACAGATGCAAGAACTTCGTTACCCTATTGGAATCAATAACTTACTTCAAATTTGGATTTGACATTGCTGCTGCTGTAGGGACAAGGCGTTCAGCCAAAGCATCATATACTTCTTCGATACACCTTAGAGGAAACAGAAGCAACCAATCAAACAAACAAAAGAAGTAAACATTCAGTTCAACAATCAGAAGCAATAGCCACTCCAACAGACACACAAAGAAAACGCATATGTGAGACATACCTGCCCTCTACTACTGGAGCTTCCCTCTTTTGATAACATAAAACCTGTAGAGGGAATACAGGGTATCAACATGAAAAACAAATTACACGGAAAATCGAAAATGTTAAAACTTTATGATCCGAAACACAAAGAGCCATCAGCAAACCTTCAGAGAGTAACTCTTGGCAGAGAGAGCTCCAGTTTTACCAACTAAGGGTTGTCCAACTCTTCTAGTGGAAGATTGGGACAGCGGACAACGATCACAAGTAGGAAATTTTACTCTTTTGAGAAGCAACGGTTCTGCAAATCAAAAGCAAATTACTGCATAATTTGAATGTAATCTTTGGCACAGTACAGGTCAACAACAATTGAATTTGATTCTGTAACCGGACACTTCCTGAAATGTAATTTGAATAAAATTTCGATTTTGAAATTTTGCAGACAATCGTGACAGAAAATATGGAAAAGAAGAGAGCTTGAGCTCCAACTCGTGGAGATTCCCGCATCATTAGAATCATGCAAGTAATCGGAATCCATGGAAAAAGAGATGAAAGAGGGACCTGGTGAAGAATGATGAAGATAACTTCTAGAGGTAGCTGAAGACAGAGAGACCTCCATGGCCTGGGTGCTGGCGAATCGAGAACCGAAAAGAGATTTCCGTCTAAGAGTAGAAAGGAACACAAGTCTGTTTTTGTTCTCTCCTCACCGAAATACGAGTATAAAAAACGCCTTTTGTCATATTCTGAGACCTCATTAGTTACTAATTTACTGCGTCAGAATTTTGGTAGGATTCTAATTGTGGTAAGACCGTAAACAAAGTACAAACATAATGATGTCACAAATTTCTTAATTAATAAAAAAATAAAAAAATCTCATAAATTTCTTAAAATCCAAAACTTTTTTTTTTAATCCAAAACCAAACAGAGAAAAGAAAAAAAAAATTTCCAAAACTTGAAATAGTCCAGCACCTACTGAAACCAAGCTGTTGGGAACGTGTATCTAACTTAACGTGAATTCAGTAATCCAGATTGTTGCAAAATAAATGAGATACAATTTATTTGAAATGAGTTTATAAATTTTAAGTCTGATATCCAATCTTGTTCTCCAAATTTTGGAACACTAGTTTGAAGCTACAATACAGTTCAGTTTTCTCAAAGGGGAAATGCTATTGTACAATGCACCAGCTCCCTTTAGTGATGAGGATCGAGTGTTAAAGATCTTGCTTACGGGGAAACAAGGCCTGGAGCACCCTGTTTACGGCACAGGAATTTCTCAATGGCATGCAATGATCAGTAGACAAGCACATTACAACGCCGCTTTTCAACCCTTCTTCGCTTCTTATCACCCTCATATGACTGCAAACCCTGCATAAGGATATAAAAAAACAAAATGTTAGAGAAATAAAAAATATGAGGTCTACTCATCTAAGCCTTCATTCTTCAACAACCATGATCTGAGATTCTTCAATAGCCCACGAGAAAGGTTTAATAATTACCTGTTCCATTATATAATGTGGAACCAGTATTCTCTTTGAGCCACTGGCTAGACGCTTGCATGGTAATAGGCTATCCATAGTAGCAATATTATTGTTGAGCTGCAATCGAATACAACCAAAATGTAAGAGTAAGAACAAATGATTAAAGAACTTTTCAGTAACTTTCTGAGTCTCTGGCAAGTCACATCATATGAAATGATGGTTTAAGTGTGTGCCCAAAGAGAAAGGATGACTTCAGTTTATATTAAGATTCTGATTAATGGTTAAGAGTTTCAAAGTTTCAAACAAGTATGTAACACATAGCTCAATGTTTGTAATTTTATAATGTGAGACTGTTTATGAAAGAGCTTTTCAGTAAAAATTTATGAAACTCTGCTTTGGCAGCAAACTTTTTGTTGGAAGCAACATGAAAGCAGACTTGAAATTAGCAAGGTGTTTTACAATTAACCATCAAGGCTTCATAGGATACTATATAATATCAATATACTTTGATCCAAAAGCCAGAATGAATGCTGAAGACCACTTTAGTATCAATAGAACAGTGAAAGACATGCAGTGCTGCAAAATAGTAGGCAAGTTCCTTGGGTACATTTCCTAGGTTGGTTTTCCTAAATGCCAATATAACCTTTATATATTTAATTTACAAATAGATTGTGTAATTTGGAGAAGCCATCAAGAAAAATAATATTACCTGACTGTGAATGGCTCCGATCAACATCCGTTGACAACCTGATGCATGCACCTTTTCTAAATTTGGGCACTGAAGTGACAATCTCTCTGTATAGATACAAACAATAGATAAGAAAATTGAGAGAAACCTTAAGAATTGCAAGACACGTTTTAAACTGCCAAACAGGACACTAATAATATACCTGGATGCAAGTTGTTACAAGAATTTAAGTTTAGATCATTGAGTTCTGGGCAGCTTAAAGATAGAGCCTGCATTCAGATTCAAAAAGGATTAGATCCCTAAGAGAAGAAGCAATGAGAACTCAATTAAATTGTTAAGAGTCTTACATCTAAGCCAGAACAGCCCCACAAGCTGAGTTTTTTCAATCGACCATGTTTAATAATCAGATTCTGGCAAATGAGGTGTGCTTTGGCTTTTGAAGTCATTGATAATTGAAAGTCACTGCTTTCTTCATAGGTCAGGTCTGAAGAATTGGGATCACATATCGTCATGCCACAGTCCATGAGTTCAAGAAGAGGCAGTTGAGTTGTGGCAAATACTATACCCACTGAAAATTACAGTAAACAGTTAGTGAACTAAAGTTTATGGGAAACCAGAATATCATGAGTTTTAGCCTTGGACTTGGTGAAGTGTTTACTTGTAGTGATGTTGGGACAAAGAGCAACAAGTAGCCTTGAAAGAGTTTCAGGAAACACATTGCAAATGATTTGAATGCCACTGTCACTGATGCTAGATCTGAAATCAAAGAAGAGTCAAAAATTAGATCTCAAATAATACAGAGAAGCTATCAATTTTTGAACCAAAGACATCTATGCAACTATGCTCTTGGAGAAAGTTCAATTTTTGCTTTCATTTGAAAAGGCCTACATTTCAACTCATTACGTCTCACCTTTACTCCTATAAGGTCAAGCAAATTCATGGGAACTCATCTGAATTTTGATTAGTCAGTCTATTAACTGTTCTAATGGCAGAGTCAAGAAAGTATGATTTCATAAGAGGATTAATTTTTCCCTAATCCTAAGCTGAATGGTTAACATTTTAGAAGCCAGAACCTGGGAGCATAAATTCCAGCACTATAAAAGCATAAATGCAGTACTCATGTATTAAAAATTCAGTCCTATGCTTTAATTGAAATACTAGAATGCTTCTTTATCTTACATGTTCTTAGACTAGATTTACATAACTTTTGACATGAACACTCTTTAGATTGAACTGTGCTTAAATATTGCATTTAGGCAAACACTCTAATGCACAAGGAATACAATTTAATTCAACAATAGGATTCAATTTCACATGAGACCGAACATACCCGCTCAGATCAAGCAATTCTAAGTATGGATAGGTAGAAGCTATGGCAGCAACTGATGCATCAGTGATTTGAGATCCAAGAACAAGAGACAGCATTCGCAAATCCCTGAACAATATAATAACCAAAGAACAGTACTGACACTTATTAGTCAAGAGTTATATTGCTCAATGAGAGTTCTTTCGACTATTATCATTATGAAAAATATGCAGTAAGTTGCAGTAGTCTAGTTGGATGGAAGCAAACCTTAATTGAGCAGCTGTAAGCGCAAGAACAACAGAATGTGAAAGCCGGACTGATGCAATGTGTATGTTTTGCAGCCTTGGACAATTTCTTCCCAGACCATCAACCATTGTTGTAAGATCAGTATTATCATTTCCTTGGCGAGAAAAATCAATAGAAATCTCTTTCAGATTGGGGCAGTTGAAAACCTGTGAAAAGTGGAGGTGAATGAGTAAAAGGGATGTCACTTAAATGCAAACAAAAAACAAGAACAGCTGAAATCAGCCACTACATGAGAGACCAAAGAAAAGAGAAGAAAAATCACCATCTTAGAAAGGGAATGAAGACCCGAAAGCCAAAGTGTCAAAAGACTTGATGAACAGAGAGCAAAGCCACCTATATTAGAACAACCTTCCATCTTAAGGCTTTTCAGTAATCTTCTATCAGCAACAAAACGACTCAGTTCATCACTGCATCCAATTATCAGTCATTACTCGATTTGTTTTCACCTTCACTCTTAACTACCACAATCACCTCGTACACACCACACAACAGAGTATACTAACAGTCGAAATGGCAATTGCATAGATTAAAAGACAGCAACTTCGGAATGTAGAAACTGCGAATAAAGGACCTCAACAGAAATGTAAAACCATACCCAGTAATTCGATTGGTTGCCTTCTCAGAAATATAGATCTCCATAGATTCAAGATTTGGGCACGAAAATGCAATGCACTCCAGCATTGTTGCATCAACATCACTGCAATCAATAACCACGCCTTAGTGCAATGCATTATCAATAATCATGTCGAAACTCAAAGTAGTGTAAATGCTGATTAGGATATTAATACTGCGTGGATCAAAGTCCTTACAGATCAGATCCTACAGTTTAACATCATCATCTGCGTTTCCATTTAGCTCCGTCTAGAATTAAATTCAGATCGATTTTAAATTCTTAGTTTTTAGGGTGTTTGATTTATAAATTTCATTCGCATAAACAGATCCGTTTGATAAAGCCCTAGATCTGACGCAGAAACGATGGAGCTTCTCATCCAAAGGCAATAATACCTTTCAATTGTAAGAGAGAGGCTAACGAGGTTCGGGCATTTGTGCAACACCAATCGAACAAACCGAACCTGAGCCCTCGGCGGAACCCTAAGCCTGAGG
The DNA here is from genome assembly GCF_002994745.2 of Rosa chinensis. Classification (NCBI taxonomy): domain Eukaryota; kingdom Viridiplantae; phylum Streptophyta; class Magnoliopsida; order Rosales; family Rosaceae; genus Rosa; species Rosa chinensis. The sequence continues at coordinate 52,599,376 of NC_037093.1, read as the reverse complement.
GCCTCCGCGGCCTTCCACAACCTCCTTGTCGTCTCCCTCCATCCCTTGCAGACCATCGCCGCCGATAACAGCCCCGGCGGCGGTAGCCTTCTCAAAATCTCCCACAGACAGCTCGTAGGAAGACCACCCCAGCCCCTATCCCAATCCACCTCCGTGTCCTCCACCTCATCGAAGTCCGGATCCGGATCCGGATCCGGAGCATCGGAATCTCCGTAACCGGAGCTCTCGACGTCGTCGAACGACAGAGCTCTGCGGAGGTTGGAGTAGGGCTGACGTGGCGGGGGAGGAGGCGGCAGCGCCGGGGTTCGGGTGACTGAGAGGGGAGTGTCGGGGTGAGACTCTGCGGCGGAATCGGCTGGGCGGACGTGGCAGGAGTGGCCCTTCTTGGGCTGGCCACACCGGCCACAGGTGTAACTGCCGCGCGTCCTGGGGCGCTTGTGGCCGGAACTGGCGGTGGGAGCGTGGGGGTAGGTTGCGGTGGAGCCGAACGGGGTGGTGGGCCCTGCGGCGGAGATGTGAGGCTGGAGGTGGTGGCGCTGCTCCATAATAGGTCTAGAGAGAAAATTTAGAGGAGGGGGGGGGATTCAAAGTGAGTCTGAGAGAAGCGAAGAAATAGAAGAAGGGAAAAATGAGTGAAGTGTGAGACAAAGGCGCGTGTGGGCCCCCTGGAAGAAGCGGGAGATGAAAGAAGGTTTTGGCGCCCTGGGTTTTGAAACATTAAAATAATAAGAGAGGAGCCTCTGCTCTGCTGATGCGGCGAAACTTTACATAATAATAATAGTGGTTAATGACGAAAATGACCTTCTCTGGTTTCGGGTGGTGAACGTGATTAATGTTGGCCTGATTTGGATGGTATTCCCGCGTTTTGAATTTTGTTGCCGCGCGAGATTCTTTTTTGTTGCTTCTTCTTCTTTTTTTTCGGATTATTTACTTATTATGGCATGCAGGGTGGGATTTGGCTAGGATTTCAAATCCGGACTGAGATGGTAACAAAAGTGTGGTCATTTATGACTAAATAGGGTTTTGCGGAATGGTTGAAAAGGAAGATGTACATTGGGGTGGACTAATTGATCTCGAATTCTAGAATTTAAAGTTTTACACTCTATACAATGGAACATGGATTTGAATCATTTGATGTGTTTTTGCTGTATTAGGAATGAAATAAGGAGGTTCGGAGTAATTTTTTAAGAATCGTAGAAATGGAAGATGTTGTTGGGGCAGGCAATTGATCCCTAATTTTAGGATTTGAATTTTATACAATGGATCGTGGATTTAATGTGTTTTGTGCGGTCCACCCTTGTTGTGTGTTGGAATGGAATTAATATGAAAACGAGAAAGGTTTAACCTAAAATCATTGTCCAAATCTAGTCTAGGGGAGCTTGAGAGTAGGACTTGAATATGTAGCAAAGTCCAAGTCTAAAACATATATTCAAACCGCCCTCACTGACCTTGTGTTGATTAAAATCCATATCATCATTATCACGTATCTGTTTAATGTGAATAAAAAAAAAAAAAAACACAGACTACCACATGTTTCAAAAAGAGGGAAAAAAATACTAGCATTTATGCCATTTGGAATAGAATCAATGCAATTTTCTCCTTTTTTTTAGCCAAGATTGAATTTTGTACTATATTACCAATTTGTCAGTGTTCATTGTTCAGCACATGCATCTGGGTTTGTTATTTTATTTCTTTTTTACTCTTTATATATGTATTGGAGAAAAGTTTTTGTGAATATTAAGACTTGAAAACAATTGGGTGTGTAATACATACTGGTATCTCGCGAAGAAACTTCAAGAAAAGACTTATTATTTTAGTACATTTGTTATGTGAAAAATGCTTCACCTCTAACTAGAATTGAAACTGTGCTATGTGTATAATTCATTTAATGTGCTACACCCCATCATGTCATGTGCAACTGTTTAAAATTAACAATATTTTTACGTCAAGAAATTCTTGAATCACTTGGTTCATGCATGGAGATCATGATGCACCTCGAATGAGAAGAGAAGCCAAGCCAGAGAAAAGTAAAGTCACATTTTGGTGAACAAACACGAATGACCGAAAGTTGAGAATAAAATTTGGGATCATTGTCGTCGATCATTATCATGGAGGTATATGTTTAATGTGAACAAAAAGAAGACTAGCTAGCATTGATGCCATTTGGAGGAATCAATGCATTGATTTTTCTTTCTTCTAGCTAAATCGAGCTTTGTTTTATGTTACTAATTTGTTAGTGTTTAATGTATGCATTTTTTTTTATACATATATTAAATAATTTTTTTATTTTATTTTATCAAAGTTTGTCAAGTTGGTTGCTCGATTTAACGTTGGATAGGAGTAGGGGTTTTTTTACTTTTTGCATTTTCTTTTTTACTTTGGTTTGATTTTGTTTTTGGTAGCTCTGCTCTATGTATGTTGATTTGTACACTGAGATGTAATATGAATATTTTTGAATTTCTTTAGTTTGAACGAGAGAGGTCGTTGCTAGTATTAATGGAACCTGATTAACAGCAAAAAAAAAAAAATTAGTGAATATTAAGACTTGAAAATAATGAGATATATATTGTACGTACTAGTATCACGGGAAAAAACATCGATTATGTTCAAGTAAATCCAGAATATGTGTCTGGCCCAAACTCTAAATTACTTAACCTAGTTGTAATAAGGTTTAGAATTAGAGATATTCTCAAAAATATTCATAGATATCCGATTAATTATACGATTATCTTTCCTTGTACAACTCTAATTCTAAGTCTTGTAATCCTCTATATAAAGAGGCCCCTAATATTAATGAAAGCACGATTCAATTCTCTCCCAATTTCAGTTTTCCTTAAACACGTTATCAGCACGAAACCATAACCCTGAAACAAATAGCCAAACCTTGATTCAAGAAGCTAAAAACCTTGAATCCGAATACAAAACCTTGAAGCCTTTTCTGCCTCCACCTCACACCTTGAAGTACTCGATCCTAGGAGTCCAGAATCGGCGGCGCCACTGGAAGATCCGGCCAGAAACCTACCGAACTGGCCACCGGAAGCTCCATACAACCCGCAGCAAATATTCCACCAGTTCACCATCTTCCGGGCATCGAATTTCAACCAAATTTTGTTAGCATACACCTCTCAATCTGACGATTCAGGAACCGAAAGAAAAATCACAAAAATGGGCCTAAAAGTGGGTGAACCAGCCGATTGAACCTTCTGCAGAAAACCAGCAGAAAAGAGAAGAAGAGGAAAAAAAAAAAAAGGGAGAAGGCAGCCCAAGCAACGGCCCACTGACGCAAGCCACGTCAGCAGCACAGTCAGCAGCACGTGCCACTTCAGCACTGGACCCCACTGTCATGTCATCAGTCAATGACCGCCAGTGACTTTTTCGGACCATTTTCCTTTGACGACCACTTTTGCAAACCAAATTTTCCGGCGACCTATTTCAAGGTATTTTTTACTAAACGTTCCCTATTTTTTTTATAGTTTTTTAATTCAATTTCTCTTCTTTTTCAGGGACTTGCAAACTCTCTTCTTCTACCCCCCTTTCTTCTTCATATGGGAGACCAAAAGCCGAACTGTGGGGGTTCGTGCTCATTCCAAGCTTAGAGCTTGTAGAGTCCTCCAAATTCAGAGTTTGTAGAGAATTTATGATCGACCACTTATGTCATTGTTTCAATCTAATCCAATACCTCTTGGAATTTAATTTCTTGGAAGCGATTACGCTCAGGAATTTTATATGTTTTTGTGGTAGCTTTTTACGCTCCGAAACTAACCTTTTTTTCTTGTTCTCTTTCAGGATGAGTAACCTGAACAAATTGGACTTTGCTCTATTGGGAACAACTGGCTCTGGATATCACAGGTGAGTTCGAGATTTCTACCAGCATCTCAAGGCCGATGGAATCTTGGATATGATTCTCGAGCCAAACTAGGACGTGCTAACTGTTGAGCAAGCTCAAGATTTGGAAGCAAATAAAGCAGCCTTAAAGGCAAATAAGGCGAAAGCCATCATCTTAATGACTCGTCATATGGATGATTTGCTCCAGTACGAGTGTATGAATGAAGAAGACCCCAGAAGGCTGTGGGTCTCACTCGAAGAAAGATTTGGCCACTTCTGTGACTCCCTGCTTCCTGACCTAGAAGTGAGATGGCATAGCCTACACTCCTGTGATTTCAAGTCAGTTCTTGACTACAACTCGGAAGCACTTCGCATTAAATCCTTAATGGAATTTTGTGGTAAAGAGATCACAAATGCGATGTTGATTGAGAAGACTTTCTTTAACTTCCCCATCTCTGCATTAATGGTTGCTAAGAACTATCGAATCGATGTTACTGCAAGACGGATTACAAGGTTTTATGAGCTCATTGGAGCTATGAATGTTGCTGAAAAGCATGACAACATCCTTGTGAAGAACTATAATTCGAGATCCGTGGAAACATAACATATTCTAGAATCCAATTATAGTTGCACCCCTAAGAGAGGGCGCCAAGAGCGAAACCCTAATCTTAGGGATACTTTTGGACGTCCTAGTTCATATAATAGCTCTACTTGAGAATGTAACCGCCAAAATAGCCGAACACGGAACCGAAGAGGTCAACGTGGAAAGAGAGAAAGAGGCAACGCCTCTGGCCATGTTGGTGGCGCCACCAACACTAAGAGCCATCTAAATGATGCTTTCAAAGCACCTCAATCAATGGAGTATGAGCAAAGAGATGTATGTTCTCGATGTGGAGTATCCAGTCATTGGGCACATATTTCTAGAGCTCGTGAAGAAATTGTCACAGCCTACAAAGCATATTGTGAAGCAAGAGAAGCTCACTATGTGGAAAAAGAAGATCAAGAAGACGATCTAGAGTGAAGGGTTGAAGACTACAAATCTGGCTGGGATCAATAGATCGCCAATTCTGTTTAAGTTTTTATTTTTCCAAGAGATATAATAGGCAATTGCCATATATTTTGTAGTAGGTGCCAATGGTTTAGTCTTTCTTCAAAGTAGGCTCACCCAAAGTAAGTGTGATGTCTAGGAACGTTCTGAGATTAGTGATACTTAAGCGAGCCTTGCTCCACCGACATCTCTTTACTCACCTGGTTACATTTATTTTTGAATTACCGAAAGAAGTTAGACGACGACCATTGTTTTGCATTAGCTAGCATTTTGGATTAGATTTTCTTTGGTAAAAAAGACAATGATGTAACTCCATTGGCTTATGAATAAAATTATGAGTTCTTTTCATTATGACTCTATTTGGATTCTGAGCATATGACTTTGTGACTACGATGGCTGGGCCATCAGTATTAATTCAAGGATATGGAATAGCCCAAGTTCCCCTTGCCAAATGGCACCTTGATTACTGTCATAGAAACTCTCTACGCTCGTAGGGAAAATCGCACCTATGAATGGTCAATGGATTTCATGTAGAAATGCAATGAGTTTCCTTTGCAATACATTTAATGATTACGAATAAAGGCGCATCTTAGAGAAGTTTATGTGTCTCTCTAGTGGACTTTATGTCACTATTAGAGCTGTTAAATCCAATAAATTTATGAGAGAAGATCTCTTTGATTTAGACACATATTGGCTTTCTCACGACAAGATAGGTCATCCTAGTCAGGATATGATGATCCGTCTACTAAAGATTTCACATGGACATCCTTTCTCTCGAGCCAAACGAAGCATGAATCAAATGTTGATTCCTGAACTAAGTATGACCGCTGCCGCTGCCTAGGGCACCCGCCGCCGTCCACCACCAGCCTAGGGCTAGCACAGTCCCTATCCATAATGCCATAGATGGCATCCATCATGCTGATGGCGCCCCAGGTGATGCCACAATCACCAACTTTACTTCAAATAGTGTTTCAAATGCTCAGGCCCAACCAAAATCCTCATTAGTTGCTTCTAAAGCCTCTCGCTCGTTTACAAAGCCTGTTCCTTAGGGAAGTTAGGACTGAGACCGTCCTATGCAAAGGATATAAAAATACACATTCTGTTCTTACATAGAATCTATGGGGATTATGTGGACTAGTTCAACCAACTTGCAGACGTTTAAATATCTCATGATGTTGGTTGACACGCAAACACGCTGGTCACGTGTTGTGCCACTGTCCACTTGTAATGCTACTTATGCTACACTCCTAGCAAACATCATATGACAATGGGCTCACTCCCTGGATCATCCTATTCATTCAGTTGGAATTGACAATGCTAGAGAGTTTACATCAAAGATTTTTGATAGTTATTGCAATGGAACTGATGTTGGACATCATATTCCCATATACACACCCAAATGGTCTCGCGGAAACGACTACGATAGTAGTCCGGACATTGGTAAAGCGCACCAATCTCCTTATATCCGCTTGGGGTGATGCAATATCGCATGCAGCTATGCTAATTCGTCTACGACCCACTGCCACTCAATGTACCTCTTCGTTACAGCTAGTGACTAGGTACAAGTATTGTACTTACGCATATTTGAGTGTGTCATTTATGTGCCAGTTGCGCCGCCACAGCGCTCTATGATGGGTCCTTTCAGACGAATAGGCAACTACGTTGGATTTGAGATTCCAACAATCGTCCGTCACTTAATGCCCTTGCTAGGCGATCTCCTTACCGCTAGATTTACAGATGTCACTTTGATGAGATAGTCTTCCCGTCGTTAGGGGGAGATAAGAACACGAATGTTTAGCAGGAACGACAGAAATTGTCGTAGTCTGTCCTCACTATGTCTCATTTCGATCCCCTTTAAAGTGATGAAATCACATAAATATGCTGCAAACATGCCTGCAAGAATGGACGTCTCTACAAAAGGACGTAGCGCTACCCTACACGAAGGTAGGCATAGCACCAACACCATAGAGAGTGGCACTTTGGCGTCACAGGCCATGGCCCCAGCTAGGATGCGTGGGAGGCCCATGGGTTCAAAAGATACTTTGGCACATTACAATCCTTTGATCATCAAGACTCAAAATCCGTCTCATGAGAATCTTCCGGGTTATGGTTATCGGTGGGGGACGCCTCAACGTCAGAACATATTCTTGAGAAAATAGAGCTCTATGAAAATAACACTAGTGTACATGAGACGTGGGATAGAAACTCCATCATAACTGATGATGTAGTTGAGCATTTCGTTACGCATGAATTTGTTGAGTCAGATGATATCGAACCACACTCCGTTGATGAATAAATGTCAACGTAGAGAAATTTGGCCTAAATGGAAAGATGCGATCCAGGTTAAGATGGATTCTCTAACGAAGAGGAAGGTTTTCGAGCTAGTGATGCCAACACCTCCTAACATAAAACCTATTGACTAATGGGTTTTCGTTAGAAAGCGTGATGAGAAAAAGAGATAGACATCTCGCCTTATGGCGGAAGGCTTCTCACAAAACACCCTGGAATCGACTACGATGAGACATATTCTCTCGTAATGGATGTCATTGCATTCCACTACCCTGTCAGTTTGGTAGTTTCCGAATAACTGAACATGCAGCTTACAAATATGGTCACTACGTATGTCTATGGGGATCTAGATACGGAATATACATGAAGGTTCATGGTGAACTTCATTTACCCAAGTCAAGTGGCTCTAGACCACGAGCGCGTTTACAAAGAGGTTGAAATGCTCACTAAAGTGACTACTTAATTGGGAAGAGATATGCCCACGCGTTTCCATAACAAGTTTTGGATTTTATCGCTGTTCATGTTGGATATGATCTTCATTAAAAGCCCTCTTAAAGAGCTAAGGGAAACCGCTAAACGCTTGAAATCCGAGTTTGAGATGACGGATTTTGGGAGAACACGATTATGTCTCAGTTTGGAACTTGAGCATCGTGTTGATAGATGCTTAGGCATTTTGACAAGGTCAAGCCTCCAAGCAATCTCATGATCGTTCATAGTCTTGATCCTGAAAAGGATCCTCTTCGTCTAAAGGATGATGATGAAGATATGTTAGAGGCAGAAGTGTCTTACATGAGTACAATAAGCGCATTATTGTACTTACCTCAATGCACAAGACCGGACATCTCATATGTTGTGAATTTGTTAGCTAAGGTATAGCTCTGCGCCAACGCGACGTCATTTGATTGGTGTAAAATATATCTTTCGGTACTTGAGATGTTCGATTGATATGGGCTTGTTCTATCCCTACAGAGAGATGATAGATTCGGACCCATCACACACCAGAAACGCCGCCAACACTGGCCTGCGTTCTCTATCCCCACCCCAAAAATATATAAGTGTTTTGGAAGGTTTTGCTGATATTCGGTATCTCTCTGACCCACACAAAGGTCATTCCCAAACTGGTTAAGTGTCCACCATGGGTAAAGACTATGATATCTTGGAGGTCTACAGAATAGACCCTAGTGGCTATATCTTCGAACAATGCAGAGATCATTGCTCTTCACGAAGTGGTTCTTGAATGTATATGGATTGGATCCATAATTACGCATGTTTGAAAAATTGTGGTTTGAAGTCTACCACAGATGAGCCTACGAGCGTTTTGGATAATGCTGCTTATTTTGAACAAATGAATCAAAGCTACATCAAAAGCGACAACACCAAGTATAACCAGCAACAATAGACTATCCTCAAGATCAAAGGGAACTAGGTTCAATCTGAGGATAGTATGGCAGACTTACTCACTAAGTCATTGCCTAAATTCCACTTTCGAGAAATGTGTTGGTAGCATCGTTTACGGAAGTTATCCGAACTCCTATGACCGTAGTCATCAGAGGAGATGCAGACATCAGGGGGAGATGTCTACATGTATGGTCTCAAAATGTGAAGGGTGTGTTGTGCTCTTTTTCCCCTTCGACCGAGGTTATTTTTGTCCCACAGGGTTTTTGTTACTCGGCAAGGTTTTTAACGAGACAACGACAGAAGCACTACGTTTGGGCGACACAAAGGGAAGTGTTCAAGTAAATCCAGAATATGTGTCTGGCCCAAACTCTAGGTTGCTTAACCTAGTTGTAATAGGGTTTAGAATTAGAGATATTCACGGAGATATTCATAAATATCTCCTTGTACAACTCTAATTTTATGTCTTATATATAATCCTTGTACAACTCTAATTTTATGTCTTATATATAATCCTCTATATAAAAAGACCCTATTATCAATGAAATCACAATTCAATTCTCTCCCAATTTCAGTTTTCCTTAAACAGATTAAAAGTTATTATTTTAGTTGAGGGCAAAAATGATTGACCTCTAAATAAGAAAACCGAACCTTTTTTAAGTGTATAATTCATTTAATGTGCTACACACTATCATGCCATGTGCAACTATTGAAAATTGAACAATATTTGTACCGTTGTACGTCGAGAAATTAATTCTAGAATCACTTGGTACATGCATATGGAGCTAATAATGCACCTCAAATGGGAAGAAGCCAGCAGAAGAAAAAAAAAGTTACATTTTGGTCGAACAAACATGAATGGCCGAAACCGAAAAAATACTTCCTCTGTAAAAAACATTATTTGGCATAAATAATCTTTTCCGATTTGAAAATAACAAAATACCATGTAACAAAAACATAAAATAAATTGTAGCGGTCACCTAAAAGAAACAAGGTTGGGATAGAAGAGAATGTGGGATGAACACATTAAAAACAATTATGTTTTAAGGGTGTAAGAATTTACTCCTTTAATTGTGGATCATATGAAGTAATTGGTGTTTATGGTGTATATTCCATACATGATTTGATAAACTAATTGATGGATCCCAATTGATCAATCAGAGGGAATTTCCTATATCTATTTCCATGATGGATGGAAATCACTTAAGTCATTGATGAAAATTGGTCCACTCTCACCCTATATAATCAGTGCACAATTTCATCTTATGTACACACATAAAGTACTCAAAACCCGAATGAGAGTGTGAAGTGCAAGGGTTGAGAGAGAAACAATTTCCTTTCAATTGACGACTTCGCCGAACCGCTGCGTCTTGGTATACTACATATTTCTCCAATGGAACAAGGTATGTAGTTTATGCTTCCCCCTTACTGTTAATGTTATGAGATCATGTAAGTTCTAGATCTTGACTTTATGTATTTAAACTCTTAGATGTGGTATTAGAGCTTTCATGATTTTTCGTTAATGAAATATATATTGTTTTGTTGTTCATATATTTTCTGCCGCATTTATATATGCATATGAATTTTATTTACAACAAAATATATTTATATGAACGTTTCGCTAGTTATATGATTAATCCGGTTTGGTCATATGTTGTTCATCTGTAGCTGCTTGTTTTTTATCAAACTTGCAACTTATGTATTATGATATATGATTATGAGTATGGTATTGTAAGCACGAATGAAATAATAGCACAACGCTAGCAGTTTGGTTTTGCTAGTTTTATGAATGTCAATTTTGATTGTTAATTTCATCTAACTTTTTGAATTCATAGTAGGGCGGTTTATTAGTCACCAAAGTGGTCAAACTAGTAAGGTCTCATGAATATCAAATTAGGTGATTATAAGTTGCTTATGATATTGATGTATATGAATGAAAAATTGCCTTGTAAAGTTTTAAGGTTTACTCATAAGCATATTGATTTTCATTATTCATAAGAATTTAAGAATCACCCTAAGGTAAATTAACCATTCATATTATTAATTAATAGAATGGAGTTTTTTTATATATATCTTGTTAGATTAGTTTTGGAGATCCAAAGATTACAAGCTTGTCTGATTAGGAATATACGCAGTGCTCAAATGATGATAAATGCCTCATTTTAGTTAAATATCTACATGATAACTACCCAAAGGAGTAATGTGTTGGCATGTTTACTATTTATACGTGTTTAGTGACTTAAAGAATTAATGTTGTGAGCCCTTGTATTATTGTGTTGCAGCTCATGTTTCGCTTCATTCACATGCTCTGTCTGTTCCAGTGCTCAATGGACTGAATTTCTAGGAATGGTGTAAACAAGTTCAGTTTCACTTAGGTATTATGGATCTGGATTCAACACGCCAAACCGAGAAACCTGCTGCTCTAACTTATGAAAGCACTGATGAAGAAAAGGCTTTTCATAAGGCTTGGGAAAAGTCTAATAGACTGAGCTTTATGCTGATGCGAATGACTATAGCAAACAACATAAAGACTACACTTCCGAAAGCTGAAATTGCAAAGAAATTCTTGAAGAACATTGAGGATCGTTTCAAGAGAGCTGACAAGTCTCTTGCAGGGACATTAATTGCTGAACTTACCACCAAGAAATCTAATGGTAGAAGAAGCATGCATAAGCATGTTGTTGAAATGACTAATCTGGCAGCAAAGTTGAAGGCCTTGGGAATGAATGTGGATGTGTTCTTTCTTGTTCAATTTATTTTGAACTCATTGCCTCCTCAGTATGAGGCATTTCAGATTAACTATAACACTATTAAGGATAAGTGGAATGTTAATGAATTGTCCAGTATGCTTGTTCAAGAGGAAGAAAGGCTTAAGCAACAAGAACAAAATTCCATTCATCTTGTAGGTCATGGAGCTGAAAGAAAACTTGGAAAAAAAAACCTGGAAAGGGTGCTAAGAAAGGACCACCAAAGAACAATGGACCTGCTGATGCTGCTCAGGTTCCTAATAAGGGACTGAAAGACAAATGTCATTTATGTAGAAAGGATGGACATTATCAATATGATTTCCCAAAACGTAGGGCATGGTTCAAAAAGAAAGGTAAGCCTTTGGCTTATGTATTATTTGAATCAAATTTAGCTGAAGCTCCTTATAATACTTGGTCGGTTGACTCAAGTGCTACTGTTCATGTTTCTAATTCGATGCAGGGATTCCTTACAACCCAAAGCCTAATCCAAATGAAAATTTTATCTATATAGGGAATCGGGTGAAAGCACCAGTTGAAGCCATTAGAACTTTTCGTTTGATTTTAGATACCGGCCATCATTTGAATTTGTTTCAAACTCTATATGTTCCGACTTGTTCTCGAAATTTAATTTATGTTTCCAAAGTTGATCTTGATGGTTTTACTTTCAATAGTGGTAATAAAAGTTTATGTATGTAAACTCTTACAAAGGGGTCATTATTTTGTAGATTGTGGGGTTGAAGGATTAAATTCAGAGGGAAAGAAAGATTTCAATGAGCTAAAATGATCAAGACCCCCGCTAATGGATACATCACCAGCTACTTAAAATCTGAAAAAGTTGCCTCGCTTAAATGCAATTTGTTTCTATTTGTTCCTACTCGACACTCAACTGAACCGATCGGCTGGTGTTTTGGTTGTCTAATCACTTCACCCAATTAAGGCTATATTACCTAAACCGATTTATCTAGAGAACCTATATATTAATTAACATAGTGTACGTAAGAGTTTAAGTTCAAATTGTTACGAGGTAGGTAATTTTTATTTTTTTTTTGAATCAAAGAAAGAACTTTTATAGAATGACCTCAATTGAGTTGATTACAATCAAATTGTAATACATCCAGAATGCAGTCTGGAGTATGATCCACCCAAAAGGAACTATTGCTAGCTTCAAAGGCTATACTAGCTAAACGATGTGCTACCCCCATTACAAGATCTTGGAGCATGACAAACTGACACATTTCTGATGGTACTCATGCCCATTTTAATATCATCAATGAGGCATGCTTCTGCAACAAACTCATGATGGACATTGGCAACATCATGAGTAGCTTCAAGGCAATCACTCTCTATCACTACATCCTGCACCTATAGCATTTGGAGCAGATTGAGACCTTCCTTGATGGCCCTCAATTCAATTTATTTTGCTGAAGCAACTTGCTGCACTGGAATGGCAAAAGCAGCACGGAATTGCCCGGCCCCATCTCTAAGAATTCCACCAACTCCTCCATTTGTTTGCTGTAGTAGAAAGCTTCCATCAACTTTCAATTTCCATTGGTTTCCACACGTAGGTTTCCAACGCTGCCTACTACGCACAGTTTGCTACTTTACAGGTTGCCTTGCTGCCTAGAATTCCTTTAGCCAAGCAAGGGAGCTCAGTAATATATCATTAGCAGTTTGACTAACATCATTCCACAACTTGTTATTTCTATTCTTCCATATGGCCCAGAGGACCATCAATAACTGCTCAAACTTGTTTTGTTTGAGATGCAAAGCATGATCAAGCATCCACTCCTTGAAGTTGATATTGGGTAACAAACTACCATCCAAGGAGAAGATGAAAGAATAGTGGCAGCAGTAGTGCACTTACAAAATACATGAGCATTGTCTTCGTACTTGTGAGGGCAGAGAATGCAGTCAGTGTCACCCCTATATCCTTTGGTAAGCAGCTTTACTCTGGTAGGCAATAAATCAGTGCAGGCTCTCCACATGCATATATGAACCTTTCCAGGTACTTTTGCTCACCATAATCGTTTCCATAATTCCTTAAATGGATCCCCATTGGAACTAGATGCAAGTTTGTTACAAATTACACTTCCTCGAGCTATCCAATAAGCTGATTTAACAGAGTAGAAACATTTCTTTTCCAAGCTCCAAAAGAGTTTGTCAGCCATAATGTGTCTTCTTAGTGGAATGCATAGTATTCTTTCAGCAATATCAAGAGAAAATAAGCTGAGAACAACAGATGGTATCCAAGTTCGATTGCTTGTGCCAATAAATCTGCAACCAATTCAAAAGTGGTATTGCAGGTTTCTGAATCTGAAACTGTTGACATTGAGGAATCCATTTATCCCTCCATATATTTACTTGTGTACCATCTCCAATCCGCCGTTGAACACCTGCTTTTAGGATCGGTCTTCCACTGAGTATGCTCCTCTAAGAGAACGAAGGTGCATCACCCAACTCAGCTTCCCAAAATGAGCAGTCAGAGTGATATTTAGCTTTGTACAATCTAGCAATAAGAGATTCAGGATTGGAAATAAGCCTCCATCCTTGCTTTGCAAGCATCGCTAGATTGTAAGCATAAATATTTTTAAAACCCATTCCACCTTCATATTTTGTGAGACATAACTTTTCCCACCTTCTCCAATGAATTTTCATTTTTTCCACAGTATCACCCCAAAAAAAGGATGCACATAATTGATGGAAGTTATCACATAAACCCTTGGGTAACAGATAACAATTCATCGCATACAGAGGAATTGTTTGAGCAACCGCTTTAATAAGAATTTCTTTACCTGCAAAGCTGAGAATTTTTGACTTCTAGCTGATAAGCTTTTTTGTTAACTTCTCCTTGATGTAATTAAACTTTGCAGTCTTTGACCTGCCCACACGCAATGGAAGCCCCAAGTATCTATCATGCTCCTTTACACATTTGACACCTAAAATAGCTGCCAAACTCGCTTGCTTGTCTTGTTTAACATTATTGCTAAAAACCAAGCTATGTGAATAAGAACCAATATCCTCCTTCAGAAAATAAGCAACAATATACTTGTTGTTATGTTTGTGGCAAAAGTGGGCATATTGCTCGAATTGCAATTATCGAAAACGTAAGACTGTTCCTTAAGCTCACGTCACTGAAGAACCATATGTGGCAATGATAACTGATGTAAATATGGTTCAAACTGTTGAAGGATGGTGGACAGATTGTGGTGCTAATAGGCACATCTGCTATGATAAAGATTGATACAAGAAATACACTCCTTTTAAGGAGCCCAAAACAATTATGCTTGGAGATTCACATACTACTCATGTGCTTGGAACTAGTGAGGTGGAACTCAAATTTACTTCTGGTAGGGTGCTAATTTTGAAAGATGTGTTGCATACACCCTCCATGAGAAAAAATTTGATGTCTAGTTATTGTCTTAATAAGGTTAGTTTTAAACAAACTACGGAATCTGACCAATATGTGATCACTAAAAAAGGTGTATTTGTGGGCAAATGTTATGCTTTTGATGGCATGTTAAAATTGAATGTTGAGAATAATAATAATAAAGCATCTACTTCAGTTTATATGCTCTCTTCTTTGAATTTTTGGCATGCACGTTTATGTCATATAAATAGTAGATATGTGGGAATCATGAGTAGCTTGGGTTTAATTCCTTCAGTGCAAAAAGATTTTGAAAAATGTGAGACTTGCAGTAAAGCAAAAATTACTAGAAGGCCTCACAAAAATGTTAAAAGGCATACCGAGCTATTGGAATTAATTCATATAGACTTGTGTGAATTTGAGGGAATTTTAACTCGTGGAGGTAATAGGTATTTTATCACCTTTATTGATGATTGTTCTAAATATGCTTATGTCTATTTGTTGAAAAATAAAAGTGATGCTTTTGTCAAATTTAAAGAGTTCCTCCTTGAGGTTGAAAATCAATTTGGTAGAAAAATTAAAAGGCTCCGAAGTGATAGAGGGAGAGAATATGATTCTTCTGAATTCAATTCTTTTGTTCAATCTTTAGGAGTGATTCATGAAGTTACTCCACCTTATTCACCTGCATCTAATGGTGTGGCAGAAACAAAAAATAGAACTTTGATTGAGTTAACAAATGCCATGTTGATTGATTCAGGTACTCCCTCTCATCTTTAGGGCGAAGCAGTTTTAACTGCTTGTTATGTGTTGAATAGAGTGCCACATAAAAATACAAAAATTATATCTTTTGTGGTGTGGAAGAGCCATAAACCAAATTTGGGTTATTTTAGAGTTTGGGATTGTCTAGCCTTTGTGAGGTTAACTGACCCTAAAAGACCAAAATTGGGTGCTAGAGCTACTACTTGTGTTTTCGTTGAATATGCTTTAAATAGTACAGCCTATAGATTTCTTGATGTTGAAAATCATGTTGTGATTGAATCTGGTGATGCAATTTTTCATGAAGAAAAATTTCCTTTTAAATCGAAAAATAGTGGGGGTCAAGAATCTAGAGAAAATATTTTTACACAACCTAGTTCTTCTTTTTCTAATTTGCATATACAAGAAACTAATGAAAATGAACCTAGAAGAAGTAAGAGAGTTAGAGTTGAAAAAGATCTTGGCCCTGACTATTATGTTTATAATGTTGAGGAAAATCCTATTTATTTACATGAAGCTTTATCATCACCAGATGCAATTTTCTGGAAAGAGGCTGTGAATGATGAAATGGAGTCTCTAATTTCTAATAATACTTGGAAATTAGTAGATTTACCAACATGTTTTAAAACCATTGGGTGTAAATGGGTCCTTAGAGAAAAGCTCAAACCGGATGGAAGTATAGACAAATATAAAGCTAGACTTATTGCTAAAGGCTTTAAGAAAAAACTTGATCTAGACTTTTTTGATAATTTTTCTCCGGTTACAAGGATTACATCCATTAGATTATTGATTGCTATTGCTGCAATTCATGATTTGATTATTCATCAAATGGATGTGAAAACAGCTTTTCTAAATGGTGATTTAGATGAAGAGATCTATATGGACCAACCAAAAGGTTTTATAGAACCTGGTCAATAGCACAAGGTATATACGTAAGTTATCTAAATCCCTTTATGGTTTAAAGCAGGCTCCTAAACAGTGGCAAGAAAAATTTGATTCCTACATGTTTGAAAATGGTTATAAATCAAATGAATGTGATAAGTGCATATATTATAAATCTTGGAAAAATTCACATGTTATTATTAGTCTCTGTGTGGATGATCTCTTAATTTTTGGCTCAAATTTGCATGTAATTGATGATCTCTTAAGAGCAATTTTGATATGAAAGATCTTGGTGAGGCAAATGTTATTTTGGGCATGAAAATAACAAAAACATGTGATGGTATTTTTCTTGATCAGTCACATTTTATTGAGAAAATTTTGAAGAAATGTGATTATGTTGGCCACAAGCATGTGTCTACTCCTTTTGATTCTAGTGTTTACTTCTTTCCTGTTGAAAGTGAAAATGATGTGATTAATTAAAAGGAATATGCTAGCATAATTGGCAGTTTGCGCTATGCAACTGACTACACTAGACCTGACATTGCATCTGCAGTTGGAGTACTCAGCAGGTTCACAAGTAAACCAAGTAAAGAACATTGGCATACAATTGAGCGTGTTATGAAATATTTGCTTGGTACTAAAAATTATGGATTATTTTATAAAAAATATCCTGCTGTACTTGAAGGTTTTTGTGATGCCGATTGGAATACTCTGTCAAGTGATTCTCTCTCTACCACTAGTTATATACTTATATGTTTACATTAGGTGGATGTGCTATTTGTTGGAAATCAAAGAAGCAAACAATAATCTCTAATTCAGCCATGGAAGCTGAACTTATTGCTGTAGGTTTAGCAAGTGAAGAAGCAAATTGGTTGAGAGATTTATTGTAGGGCTGGGCATTTAAGCCCGAAAACCCGTAAACCCGGACCGCCCTGTCAAGGCCCGACCCGTACGGTCCAGGCCCAATTTTTTTTTTAATCAAAACGGTTCGGGCCGGGCCTTGTCTTTCGAAATACGGTTCGGGCCCGGGCCTGGACTTTCAGATTTAAAAAAGCCCGTCTAGCCCGTTTTACATTAAAAGGACAAGTGTCTCTATATAATAGGGCATCATATTTTTATATTGTTGGTCTATGTAGACCTCCACCACACCGAATCATTCTCCCTAGTATTAATTCCTTAACCTACTCTCTCTCCTCTCTTCTCTTCACTCTGCCGCAAAAGTGGACTTCTCATTTCTCTCTTCTTCTTCTTTTTTTTGGGTCTCTCTTAACACCATTTCTGTTTTCTTCTCAGTGCAAGAACTCCATTTCTCTCTCTTCTTCTTTTGAAACTTACCAGAATAACATCTTTGAACCTTCCTCACGGTCACCATCTCACCGATCTCATCGCCCCTTCTTCACTCGTCCCTTACCTTTCACTTTGGCCCGCTCAGATTTTCAGAATTTCTTCCTCTCTCCAATTGGATCGTCCTCTTCCATGGCTCAAGCGGTTCGCTCTTCCTCTCCTGCCCGCGGTGGTCCTTTGCTTGGATAATTGATTTTTTTTGTAAAAATCAGATCTGATTCGTGAGGATAATTGATTTGATTTGATTTTTTTTATCTTTTTGTAAAAATCAGATCTGATTCGGTATGTTGTTCGTTGATAGCTATATTAATTGATTTGATTTTTTTTTTTTTGGTAAAAATCAGATCTGATTCGTTATGTTGTTCGTTGATAGCTATATGAACATGGTACTCTTGCCTTTGTTATGTTGTTCAGTTGTTTCGGAATTAGCACGCTACTGATGTTCTTCTCTTTTTTTTTTTTCTTTTTTAGTTTTTTTTTTTTCTTTTGCGAATGGAGGCATTAAAGGCTTAAAGCCCAGAAAAGGAAAATAAAAATTAACCTTATTCAGCCAAAATTAATGAAGACACTAAAAAGGCTTAATGGAGTTGAATTTGAACTTTGAATATGTTAAAATCTGGAAATATATAGAAAATAGGTATTTGGGCCCGAAATGAAACGGGCCGGTTTCGGGCCGGTCCCTGATTGTTGCAAAACGGGCTTTGGGCCCGAACCGTAAAAAACGGGCCGGTCCCGGACCCAGCATATTTTTAGTTCTACCCGGCCCGTGCCCAGCCCTAATTTATTGCATGAAATTCCCTTGTGGAAAAAACCTATACTGCCTGTATTGATTCATTGTGATAGCACTGCAGCTATTGGTAGAGTAAATAACTGTTATTATAACGGTAAATCCAAACCTATAAGAAGAAAGCACAATACTGTAAGATCATATTTGAGTGATGGAATTATTAATGTGAATTATGTTAAATCATGTGATAATCTTGCAGATCCTTTAACTCAGGGCTTGGCAAGAGAAAAGGTCTAGAGTACATCGAGCGGGATGGGATTGAAACCCATATTGTCATGAGACATATATAAGGACACCCAACCCGGTGATTAGAGATCCTAAAAACTAGGTTCAATGGGAAAAATAAATCATAAGGTGGCCGTACGAAAAATACACTATATTTTCTTACTCATCCCTATGATGTAAGTGCATTAATCTTGTAACGTATATGAAGGTTGAGTTCATTTAAAACTCTTAATAAAATCTGTAGCTCATATGAGTGGGATGTCATAGTTACAAGAGCATTCTTGACGGATTTTACCTATATGAGTGTGAGAGTGGGGCCGCTCTGTATGAGACTTGGGCTTATTCTTGAAATGCACTCATGAAAACCAGGATAAGCACAAGGCCGTAACGTGCTGGCTAATAAAGCTCATATTAACACCTGAATTATTATGTGTGAGCAGTAGTTCTTATTTTCCCATGAGCAGTTGTAGTTCAAATCTGAGACCACTATCAACTCTGGAGTAGGGATTGCTATTTCACTAAGTGAAGGTTCAATGCAGAGTACACCTTCATGATGCATAATGGTTCATCTTTGGCCGGTAACTTTGGTTTATATTTGTTTTTAAAATATTAAAATGAGTGGGGGAATGTTGTTACATTTTAATATTTTAATATTTTAATTAAATTTGGGTGAATTTATTTTGAATTTTATTTTGTAACTCATGATGTTTTATTTTGATTTATGTTGGGTTTTAATTCTTGTAACCTATGGCTTTTGGTTACTACCCTATTAATTGTAGGAAGTGTCTTAAGAGCCTATAAATAGCACAATTTGTTGCATGCTAAAATATATCTTTGTTTTTTATGTAATACTATTACGAAACACTACTATTTACCCATCAACTTTCTTTCCAAAATCCCCCAAAGTGTCTTGTGTGTTTTTTGGCCAAAGAAAGGTGTTCTTTTGGTAGACCTTTGGGTTCGTCCAATTTGTGCAGATTGGTGTGAGTCACACAACTTGTTGTTGGGCTGTTGTATCCTGGAAGGGACAAATCAAGAGATTTCTGGTGTACCGGCATTGTTCCACAGAGGGCTTGAATCTCCTTAAAGAGAGCGAGATACCCGCACCTCAGCTTTTTGTCAACGAGTTTCTCAAGAGAAATTATAATTTTTTATTATAATTTCACCAACACTTCACACCCCTTTTTTTTTGTCTTCATAATTATTATCTTTTTTCGATCATTGGACAAAGATGTCAAGTCATCGTCAGCAATCTACCGCTTGATCACTGGATTCACTTAATGCATGCCTTGAGTTGGTTTATATATATATATATATATATATATATATATATATATATATATATATATATATTAACTTAAAGTATGAAACACATACCCAATTACATACCGAATGTATGACATAGAAACATACCCCTAAATCCCATAATGGTAGAACTCAATTTTGTTTCCCTTTCAATGCACAACTCGTAGTCTTGCATACTCTCTCTTCATTGTTGTTAGTTCACATCCCCCTTTTTTGCATCTTGATAATTATTATTATTTTTTTATTTTATTTTTTATCATTGGACGAAGATGTCCAGTCATCGGCCATCAACCGATTAGTCCTCTTTTTTTTTGTTTTAACTTGAAATTTGAAACACATACCCAATTACATACCAAATGTATGGCATAGACATGTACACTTGAATCCCATGATGGTAGAACTCAATGTTGTTTCCCTTTCAGTACACAAGTTGTGCACTCTCCCTTCATCATTGTTAGTTCACATCCTTTTTTTTTTTTTTTGGGTCTTGAAAATTATTAACTTTTTTCGATCATTGTATAAAGATGTTAAGTCATCGCTGGCGCTCTACCGATCAATGCATGCCTTTAGTTGGTTTAATTTTTTTTTGTTCTAACTTAAAGTTTGAAACACATACCAAATTACCCACCGAATTTATGGCATAGAAACATACCCCTAAAGAGAAATTTTAAATACACACCCCAAACTACTTAATACACATCCCAGTTATTTTATATTTCAAATAAGATTTTATAAGTAGGTTAAATGACCAAAATAGACATCTATATATTGAAAGAAAAAAAATAATAATAATCATATGTTCCTTATATTATTCTATAATTATAAACACAATGAATTTCTATATATGGCATCCTCATTTAAAACAAGAATAAAGTTAGAAACCATCTAATTTAAATTTTCCTTAAATGAATTGTAATTAAATGGGGTGAGATACCATGTAATTTAGCATTTCGAAATCAATAACATTAAATGTTTTTAAAACATATTGCTTTACTCTCACTTTTTAGTTCATTTTTTTATTATCTAAAAGTGATTATTAGACAATTTATTATCTAATATAAAACATCACATGTATAAAACTTTGTAATTGTTAATGTGTTTCACCATCCAATGACAACTTCGTAGTTCCGTCATTGTGGAGAAACTACTGATACAATTTTGGTTGAATGTTTGACTCAAAATTTTATACTTGATCAAAAGGATGTTTAGTGGATGAGAACTCAAATAATGTAAAACCTATTTCTAAGCATCTATTTGAACTTTGAAGGGAACAATAATAAATCCTTATGGATTTCCCAATAACTAACACAAATAATTAATATGGACAATTATATATACTAATCAAATGTTAAATAATAGTGTATTTCATGGTTTTTAAATTTAAAGATATTTTCGGTAATTTGGGTGGTGTATTTAGTAAAATGTTAGATTGAGAAATTAAATGATAGGTGTATTGAGTAATGAGTGTGTATTAAGTAATTAGGGGTGTGTATTTAAAACTTCTCGCCCCTAAATCCTATAATGGTAGAACTCAATTTTGTTTTTCCTTTCAGTGCACAAATCGCGTACTTTCATTAATCATTGTTAGTTCACATTTATTTTTTTGGGCGTATTGATAATTATTATCTTTTTTCAATTATTGGACGAAGATATTAAGTCATCGCCGGCACTCTGCCCTGAGTTGGTTTAATCTCTCTCTCTCTTTTTTATTTATTTATTATTATTATTATTATTTTTATTTGAAGTTTGAAACATGTACCCAATTATATACCGAATGTATGGCATAGAAACGAACCTCTGAATCTCATAATCGTAGAACTCAATTTTGTCTCCCTTTCAGTGCACAAGTCGCTCACTCTCCTCCCTTCATCATTTAAGCTTAGAAATGTACGCGTGTACCAAAAGTTAGGTCAGATATTGGTCCCCCAACTGCATTGGGTGACTTGAAAATGCACCGACTCTCATCGTCCTTTAAATCCCCAAAAATGCACCAACTCTCGTTTTCCTTTTTTTTGCGTCTTGATAATTACTATATATCGATCATTCGACGTAAGATATCAATTAAGTCATCGAACAAACAAGCTTAGAAATGTACGTGCATACCAAAAGTTAGGTTAGATATTGGTCCATCTTTATACATGTGGCCTCTATATTGCGTGACTTGAATCCCAAAAAATGCACCGATTCTCGTCGTCCTTGTTTCAACCGGCCATACATGTTGAATCCAAAATCAGGCCAGCTATGATTAAGAATAAAGCTTCAAATCATCTCTAGTGTAAATTTATATCTTCTCACGATATAAATCAAACAGGAAAAGAGATCAATGTTTAACTTTATTGGGGATATGATTAGGGATGGCAATGGGGAGGGTACGGTAAGGGGATTAAATTACCATCTCCATACCCGACTTCATTCTCAATCCTCTTACCCTCCACAATCCTCGAAATAAGATACTGGAGATTCCCTGTTCCCGTCCCCATTGGGGATTAGGTCCCCGTACCCTCCCCAATCCCCGGTAACAATATTGCTAATATATTATATAAAAATTTATACAAATAATTATGGATTGTAAAGTATGAAGTTAAAATCGAACATCAAAATTAAATAAATTTCTTATTTCAATCAAGAAAAATTAACATGTTGATAAAGATCTTTTATTAAAATAATCTTCATTTTTTTGAACATATTTATTAATAGAATTTAAATATTGACAAAAAATGAAGTTTACATAAATATTTATTTATAAATAATATCAAATATATATATATATATATAATAAATAAAATATATATTTCAGATAATTCTTATTGGGTGGGTATGGGGATGGGGATCAAAGTATCATCCCCGCCCCGTACCCGATTTCAGAATTCGATTACTGGGGATCCCCATCCCCGTTACCCGATTTCCCCCAAATTTCTCCCCATTTGGGTACCCTACCCTATGGAGATTTTTGCCATCTCTAGATATGATGCTCTGGGTGGGTAAGTGTTTTTCCAATCGTGTATAATTTGGTTCATCATAATGCACCAATCGATGCTGGCTCGTCAGAGGATCAGACTATGCAGTATGGACGCTAATGGTCCACAACAGGACCATGGATACTTCCTGTTGTTACATTTTAATATTTTATTTATTATTGAAATTAAATTTGGGTGAATTTATTTTTTGTTTAAAATCTGAATTTATTTGTGTGTTTAAATTCAGAATTTATTTTGAATTTTATTTTGTAACTCATGGTGTTTTATTTTGATTTATTTTGGGTTTTAATTCTTGTAACGTATGGCTTTTGGTTACTACCCTATTAATGGTAGGAAGTGTCCTAAGAGCCTATAAATAGCACCATTTGTTGCATGCTCAAACAGATCATTGCTTTTACGTAATATTGTTACTAAACACTACTATTCGCCCATCAATTTTCTTTCCAAAATCCCCCAAAGTGTCTTGTGTGTTTTTTGGCCAAAGAAAGGTGTTCTTTTGGTGGAGCTTTGGGTTCCTCCAATTTGTGCAGATTGGTGTGAGCTACACAACTTGTTGTTGGGCTGTTGTATCCTGGAGGGGACAAGTCAAGAGATTTCTGGTGCACCGGCATTGTTCCGCAGAGGGCTTGAATCTCCTTAAAGAGAGCGAGATACCCGCGCCTCAGCCTTTTGTCAACGAGTTTCTCATATAGAAATTATAATTTTATTGTAATTTCACCAACACTTCCTCTTCATTCTCCACAAGTCCACCCACAAGTCCACAAGTTATTCGCCTCAACAATAATTCCATTGTTAGTTTTAGTGTGTTGGTTAGTTTTTGTTTGTTGGAAAATGACTTTTGATTAGCTTCCAACTCTCCTTATATTTTCTCTGTGGCTATGATGCAGTGGCATAATTGTAATTTGATTAAAAAAAATAAAGGAATAAAAAAAAAGGAAAGGAAAACTAGCTCGCTTTCGATCATCATCTACCACAAATCCAAAGTGCCAATCATGTCAAAAAGCTTGGGGGATAGTTATGGATATTTAAGTTTCAAGTCTTCTAATTGAGGTCACTTGCCAAGTCTTACTACATAAGCGGATACTATTAATGAAGATGAAGATTTGATGTTTTCTTGAAAACCAAAATGGAATTTCGATAGGTAATAAATGAGAACGAGTAAGATCGTTGAAAATAACGGGTAACATCTTAAGATGTATGAAAAATGTAAGAGTCGATCTTGAGCGGATAGAGGTTCAAGCATCCCAAAGGTCTAATAATCAATTGTAATAGTTAATAAACCTCACCTCACTAAATTGATAGGACAATAAATCAAAAAAAAAAAAAAAAAACTAGAGAGAGTCCTCTTGCTTTAATGCACACTGATAATAGCCAATTGAGTAGAGTCCTGTACCTTTATTAGTTTATTATTATTCATGAGATAAATTATCATACGCTGTAAGGGACATTCTACATATACTAAATGTGGATCCACTGTTCATCAATGTTCATAAGACAGTGGAGTGACGGTTTTGCCCTCTCTTTTTTTTTCCTCAGTACGAGCTGCCATTTTTCTTGGGCCTTCTTAGTAGATCCTCCACGGCTGTTCACTGAATAAGATTCTAAGAATAAGGGAGAGTACGATATTGGAATACAGAGGAGAGGAGACGAAGGCAATGGAAGATGCTACAATATTGGAATCAAAAGAACTAAAGAAGAAGATGGGAAGTTGGTCTGAGTTTTGATAAGTACTGGACTCACCGTTTTTGTGGGAAGGAATGGGATCAGCACGAACAAGGTGACACTCAGTTGTTGGATTTTGATCTAAGGAAGAAAAGCGCGAATCTGGGCATTTGGTTTTCGTTTTTTTTTTTTGTTAATTGGTAATCTCTTTAGTCTTTTTGGTTAATTGGTAATCTCTTTATTCAAAGCACGATCTACCGCATGAATGACTCTTCTTCTCTGAATTTCTTGACTGCCAATTCTAATCCCCTTAACGGAGGTAAACCCTTAAACCTTTTTTGTGTTTGGTAATTTGATTAATGTTTGTTCCTTTTCTTTGTATGATTGAAACATGGTTTGTTTTCCTTATGATTGGTCTTTCATATGATCATTTTTTTCGTCTCAATTTCATGTATTTGAATGAGAATATATTATGCAGGATAACAAATGGATGGATGGATGAATGGATGTATTGATTTTATTTTAAGAAATTTGTATAGAGGAAACCATATCCGAGTAAAAGAAATCAGTTTTTCAAACTTGCTCATGTTATCCATGATTTTGTTGTTAAAATTCGAAACAGCTATATGCAATTTTTTTTTTCTGTTCTGGGGTGATCTACCAGCAAGTTAAAACTTGCTTTAATTCACAATAGTGATGATCAGTTGATCACACTAAAGTATTGCAAGGATATACATTAGTTTTGAAGTAGCTATAGGTAAATTGTAATGTTTCTCCTGTGTCCTGGAATTATTACATGTATCTACACTCTTAGCCTTTATTTTTGCAGTAGTTCTTAATTGACATGAACGAATATACGAATCCAGTCTTAAGCTTTTGTTCCATCGGATTTATTTCAGGCTCAGTTGCTCATAGAACATTTAATGTGTAACTTTAAATGACAGGAATTAAAATTCACAGGCTAAAAGTCGATGTAAGATATAGAGTTACAATGATCTGCCACTATTTTGGCGATCACGTCACCATGCTTAGATGTTAGAGTTTCTGCAAAGTTCATACCCCTTATTTTATGCTTTTGAATTTGAACATAACTCATGTGTGATACATGGCATGATTATCTTTTGGCTTATATCTATTGTTTTGAGTTGCAGTGGCGGCGGCTAAGTGGCTTATGCTCAAGCGAACTCAAGATTGCGACCTGATCAGTAGTGCACCTGATGTGGAAAGAAAGAAGGTTGGCTGGAACAACTTTCTCAAGGAATCTGAAAAATTTCTCATATGATGTTCATGTCGTATCTCCTCGGAATTATTTTGCATTCGCCCCTTTACGACCAAGTGTTACATGTGGAACTGTGGAGCCTTTGGAGCATTGTTGAACCAATTCGTAACATAGTCAGAAAGGTAATTCACAGTAAGATAATATAAGCTGTTGAATATCTGTCTCTGTTTTCTGGTAAACATTATTTTGCTTAGTGTTTATTAAACTGTTATCAGAGTCTCCGGTTGACTACATGCCAGTAATCTTTGAAGTGATGCTTACATGGAAATTAGGTTCATATCCCTGCAGATAAATTTCCTATTAATTTTTATGATTGCAATGCCATTTTTAAAAAAGAACAGTTTTATCCCATGTATCTACAAAATCTGTTATGTTCTTATCTATTTTTAATCAATATGAAATGCAATCTCTTTGCAGATAATATCCATATTAATTTTTATGATCGCAATGTCATTTTAAAATAAATAAATAAATCAAAAATAATTTTATCCCATGTATCTACAAAATCTGTTTATGTTTTTATCTATCGTTAATCAATATGAAATGCAATATCTTTGCAGTATTGGTTCCTTGCTTAGTTTCTGTGCACAGTTTGTTTTTCCAAAGAAAATAGTCACCTGATTGACAAATGAAAGAAATGAATAGTAGATAATTCTTTTGGGTACCTATTATTAGTATGTTGTTGATCTCTGTGTGCTTCTGAAACCATCCTGACTGCATTCGATTACCATTCATTTTCGATGTCATGTGTAAACATGGATTCCATTATTCAGTATTTGTGACCTTTGCCTTTTGCAAAACTCTCAAGTCAACCAAGTACTAAGCTAAAATTTTCTGGTAGTGATGGAGAAATTCAAGGAGGTGAATGATACTTTCAATCACGCAAGCATGTTTGAAGTGGACTGACTTGATGCTATTCTTCTCATCGAAATTGGATTGATACAAGATGATGCTGGATATACAGATGGAGTTGGCTAGAGTTTAAAATCGCCGCAGGAAATTCAGTATATACTGTCGTTATGTCCCTGAAGTTTATTTAACTTTTCAAACATAGTCGTTTAAATGGATTTAGATATACGGGAAGAAAGCATAGCATCAAGTAATTTACTCCTCTAAACTTCTAACTTGATTACTGTTGGTATTAAAGTATGAAAAAGTGAAGAAGAATGCTCAACCTGTATTCCTTTTTTAATTTGGTTTCGTTTCTTTTCAATTTTGTTTTGAATTGGTTTGGCTATTTGGATTCTTACTGTTTTGAAATTGTAAACTTCATTCGATTTTTGTTGTTAGTTTAATTAGAAATAAAGCAATTGATAATTGTTAAATGACTAAAAAGTAGTTATACCACCCGCAGCAAAGCGCGGGATTTGTAACTAGTATAGTCTAAACTCCGTGAAAGAGTACAATACTTCGCTAATGAAAACGGAAGTCTCTCCCAACCACACGCACTCCTCGTTATTCGTTAGCACCCTTAGCAGGCTAGGGTTGTGGAAAAACTTGGTTCTCCGTCTGGTACTCCATTTTTTTACTAATATTTTTCTTAGGCAGCGTGTTAATCAAGACTGTTAGATATATTATTTTGTTTAATTAATTCCCGTCAATTATATTCTGCTATAGTTCACATCATCATTGAGCCAAGTCAGCAAAATGTGAAAAATTGTCGTTATATGCTTATGGACATTTTTCTGGCCAATGAAAAGAAAAAGCTGTTCTACGGAAAACTAGAATGACTCATCCTCTCTACATCATGGATCGTACGTCACTTCAGACGATTGGAAAAGTCACTCCTTTACTTTATATGTAAACCAATTTTAGTGAAAACTTAAATATTACATTTCACTGGGAAAGAAGAAATGTAAACTTACATTTTCAAGATCCCTTCATATGATGGGATTTTTGCAGAATTAGATACTAGCAATACAAACAAATTTTCGTGAAAACTTAAAAACTACTTTTTCAAGATCACTTCGTTTATATGATGAGATTTTTTGCAGAATTGGATGCTGGCAATGCATGGATTTCGCTGGCATAAGAAACAGAATATATCTTTACGAATTTCATAAACAATTAGAGACATGAACTGATTTCGTTGGTATATCAAGGCTTTAGTAGCTTAATCACATTAAAAAAATCTCTGTAATCTAAGAAAATGACAAGAATGCATGTGCTGTACAGCCACCAACCACCAAGGACAAGTACTGTGTAATTCCATGTTACAACTGACATGACATGACACGACACAACCAAAGCAAGAAGAATAGAAATTGAGCACCTCTTACTTACCCGAATTTATAGAGGAGATTAAGAAAGATTTATGTCCTAGATTTTATAGGGTCATTTCAAACTGGTAAATTACGTGATAAGGCAGAAATTGATCGAACTAATCGAAATCCAAACATATACTTTCACCTATATAATAAGTTTTTTTTTTTTTGAAGAGACCTATATAATAAGTTAGTGCTAACAGTTTAATAACATAATATGTATATCGTGCACACATAGTAAAATGTAAATAAAGAAAATTCGTTTATTTTCAATGCATGCTTCTTTTTTTTATTCCTCGACAATTTATTTGATAAAGGATGAGTTTATTTAAACCTCCAAATTTACTATTTAGACATCTTCTTAAAATATTTGCCATCAAATTTCCATCTTTACCCCATTTCTCTCTCTTTCTTACTCTCTTCCTTTTCCCTAAGACATGAAGTTCCGATCTCGCCAAGACCTTGCATCACCACTGCAACGTTGCAAAGAGAGATATTCTTGTTCATTTGCCCTTCTATTTTAATTGATATTGATGAACTTTCTTTCTCTTGTTCACGTACTGTAGGTAGGATAATTAACATTCATGATATGATTATGAATATGAACTATTCCTAATTAATTACTGGTGTTTATACATGATTTGGCAGACTTGTTGTTGGCCTCATGTTTTAAAGTCTAAGCACGCTACTTTTGTTTCAATGGATTTTTGGTAATCGGTTTTTTTTTTTTGGGTACAGACGAGAGTAAATTGATAAAGTTGGGAAGAGCAGGGTAGGATAGTACGATTCTAATGTAAAGAAATATTTTTCATTATTGTAGTTAACACCAATGCCAAGGTCGAGGGTGTTGTAGTGGTGGAAGGCAATGTAGATTCATTGGGTAGTTGAGTGAGAATTGTGTGTATTTGGAAATTTATTTATTAAGGGGTAAAAGAGGATTTCGAAATTTTCAAAAAAGTTTAGAGGTCTAAATAGACTTGGAGGTATGACTAGAATCACCATTTGATAAAAGCACGTACAAAATACTACGTATACATAAATGACATCGCAAATTCTTATGTGTCAAATAATAGCGTAATGCATGTCACAGAATTGAGGATAAAGGTTTTCGTACTCCTTCATCTATTTCCCTTAACATGCTATAAAAATTCATGAATCCCCTACCTTGATAAATTCGTTAATTTTGAAGCAAATACTAGAACTCAACTATTAATAAATCCAGATGCTTCTTCTCATCTCAAAGAATGTGCAATAACTTGAGTAAATGGAAGAATTATTCTGTGGTCCTGGAGTATCACATGGTAATGTCATGTGGTGGTCTCAATCAATAATATCACTGAAATTTAGTGGAAACTAAATTAAGAGATCATCGTGAACCACCACGTGTACTACCATCCATCCGGGACCAAGTTATAATTTCCCGAGTAAATGACCCAACTACCCACTAGCCATTAGTCATTGCCAATCTTTCTCGGAAACTGGAAATTAACAAGTCAAGACTACTGAGCTCTGACAACCAACGAAAGTCCAGCCGCGTGAATCACATGTAATATATTCACGTCTTCGTAAATATTATAGTAATTATACACGCACACTAGTATCAAACAACACCAACTCGCATATCAATAACCATCTTTCTCACTCGACAGAGAACATAATCATATATAATAACTCTACCCTTTAATCTCTTCACACATCACCCAGAGATTCTCCATTATCGATCGATAACCACCTTTTTATCTCCCATGGCCATTTCCTTATCTCACACAGTCCTCCCCTTCAAAAAGCTCCACCACAGCGCTTTCTCAACCCTAAAGTCTCATGCCTTTGGATCAACCCTCACTCTCCCCACCACCACTGTATGCAAGGTGGCCTCGAAATCCAGCGAATCTCTAACCTCCACAATCACCGAGCTCGAAAGAGAACGAGCCACAGACAGAGACGAAATCTATCTCGAGGACGATATTGAGGACGACGAAGCCAGAACTCATGTCAACCATCACAACACGGAGCGTCGTTTATCCGACGTGTGGCGGGAGCTCCACGGCGAGGACGACTGGGTCGGGTTGCTGGACCCGATGGACCCGCTCCTCCGCTCCGAGCTCATCCGCTACGGCGAGATGGCCCAGGCCTGCTACGACGCCTTCGACTTCGACCCGTTTTCCAAGTACTGCGGCAGCTGCCGTTTCACCCGCAGCAACTTCTACGACTCCCTCGGCATGACCCACCACGGCTACCACGTCTCCCGCTACCTCTTCGCCACCTCAAATATCAACTTGCCGAATTTCTTCAAGAAGTCGCGGTGGCCCAAAGTCTGGAGCAAGAACGCCAACTGGATCGGGTACGTCGCCGTTTCCGACGACGAGATGACGGAGCGTCTGGGCAGGAGGGACATCAGCATCGCGTGGCGGGGCACGGTGACCCGGTTGGAGTGGATCGTGGACTTGATGGACTTTCTAAAACCACTCTCCACGAACAAGATCCCCTGCCCCGACCCGACTGTGAAAGCCGAATCCGGGTTCCTGGATCTTTACACCGACAAGGACGAGACGTGTAGGTTTTGTACTTACTCGGCCAGGGAGCAGATTCTGACGGAGATCAAGCGGCTGGTGGACAAGTACCCAAACGAGGAGCTGAGCATTACGATCACTGGGCACAGTCTCGGCAGCGCGTTGGCGATTTTGAGCGCGTACGATATAGCGGAAACGGGTCTGAACGTGAAGGCGGACGGCCGGGTCGTGCCCGTGTCGGTTTTCTCGTTCTCGGGTCCTCGGGTCGGGAATGTTCATTTCAAGGAGAGACTCGAGTCTTTGGGTGTGAAGGTGTTGAGGGTTGTGAACGTGCATGACGTGGTGCCTAGGAGTCCGGGCTTGTTGATTAATGAGCACGTGCCGCCGGTGATGCTTAAGTTGACGGAGAACTTGCCGTGGAGCTACTCGCACGTCGGAGTCGAGCTCGAATTAGATCATAAGAATTCTCCATTTTTGAAGCAGACTAATGATCCAGGCTGTGCTCATAACTTGGAAGCTTACTTGCATTTGCTTGACGGGTTAGTCCTTTCTCTTAAATATCTTCTTCTTCATAGCAAACAAAATCGGAAAATAAGTTTTTTATTTTATTTTATAAAATATGGATGTGTATCGAGAATTCGAGATAAGTCTGTGTTTCTAGTACAAGTTGGTTGGAAGGGCTTAAAATAATTGAAGACGTCATATGGCTTATATATCTCCATTATTATAAGGCCTTAAAGTATGTAACACATCCTATAAAGTTGGTAGTGTCAAATTTCTACGTACAATAATAGAGATAGGAAAGAGATGGGAGAGGAGAGATTAGCAGTTGAGTTAATAACATGATTTGACTGTCATATATGATTAGGATTTCCAGCTCATTCACTCATATAATAATGTAATTTGTTTTTTAAGTAGTAAATAGTTAATGAAGAACTTGTGCAAGCCTGGACAAAGAGATACAGGGCTTATTAAACTTTGGAAAGGGACATCGATCCATGGAGTTTTTATCGCGATTAGAAACTAGGGTTTTTCTTTGATACGGATTCACTTCATATTTCTTTTGAAAAATTCGACACAATATATGAATCCATATCATAAATGTACGACTCTGCTGCATAAATTAATTGTTATCTAAAATAGAAGGTACGTGGGTAGTTGATCGATATGATTCCACCATGTGATACATAAAGCTGTTCAAAGACCACAAAGAAAGAAAGATAAAGCTCTTCTATTTTGACTCTGTGTTACTGTCTACATTCACCTTTAAGCATCTAGGGCACTAGATAGATAACAAGGCATGAATTTGACTGTTGTTAGATTCCATAAACATGTTCAGATACCATGGAAAAGGTCATAGATTTGTGCTGGCAAGTGGAAGAGACCCTGCACTAGTGAACAAGGCCTCTGATTTCTTGAAGGATCATTACTTGGTACCGCCTTTCTGGAGGCAAGACGAGAACAAGGGGATGGTGAGGTGCAAGGACGGACGTTGGATTCAACCCGAAAGGCCAAAGCTTGAGGATCATCCCGAAGACATTCACCACCATCTCAAGCAATTAGGTCTTGTTTCCGATGAAGAATCAGATCGGAAACAGTGATCTACGTTCTTGTACGTGATGTAAATTATGTATGGGGTACTATTGCTATATATATATATATATATATATATATATATATATATATATATCTAGAACAATGAGTGCTGGAATTTTATGGGTCAATCAATTAATGATGGTGACTGTACGTAGCTGATCAGTGACGGTTGCGATTGATTGCCCATGTACAAATATATCTAGGCCTAGCCATTTCATTGGACTTGTAGTGCCTCTCATATATATAACTGGCCGGTTTATGACTCGGAAATTAACTCAGAACGACGCGGATGCAGTGTATCTTGATCATATGAAGTTTAAGACGTAGATATAGTGTTATACGTACGTTTGATTCTGAAAAACAAGAAGAGATGCTGGTATATGAGAAGCAATTTCGTTAGCGGTTATGCGAGGAAAGAAAAGGAAGAAGAGAGACGGCCACTATTTGAGCCACATCTCTCTCCTCTATCGTGGATCTGCTTTCTCTTGCATAATCGTATGATGGACTCAATTTGTTATCATGCTTCAAAGCATATCGTCTTTCTTCCAACTTCCAAGGAAACAATGTGAGATCTTGCAAACATGTCCATGACTCCATGAGTTGCGAGAAGTTCTATAATTCCATTGAAAATAAAGCTTTGTGATGAGAAATGCTCAACGCCTCAATCTTTGGGCTCTTGCTACAGTTAAGCATTCATTTATCTTCATATGATTGGCCAAATCCGAAGATAGAAGTTCTTGTTTGTAACTCTCCGGAAGATGAAATTAAGTGTAATGGATTTCAAGTTACAGTAGTTGTTGATTAGATTTTTTATTTTTTTTCCTTTCTGAAATTTGCCAATTATGTTTATAGAGATTGAGTCTGGGCAGGGCCGGCCCTGAGTTTTCAGGGGCTCTAGGCGGAAAAAAAAAATGGGGCTCTCCACCTTCGAATATATTCACAATTTTTTTCCTCTTTAAAAGTAATTAAATAAGTTACTAAGTTTACAGCTTTTTAATAGGCTTACAGGTTTCTATAAGAATATAATTCAGTAGTATAGTCACTTGCAACTAAACTACTAAAGTCCTCACTAATACGCTGTCTTCATAATCCATTATACCAACTCCACCACTCAGATTCCGCTACTTTTATAAAAGTTTGTCAGTTTGATTGACTCTTCATGTCTTGGTTTTACTTTCTGAATATATATTGTCAGTATTTCAGGAGCAAAAGGTAGCAAAGGCAACAAAACTTGCTATCTTCTGCACTTGATTCTTTTCGCATCTCTGCATAATAGAGTACAGCTCTGTGGTTTATGTATAAAAAAATATAAAAAAATTTCTAGCTTGCATTTGATACTTATACCACTACAGCACTAGTACCAGTCTACCATTATTCCATTAACAAATAACAAAGATGCACTTAATTCATAATTAGTTATAATCACTATTAGTTTAGATGAATCGAATAAGAAGAAAAATAAAGAAAACAGACCTTAAAATCTTAATCATTGATTCATTGAAAAATATTTGAATTTGCAAAGAATACTTAAAGACTTGCCCAACGAAATTGATGTGTTAATTAGTATCAAAAGGTTAAAATCAACCGCTATTTCCTTCTTCCCAATTCCCAAATTTGCCAGAAATTCAGAAAAATTAATAAAACATTACAAAGAACAAGAAAACAAAAGAATGATTGCAGATGATGATGATTATTGGTGATGATGAATTAGCTGCTAGGTTTTGAGATTTGAGAATTGAGAATTTGGGATTATGGAGGTGAGGTAAGAACAAGAGACACCGTCTCCCCGAGTAGCCGCGTAGAAGTCTAGGAGAACTAGAGAAGAAGTATAAAATGACAAGAGAAGCAGTATAAAACGACAAGACATCTGGGCATATATTACTTTTTCTTTTTTTTACATATATAAATATATATAAAACTTGGTTTAATTTCGGGGGCCCATGAAATTTGGGGGCCATAGGCACAAGCCTGCTGGGCCTATACCCAGGGCTGGCCCTGAGTCTAGGTTCAATATGTCCTTCTATATGACCTATTTAGCAAGATCGCCCGACTATTTTCATATTGCCGAATCCCCTGGAAATCTTAGATATTGCTTTTAGTTTTTGAAAGGTTTTCTGAGATGAGGTTTTACCGTTCTAGAGAGGCTCTTGAGATGAGTAATTTAGAATTAAAGATTTTATGGAAGAATACTCATGGAAGATGGAAATTGCTAATTGATGTTAATTGCTTAATATGCTACGTCTGCATGTGTTTATCTGAAGATATGTAATTAGGTGTGTGTTTCTGTTGTAATTGCAGTTATGGGGCAAGGTGAGTCGTGGCATGGTCAAGTGGTCATGTAACATTGGTAACTATTTGTTAAGGGTTTTTGTCAATTTACCTCATTTTTAGAGATTTTTTTCCCACTTACCCCATTTTTAGAGATATTTTTCCCACTTATCTTATTAAGTTTTTTTATTTCGCTCTTATCCAAAACACTCTAAGGAGGTCTTTCCTAATACCCCATTAAGATTTTTTTTTTGTTTTTTTTTAATTTTTTTAATACCATTTTACCCTCACCCTTTTGAAACTTAGAGAGAGAGAGAGAGAGAGAGAGAGAATGGAAGAGAGAGAAACCATAGGAGACTTCGCCGGAGTCCCGTTACCGGCCGTCGGAATCAGGCCAATTTTCGCAAGATTCCTGTCACCGGTCGCCGGATTCCTGTCAGCGGCCGCCGCCCACCGGAATTTGCTGAAAATCTCACCAGAAATGTTTTTTTGCCCCCAATAGACATCTATTGCCCCCCAATATACGTCTATTGCCCCCAATAGATGACTATCAGTCATGTATTACCCTCCAATAGACTACTATCAGCCATGTATTGCCCCCCAATAGACCTCTATTGCCCTCTAATAGGACTTTCAATCGACAGAATGAGAATTAATCTCCCTAAATTTAGACAAATAAAACTGTGATTATAGAAGAAAAAAAAGAAAAAAAAAGGAGATTACATCAATTCAAAACGTTTATTGCCTTCCAATAGACTTCTATTGCCTCCCAATAGACATTCAATTTTTTTTTTCTTTCACTGATTTGGGCACCCAAAAAATGATCTGGGCACCCATGTCCTCTTCTCCCATCTTTCCAATTGTAGACCCGGGATCGGAAGTAGTCTTCCGGCGAGGCAAAGATCGTGGATGATGTCGTTGACGTCCTCCTAGAGCTCGAGCCCAGAGCCTCCTCAAAACCCGATCTGATTCACTCATTTCCATGTCGCTGATGTCCTCTGTGGATGATGGCCGTCTGCTTCGCCGTGACGGGATTGGCCTGTTCCCAGTTGGTTGATCGACACCAAACCGAGGTTAAATTGCGATGAAGACGACACCACATGAAATCGGAAACGAAGCCGGTATATTCCTCCAATCTCTGAGTTGCTGCATCGTCGCCGGAGCTGGAGGAGAGAGGGAGACAGCATGGGTTGAACGTCGGAGCTGGAGGGGAGAGAGAGAGGGCCGTGTCGAGCGCCGGAGCAGGAGGAGAGAGAGGGTTGGGTCGATCACCGGAGCCAGAGGATAGAGAGCTGGAGGTCAGTTGGGGGAGATGGGGGAGAGAGAGGAGAGATAGATCGGATGAGAGAGAGTTAGAGAGATTGATATTGAGTGGTGAAACTGTAATTTATTAATTGTGTTTAGGGCAAAATAGTCATTTGTTGTTAAATTGTGTAGGTGGGAAGAAAAAACTGTTGCTGGGGTAAGTGAGATAATTTTTTGTTATTTTGGTGCTTTTGGTCAAGGTCCCATTTGTTAAACCACCTAATTAATCCTCTCTAAGTTAATTATGTTCAAATTCGATGTATATCCTAATTGCTTGACCATGTAATTGTTTAGACTAAGGATCTAAACAGCTAATTCATTGTAATGGCCTAGACTAAGGATCTACATAGCTGTAATGTAACTATCATTTGTGTATATAAACTTTGCCTCTCAATGAGAAGAATACACAGAAATTCATTAATTTTTCGTGATATCAGAGCAGAGATCCTTCTCTGTCTCTTAACCCCTTTTCTTTGTCTTCTCCAAAAATTCTTTCAACTCATCCCTAGGCGCTAGAGCCTATTGCCAAGTCTCTTTTCTTCCCAATCTTGTCACTTCTTCAACCAAAAAAAAAAAAAATATGTCATGCTCTAAGCTCACACATGCCGTCTGGATCTCTCCCTTACTTGCTGCTTATGGACTTCATGCCTCTTCTCATGCTCACCCAAGCTCTTCTCCTTATGATACTGTTTGGTATCCTGACACGGGTGCATCAACTCATATGATTGGCAATCTAAGATGTCTACAACAGTGTGTTCCTTACACCAGTCATTTTTCAGTTCTCCTTGGCTATGACTGCATATGCATGCCAATCTCCTATACATGTAACATGTCACTTTCCCTTGGATCCAACTCGATCATATAGGTTAAACAATGACTACATTACCCCTTCTATGCGTAAAAATTTGTTGTCTATTGCATAACTTTGTCATGATGAACATGAAACTAAAATCAAGCAATTAGGATATACATTGAATATGAAAATAGTTAACTTGGAGACAGATACCATACAACTCTGAAGTGCACATTCAAGGAAGCCAAGAAAAAGATCAATTCTAAATGCAACAACGTTTTTTTCTATTGGAGACAGAATCCATACAAAGAATTTGAAATGGAAATGAAACGGTTTTTTATGCCATAAACTAAATATGAGAGGAAGCAAAACAAAAGGAAAAAAAGAAGAAGAAGAAGAAGAAGAAGAAGAGAGAATTGGAGATATAAGCATATGGACATTATTAAGAAGAGGCATCTGTAGTAAGGTCCTAACCAATGAAACATTTTAACCAACTTCTTAGTACTAGTTGGTGAACTTCATACTTAAGTTGAACAGTTCATAAAACAAGAATAATTTCAGGAAAGAATTAACAGATGGACTGCTCTACTCATCACAAATGATTTCACAATGTTAATGGTGGTGTCAAAGCTGCTTACAGTCTTTACATGCCGCACAAAAACCTTCTTGGTCTTTGTTGAGTTCGAAAGAGTAATTGCAAATTGAAAGAAGGAAAAGAACTAAGATTCATTCATAATTCCAGTCTGACCATAACTGGTCTTGGGTACAGCATATAAGCTAAAAGAGTTGAGCTGGAATAAGTCAGTAGAGTGACATGTGTCCAGGACCATAACCAAGTGTTGGGTCAACTAAGTGGTTTGCTAATGCTAGATTAAGGCTAGACAAATTGGGTGTAGAGAGTAATCTGCCTAGGTTGAGAAAAAGGTCTTAACAAGTGCCCCCCTTGAGATTAAGCCTGTCCTCAGGCGTAAAAAGCAGGAAACTTGGCAGCGATAGTCCTAGCATCCTCCCATGTAGCATCTTCTATTGACATGCCTTCCCATTGTATCAGCCAGGTGGTGATGTTATGCTTCTTCTTGCGACGAACCCCTATATCAAGCACTTTAAGAGGCTTCCAAGTGATCTCACCATTGGTATCGAACTGAGGAAGAGTAGTGGAGATAGGAATGTCATCACCAACTCGTTTCTTTAATAAAGAAACATGGAAGACCGGATGGAGCTTGGATTTTGGAGGCAGCCGGAGGTGGTAAGCGACTGTTCCGATTTTGGCAGCAACCTGGAAAGGTCCATAAAAACATGGGGAGAGCTTGTGTGTGGGACGTTTCACCAAAGATTTCTGCCGATAATGGTGTAACTTAAGAAAAACCCAGTCACCTTCCTGGAAGGTGCGTTCCGTACTGTCCTTATCAGAAAATTGCTTCATTCAATTCTGTGCTAAAGCCATGTGGTACTTGAGAGTGGAGAGGAGCTCATCACGCTGCTTGAGTGCAACGTCAACCGAATGAATCGAAGTTGTGGCCGGTAAGTACTTGAAGGTTGATGGTGGTGGGTGACCATACAAGGCCTCAAAGGGAGTCATCTCGATGGTGGCATGGTTAGTGGTGTTATACCACCACTCTGCCCAGTGTAGAAGAGCACTCCAATTGGAAGGTTTGTCAGCAATGAAACAACGTAGTAGTGTTCAAGAGTGCGGTTGACCACCTCTGTCTGACTGGGGGTGATAGGCTGAGCTACGACAGAGAGTGGAGCCTTGGAGCTTGAAGAAGGCTGTCCAGAAGTGGCTTACAAATATCGGATCCCTATCACTGATGATTGACCTTGGCATGCCATGAAGTCGAAAAATCTGCTTCATGAATGTATCTGCAATCTGAATGGTAGTAAATGGGTGGGATACAGGTATAAAATGGGCTGATTTGGACAAACGATCAACCACTACCATAATGGCGTTAGACCCATGAGAATTAGGCAGCCCTTCCACAAAATCCATTGAGATATCAAACCAATTGTCTTCGGGAACAGGGAGGGGTTGAAGCAAACCTAGGGGGTGGATTGACTCGTAATTCTGCCTCTGACATTGATCACAAGCCTTCCCAAATGTTTTGACATCTCTACGCATTCCCGGCCAAGCAAAGCTGCTAAAAAGGCTATTTAGAGTCCTCAAGTAACCGGAGTGTCCTGCAAGGAGAGAGGAGTGAAACTCGTGCAATATTTTAGGTCTCCACTCGGATGTGCAGGGCACGAAGAACCTTCCTTTGTACAGTAAGCAGTCATTGAGCAGAGTAAAGCCTTTCTTGGTGGATTTTCCTTGGGTAATAGCTTGTATGATTTGACTGTGCTTCTGGGTCAACGTGGCAGGCCTGGTCAATCAATTGAAGGCTGTCGAAAATTGGAGCTGAAACCGCTTAGAGTGCCATCAATTCATGATGGCGGGATAGCAAATCTAGTACCGTATTAAGATTGCCTGCTTTGTACTCAATCTTATAATTGTAGCCCAGAAGCTTGGCCACCCACTTATGTTGAGCCGGTGTCAAAATCCTCTGATCTAACAAGTACTTCAGACTTTGATGGTCGGTGAGGATCGTGAAGCTACTGCCAAGACGATGCGGCCTCCATTTGTCAATGGCAAACATGATGGCTAGCATTTCACGGTCATAGGTTGAAAGAGCTTGGTGGTTGGGTGAGAGAGATTTGCTGAGAAAGGCCACGGGCTGCTTATTCTGAGTCAACACAGCGCCGATGCCCTTGCCACTGGCATCGGTTTCGACAGTAAATGGCTATGTAAAGTCTAGCAATGCTAAGACCGGGGCCGAGGTGAAAGCGCCTTTGAGTTTCTAGAACGCAAGCTTCGAGGCCGGCGACCATTGAAATCCTTCTGCCTTCAACATCTCGTTGAGAGGTTCGGCAATAACCCCAAAGTATGGAACAAAATGGCGATAGTAGCCTGCTAAGCCAAGGAAGCTGCGTAACCCTTTTACAGTAATGAGTTTGGGCCAGTCTGAAATGGCTTCTACTTTTCCCGAATCCATGTACACCCCTTTAGAATCAATGACATGGCCCAAATAATGGACCTTGGTCTGAGGAAAGGAGCAAATTGAGAGCATGACTTGCAACTGATGGGCCTGGAGTAGCTTAAATACCTCCTCAAGATGAGAGATATGGTGAGATATGGTCCGATAATGATGCACTATAGATCAATATATCGTCAAAGAATACAAGTACACTTTTACGAAGTAAGGGTTGGAATACCTCATTCATGAGAGCTTGGAAGGTTGACGGTGCGTTTGTGAGACCGAAGGGCATCACAACGAACTCAAAATGACCCTCATGAGTCCAGAATGCTGTCTTGGCAATATCGTCCTCATGCAGTCGAATTTGGTGATACCCCGAATGAAGGTCCAACTTGGAGAAATATTAGGCACCATGTAGTTCATCTAGTAACTCGTTAACAACCGGAATGGGAAACCGATCTTTGACCATGGCCTTATTGAGGGACCTATAGTCGACGCAAAAGTGCCAAGTGCCTTCTTTCTTCTTCACTAAGAGAACCGGTGAAGAATATGGGCTGCAGCTGGGCCTAATGAGGCCAGAGTGTAACATATCTCGGACTTGAGCCTCAAGCTCATCCTTCTGCTAATGTGCATATCAATAAAGTCTCACGTTAATGGGCTCGGTGTTAGGCAGCAATGAGATTCTGTGGTCAATGGATCTTTTAGGTGGGAGGCCCACTGGTGGTAGAAACAAGTCAGTGTATTGAGTAAGCAAATGTTGTACACAAGTGGGCTGAACCAGTGGGAGGCCCAAAGTAGGCTGTGGGTGTGCTTCCACTTGCTCCGATGATATCAGAGCGAGTATGGCATGAGTGTCAAGGTTGTTGTCGCACGTGGTGACACCTCGAAGGAGATGGCACTGGCCATTCGATATGAACATCATGACCTTTTCTGGAAAGTGCCATCCTATAAAGCCCAACGTATCAAGCCATTGCGCACCAAGAAGCAGGTCGCAGCCGGGTACCGTAAGTAGTCGAAAGGATGATGTGAATTGATATCCCTGGATTTCGATTGGTACGTTGAGAGCTTGGTTCGAGGTTGAGATTAATTCGCTAGTGGCGGCGATGAACCAGAGAGGCGTGGCAGCATTCGTTTGGAGTTCCAATCGAGATGCAACTGTTGGGTTCAAAAAGTTCATGGCGGACCCGCAATCCATGAACACCTGAATTGGGTTACCATTAATACTCCCCGTAAACTGCATCATGTCACTCATGGAGGTGTTGGTAATGGCGTGGATTGGTAGGGTGGTGTCAGAATCCGATTCGATGTAGTCTGTGGGAGCCTCGTCGATCTGTACGTTTTCCAGTGGACCCGAGGCTTCAAGGATTTTCAGAATGGGTTTCTTGCAAACGTGGGTTTTGGACCATGCTTCGTCACAGTTGAAGCAGAGGCCTTTAGCCCTTTGGTCTCTCTGCTCTGTAGGTGCTAGGTGACGGAATGGAACTAATGTACTGTGTTTGGTAGCTGAGGATGATGGTTAGGTGATGAGTTGCGTGTTAGTTGGTTGTGATTGGATTTGGGGTTGAGTGGGGTCAGGTTGTAGGTAGGTTAAAGCATGGGAATGGCCGGCTTGTCTTGAGGAGTAGGGCCAGGCCGAGCTACGGTGTTGGCGATAGGCACGGTGGTCTACTAGTTTGAGCTCGAAGCGGCGTGCTAGTCGTTGAGCGGAGGCTAGAGAACGTGGCTCAAGAGCAATTACATCGTGTTGAATTTCCGGCTTCAGGGCTCCAAGAAAGATAGGAAGCAGCTGGGTGTCTGACAAATTCGAAGCTCGGGAAGAAAGCTTGGTGAAGGAGATGATGAACTCATTCACGGAGGTAGTGTGCCGTAATTGAGAAAGGGTAGTTTGGATGTCGGAGTCGCTGCCGGCGCCATAGTGCTCCAAGAAGGCTGAAGCAAATTGGTTCCAAGTTTCCAGGGGATGTCTCTGCTCGAAAGCAAGCATCCACATGCAAGAGTCTGGCCGGAAGTGGGATGCGACGATAGAAATGTGCTCTGATGGTGGGATACGTTGCGTGCGGAGGTACCTTTCCGCCATCATGAGCCAGGCTAAGGCGTAGTCTCCAGTGAATCTAGGCAAATCGATCTTAGGTGCCCGGAAGTGGTTGAATTCTTGCTGGTGATGATGGTTGATGTTTTGTCTAGGAAAGGTGGTGGTGGTAGAGTGGGGAGTGTGAAATTCTGAGAGTGAAATTTGAGGGTAGGTGGTTTGTAGAGGTGTCGAAGTTGGTGGATGGAGTACATAGGTTAAAGTGGAGTAATGTGGGGGTGGGGGGGGGGGGGGGGGGGGGAAGGAAATCTGGGTCGTGGAAACTTGGAATCTTGAAGGGGTGGGTGGGATGGGTAAGGTTAGGCTTGGGCATGTGGAAGTTGGAGCAGGGATAGTGCCGAAGGTGATGTCAGGGTAGCTAACCTGTGGTTGTGGTTGTGGTGGTTGTCTCTGGGTGAGGGCTTGAACTAGTGTGTTTTATAAAGTTGCCATTTGGGCGGAGATGTGGTTTTGGAATGAGTCCTGCTTCTGGTTCATGGATTCCATAGAGTGATGTAACTCTACTTGTAAAAGCTCAAACGAATGGTGGAGTTCTTCCACTTGGTATGGTGTTATCTCATCAGGTTGGTATGAAGAAGAAGCAAGGAGCTGGGTTTGTGGTGTTTCAGTTAAGGGAGGAACAAAGGCGGAGGTGGTTGGGGTGGTGGAGGGAGTTGAGGTTTGGACTAACCTCGCCGGAGCCATTCCGGCTCTGATACCAGATGTTGAGTTCGAAAGAGTAATTGCAAATTGAAAGAAGGAAAAGAA
Source organism: Rosa chinensis (assembly GCF_002994745.2). Lineage (NCBI taxonomy): Eukaryota > Viridiplantae > Streptophyta > Magnoliopsida > Rosales > Rosaceae > Rosa > Rosa chinensis. The sequence continues at coordinate 52,556,910 of NC_037093.1, read as the reverse complement.
CTAAGATTCATTCATAATTCCAGTCTGACCATAACTGGTCTTGGGTACAGCATATAAGCTAAGAGAGTTGAGCTGGAATAAGTCTGCAGAGTGACATGTGTCCAGGACCACAACCAAGTGTTGGGTCAACTAAGTGGTTTGCTAATGCTGGATTAAGGCTAGACAAATTGGGTGTAGAGAGTAATCTGCCTAGGTTGAGAAGAAGGTCTTAACAGTCTTCAATTCTTCTGCTTCTTTAAAATACAAGAATGAGCACTAATTGGAGTTTTGAGACCCTCAATCTACTATAAAGAGTGGAAAATGAAGATTAAAATCACAGGATCTAGTTTCTAAAGCATCTACAGCACATAAAGCATGTCTAACAGTCACTATTCAAAAGACCACAACCACTGTGCTTGGCCTTCGTGAGACAGAGTGCATATCTTTTGATAAGATTTGATCACTATGCAACAAGTCCATTAGCTACAGAATTATTTCATTTGCTCAGATACACTACACTAAGATGACGTCGATGACCCTCCCAGTTCTGGAAATCTATTGCCAAATTGTATAGCATATCCAAAGTTCAACAAAAAATCAATTATTATAATATCAGCAAAGCAAGACTCCATTCAAAATAGAGGACAGAAAATATTCATGTGGTTGAAAACATCAAATGCAAAGCTAGGGAGAAAAAGGAACCTATACTAGTTGAGAGATGCAAAGTATGCTAAACAAAACCAGATGACTAAGCAAGCAATTGCAGGACGACGACCACCTCGGAGGTGCTTTAATCGGCCAAGCTCAAGCATCTCGACCTTACATCTCCTACGGCCGGACCACCTAATCCACAATAAACACTTCTAAACAATAATCTTCAAACAAAAACACGTTCAATTTTGAAATGAAACGCTATAAATTACCGAGGACTCGGATAATCTCGGTTGTGCTTCCTCCGTTGTCGGAAACGAGAAGCACGTGGGTGGATATTTATTATTCGTTGTGAGTAATACTCACTCACGGCGCAAATTTATCTTTGTGAATGATCAATTTTCTTGTAATGGAATTAAACCAATGTACGTATATGTACACCAGATTATACACAGATAAATATACATGATTATTTTGTCACTGTTAGTTTCACATATATACACCAGTGATGAGCTCGAATTGAGTTCTCAAAATTAATCATGTTGACAATTATTAGTATATAGCAAGTAGGGATCGTTCTATCCTGAGATTAAGGGTGCTCCTGTCATTTAAACGTCAAAGAAAAGAATATTAATTACAAGTATATATTATATACGAAAAATACAAAGAAAGGGGTTTTTGAATTGTTTTAATTTCAAATCTAATTTAACTAATTACATTGATCGATTCAAACCATAAATTAAGATAGAATAAAGAGGACGAAATATGCATGATGAAGTTAACAATCATTAACACGAAAACGGGTATTCTAATCATGAATCACGGATCAAAACATGTGAATGAAGAAATCAAGAAGAGAGATGAACGCATACAGAGTTTTTTTTACTTTCCTTAGTTAAATTAACAAGATGAACACAATATAGTTAACCCTATTAAACATGCAATGCTAGTGAAAGATCAAGTCATCAATAAAACACATTTAACGCATTAAATACTTTGAAAGTTTGATCGATTTAAGCCAAGAATACAAGTTGGAACGCCATATAAGCATGCAAGACTCTTCATTGATTTACCTAAGGAATTATAGGTTTTCCACTTAGTAATTAAGACTTAGAACACTAGCATATCTTAATTTGGATTCAATTACATGCTCAATATTCTATGTTTGCAACCAAAGAACGAAAAACACATAAAAGGTGGGTTATTCGCTTAAATCAACGAACTTAAAGCAACACATATCAAAATCGCAATTCATGTCTTCTAGAAACCTAAAACGTTTTAATGGTTCATGATTATTGGAAACTAAACATCAAAACATAAACTCAATCATATCAAAGCATCAAAATTTCCATTTAAACAAACAAAGCATTCGAATTGTTTTACAAGTACTAAAAACCGAAAACAAAGAGTTTATGGTCATGATTACACTTTTAAAGAAGCTTCAAGGACGCAAGAAGATCTTCAAAGGTGGTGGATGATGATGAGGCTCAAGGCAAGGATGGATGAATGGAGAAGATGATGCTTCACGGCTTCAAGTCTTGAGCAATGGAAGAAGGCCGAAACTTTTAGGGAGAGAGGGGAGGTATTTACGATTTTATTTCAGGGTTTGAATGATGAATAAAACGTCTCCAAGCCTCTCCTTCTATAGTGCACGGCTAGGGCTAGTATTTGGGATTTTCTCTGATTGTTCTACATCTTTCGAACAATTAAAATATTCCATGAAAAGTAAAGATCAAATCTTCCTCTTGATTGCCTAAATTCTCCACGTTTCTGGACCCTATTTCGGCCAACTTGCATGTAGAATGTAATCAGGAGACCTAAATTTATAATTATTCTCTTTTATTTTCTTTTTCTGATTGCACACGAAGTAGATTTTCCTCAAAACTCTCCCAAATTGGAATTGCCGAAATCTTCTTGAATATTCCATGCATATCTCACGGCAACACAAAGCAATATGGGATTAGGACTCCTCTAAGACGTCATGGATGCTTCTTGAGACTTATGTGCCAGTCACATGCTTCATTATTTGGGCCAGACTTCTCAATTGGACAATTTCAAAGCCCATTTTCATGTATGACGCCATTCTTGGTCTTCTAGAACATTCTTGAACTATCTTGAGTGATCTTGAAGCCATAGCATCTCCTAGTCCTCCTAGGTATTCTAGTATCATAAGGACTTCTAATGTGATCAGGTTTCCTAGTCTAATTGGGACTCTGTCATTTCTCATTTCCGAACATCATTTTTATGAGCTCATTCCTAGTTGACTTAGGATTCCTACTTCAACTGGCATTCCTTCTCCTAGTCAGATTGGGAAAACTTCATTTCTCCATTTCTTTGTCTTTTCTGTGCCTCATTTCTTCCTTGCCTTCATTCTTTCATTTCTAGCTCTTGATACCTCCTTTCATGCGTTTGGAGCTCAAATGTACATAATTACAACAAAGTAAGTTAGAAATGATAGTGTTAAAGAAATAACTAAGTAAAATGTAGAGAGAATGACATTAAAATCGTAGCAAATATGGCTCCTATCAACAAGCATGTAAGTGTTTGAATATTTTGTAAATTTGAAAGGAGTGTTATTAAACCCAGGGTTTGTCTGGGGTAGCAATTGAACCATGAGCAAATTATCATAAATGACTAGAACTTCAAACATATCTCTTTCTCACTAACATACTACTCACATATGTCTTCTTCAGCACCATACTGCTCCTCAAATTATTAGGGTTAACATTTTACTGAATATATTTGTGCAAGAAATACATAAGCAATAGTGCATGGAGAATAAGAAATACATATCTCTTCCTCACCACCATAGTACTGCTCCTCTAATGCCCTTTTTATATCTTCTTTTGTTGTCCTCTCATCATCAAATTTGTACTTGAGAAACACAAATCTTAATGGCATGATAACAAGATAATGTTCAGCGATGATTAGCAACCTAAGTACAGCTCCAACAGAGGGAGTGCTATAACAGATTTGCTCCCAATTTAAGACTTTGCATCTCTAGCAGCCTATTTAAGAGGGTCTTAGTTTTAGAATTATAGGACTTGGGCTCATCCCAAGTCTCATATTTAAGACATTTTCAGAACCAAGACTGGGGACTGTTGCATCGGGGCCACACATTGGCCTGGGCTAGCCCAACACCGAGATGGATAGGTCGGAGAAGAGAGCGCTGGAAGATTGAATTCATGTGCACACACCTTGGTGCGCTAGAGAGAAGATGAAAGTCAAGAAACTGACTTGTCTGCAGCCTTGGTGGGCTCTACCTGATTTGAGAGAAGATGTATCCCCCCCTCTCTTTTTTTTAACATCAACAGTAATAATGGATTTGAATGGCTAGATTTGAGAGGAAAAAAAAAAAAACGGCTCTTATTAAATCAATGGTTATTAATTCTATTTTTATCCCAAAAAAAATCAGAAAAATGAAGAAAAAATAATACCCGTTTGGAACAATAAATTAAATTTTTACCTTATTTAATTAAATTAATATATTTTTAAGAGTTAATTACTGTTTACTCCCTATACTTATAGGGTTTCATAGTTTCAGTCCATAAACTCTCAATTTCCTCCCAATTCGTCCCTATCGTCAAGTTCTGTCCAAATTATCCGTTAATTTGCTGACGTGACACCCATTTTATGCCAAAATGTCTATTTTACCCTCACTTAAAAAAAATTCTCTCATTTTTTTATTTTTTCTCTTTACATCCTCTTCTAACAGAGCCCCAATCTAGTATCAGAGTTGCCCTCCATCATTATCAGTAAACCCAGATTTCATTTCTCTTCTTCCTTACCTACTCAAAACCCCCGATTTCATTTCTCTCTCTAGACATGACGGGGACTCTGTGTCTCAAGGCCACTACCTCTTCCATTCTCTCGTTCTCTCTCACCTCCCAAACACCACCACCACCTCTCTTTCCCCAAAACCCGCATCCCCACATTCGCCACCATCACCATGTCGTCATTCCCCGTCGTCGAGCACATCGTCCTCTTCAAGGTCAAAGACAACACCAATCCCTCCACGGTCAACGGCCTCACCTCCCTCGGTCTCACCCCACCTCTCCACCGGTCCCCTCCTCTACACCCGATCCACCCTCTTCACCTTCAGTCACCGAGTCAACGCCTCAGCGATCTCCGAGTCACTGTGGATCTCCATGCATGATCTGGTTTTGTTCCTCTACATCGCCGTTGCTGATGTTTGGCCCTCCACCTCAGCTTTCGACTGGATATTTGTCGGCTTTGTCACCGTTGTAGGTGATGATTTGTACCGAAATTGATTTTTTTTTTTTTTTTTTTGCTTTGGGGTGGTAGATTGTGCAGTGTTGCTGTGCTTAATTGGACAATTGAATTTGGGAAGATAGGTTTGAGGCAAATTGAATTGCGTTTGGCAAATTGAAGATAGGTTAGCACCACCGTCTCCTCCGCCTTCTTTTCTTCCCTCGAGCTCTTCTCTTGCGTCAACGTCGCCACCACGAACGTCGACCATGACAACGAGGCCGCCCACCGCCCTCTCGCTCTCACCAATCTCACCCGCTCCGATCAACAGCACACCATGCAAACGACGTCGCTCAGTTCCCCGTCTGATTGGATTAGATCACGGTTTTTTTTTGTTTTTGTTTTTTTTTGTATTGTAACTGGATTGGCCAAAAAAGGGTTCTGGTTGTGAATTTTGCTGTGCGTGAATGTGGAATTGTATATGAATTGTTGAATTATCAAGTGTAACTGATTCTTGTTTAATAAATAATTGAATTGAGTAGTGAATATGTGATTTAGGTTGGATTTATGATATTATCTCTGATCCCAATGGTGGTGATTGGAGTTGATCAGTGGTTTGTTTGTTGTTATGGTAATTTTCGGATGATTATGGTCATGGGTATGCATATTCTCGGTCCAGCGAGAAAGATGCTGGAGGATGAGAGCTTCCGGATAATAGACTGAGATAAACAGAGGAGAGGAGATGTAACGCCCCAAACCGCACCTCACCAGCTTGGGCACGTCACAGTGCCGCAGGGCTCTAAAACATAAACCGAAAGCTCGATTCACATTCTAGAGGACCGCTAGGCATTTTGTTAGAAAACTTTTTGCAAAACACAGCGGAAGCTACCAATATTTTTGAGGTGAAAATCCTTGAATCGCCAGGTTCAATTTGTTCGTCTAGACTTGAAATGAATGCTCACTCAAGAGGTACAAAATTTAAGGAATAAGAATTTAGCTAGGTTTGACCCAAGAATAGTTTCACACAAGTTCCGGGACACAAAGTTCGAGAAATGGAAATCAGAATAAAGCCCAGAAGGTGGTTTACCAAACTTGTTCCGCACACCCAGCTCCGTCCGCCATTGTCCCGTCACCAGTGCACAGTACCTGCATCCCTACTGTTGTAGGGGATGAGCTTTCGTCCTCGCTGCTCAACAGGAACTCTACCTCAACTAGACTTAAAACCAATAAACAAATATTTAGGCTGCCCAGTATGAAAACATATTTAAACCACATATTTAAAGGAACGAAAAACTTTAATGTTTTTCAACTTGAAAACCGATGCATGATGCTTAAATAAATACGGCGCCAAAACCAAGTATTACCTGATGGCCGGTCCCATAGACCCACTACACGACCTTACCTCAAATTAATTTATCACCAGGTAAGCGTAGCGAGAACGTCCACTACATAGGTACACACACGTACCGAGTCCGTGATTGCGGATACTCGGACGACCAGAATAGCTAACCCTCCGGAGGTTTAGGGAATCGAACCCAAGGAAGTCAGTGCCCTTTTCGCTCTCAAGCCATCACATTCTCACAATTTGGTTAGTATGCATTGCATTTTAACATAACCAAATCATACCACCAACCATGCATCATTCTAACACAATATATAAGAAAACAACTAAGCGAGGAGCGTCCTGAATCCCTACTTGGATTCCGATGCTTCCTCTCACATACTCTGAGAGTTGCGAATCTTCTGTTCCTTGGGTAACTGAAGTGCTAGATTCCGACAATTTGACCGTTAATAATCTATTGAATAATTATATGAGATCTTAACGATTAACAAATCGTCCAAACCAACTTTTCCTGGTTTGACCAAGAGTTGACCAACTTTCACTGAACAATTGCAAGTTCGATAACTAACCCAACTTACAGAACATGTGCTTGAAATTATGATGTGGACCAAATATATTAGGTGCACCCAAATTTACTAAGGTCACCTAACATATTAATTCCTTTTCTTTACTTGTTATCATTTCACATCATGCAAACCAACGTTATAACAATTCCCAATTTCGTCAACAATTAAGTTGGAGTATACTTAGCAATTTCGTCACATAGTAATCAGAATTACTATCGACACCCAACCAACCTCGTTCTATTCTGACTAAGGTGTGCCCCAAAATACTAAGGACACTCCAGGTCAGACTTGACCATTTTCACTCTTCATTTCATTAATCATAACAAAACTCAATCCACAATTGCAAAAGCAGCAACAGATTCCACAACTTAGTCAAACTTACTTCCTAATTCAAACATAAACTCCAAACACCCACATCAGGACAAACTGACCAAATCGATAACCAGAGGAGTTCCAATTTCAACCGAGCTAAACCAACCTCATTTCAATAGCTTCTTATCAACAAAACAAGAACAAAGCTCTGATTCAAGGTTCATAATTACCTTTGAAAACTATTCCAGCCATACTCAAGTTTCCTAAAACATAGTTGGAACTGGTTTGAGGGTGGACTGATGAGTTTGATGTCCATAACCCAGCAACCTTTATGATCTTTGGTCTGTAAGTGCAGTCAAGCGAGAAACAAAGCCCAGCAATGTCGGAAAAGCTACCGGCGTCGAAGAATTTTGACGGAGCCAAAGTCACCTAAGAACGAAAAACATCAAAACTTAATCCAATTCGTACACTATGTACACAAACGTGTAAAGCATGACGAGGGATAGTTTTTCATACCACTTGCAGCTCCGACAGTGGCCGGAAATTGCAGAACTCGCCGGAGAGACTCAGACCTTCTCACTGATGTTTCTCCCTCCTCGTCCGGTGCAAGGGCAATCGAAGACCACAGGCGTGACGGTGACCACAAGCGTGACGGTGACGACAAGAGGAAGAGGTTGGTGGTCGTGAGTCGTCGATCGGTGGCCGGACGGCGTCACTCCGGTCGGTCACTGGCTTGATTCGAGCTATGTCCGGGTCAGAGAGCAAGCTCTCTCTCTCGAATTCTCCCAAGTCTTCCACTGTTCAAAACTGATATTGATGTGTTCAATTAATGATGAAAGGCTAGGATCAAGCGGTGGAGACGGTGGATTTAAGGATGGCTAGGATTGCACCGTAGCAAATATCTATTTCTCTAAATTATTTTCTAGGATCCCACAACTTCGGAAAATCATAACGAATACATCGGGTATCCCAAAAATTCCCCGAAAATTACCACGAACTTGTCGTATTGTGTACTTTATTATTCACCTCCTAAATTGAGGATTTCACTTTGTCAAATGTCTGCAAATATTCTCGAGCATCTTGACATTTATCGAGATCGTTGAGCAATTTCTCGTACGATCTCCGCTAAGCTCGATATATTTTTCTGGGGCTCACAAGAGAGATGTGGAAGAAGAAAAGGTAAAAAAAAAAAAACAAACAAACAAAAAAGAGAGAGAAAAAAATTAATTAAAAAAAAAAAAGAGTAAGTAAGGGTATAATAGACTTGTAGCATGTAAATGACCGCCACATCAGCGAGATAACGGAGGCTTGACGGCAGGGACGAATTTGAAGAAAATTGAGAGTTCATGGACTTTTTAGGTGAAATTTGAAGGTCAGGGACTGAAACGATAAAACCCTATAGGTATAGGGAGTGAGCAGTATTTAATCCTATTTTTAATATAATGTTCATAAACATTGTACTCATATTATATTTTAATTAAGAATATTGAAAATAGCATCCCCATATAGCACCTCATGGTTAAAGATGAGAATCGAGTCCTATATGAACAGTGCAACAAAGAGGTGCTAAAATGAGGATAGCACCCCCAAATGAAACTTGATTGTTGGAGTTGCCCTAAGTTACCTACTTTGTGTCCTACATGCTTCTGAAACTTTCTGAATGTGAAACCCACAACTAGGACCGATGTAGTAAAATCATGAAAATCAATTTTAAGTTGTCCACAAATGCAAAAATTGTCTACACAATTGAGTAGATGCATCATCCATGACAAAAAAAATGAGAACAAGATGCGATGCTATGAATAGAAAGCATCGGCCTGATAAAGGCCTAGTAATGTCCACCATGCATCCCACCACCACTGTGTAACACCAATACACTACAAATAACCACCAAATGCCCAAGTACAACATCATCCTATCTGGAATAATGGTGAAAAGATTACAGAATTACAAAGATGTACTAATACAATACTGCAAACAACCACCAAATACCTACGTACAATATCATCCTATCTATTCCAGAACGGTGAAAAGATTACAGAATTACAAAGAAGCAATCTCAACAAGTTTGTGTAACAAATCAATTACAAAATTTTTATGGGGAAAAATGTCTTTCCTAGCCTTTAGTTATTAGTAAAGCTCATAGGTGTTATATCATCCTATCTATTTCAGAATGGTAAGAACTAAGAAGATGAGCTCAGATATCTATGTCAACATAAATTGACTTCATTGTTCCTTATCCCCTGAACTGCACAACACCACTCTTTTGGAATGGGAGTGTAATCAATGCACCTACAGTGCTTGAGCAGTGATAGCGTGTGATCACGTGCCTAACATTTAAAAGGCCTATGTTAGTTTGGGTTTGGTTGGTTAGTTGACATATGAAGTTTGTCCAAAGAAAAGGTGAAAGTCAATAAAATGAAACTTTTACCATCACCACACGCTGTGCACGCGGGAGTAATTTCAATGACTGGTATGAAAATCAAAGTTTCTAGCTTTTCTATATATGCAAGAACTTTATGCACTGCTCTTCATAGAGAAAAAAAAAAAAAAAAAACTCATGCACTGTCACATCAATAATGGAACAACTTGTTGAACATATATGATACTTAAAGTAGATAGTTATCCAAATCCCATTTTATATCAACAAGCATGAATAAATCTTCTATAAAAAAAAAAGGGCTAAATACAAATTATTACCCTGTGGTTTAGGTCCAAAATAAATTCAGTTCCTGAACTTCTAATTTCATCAAAAACACTCCTGCACTTTCAATTTTGATCTAATAGGTCCAATTTGTTAGTTTTCCGACAATTGAGTTATTTAACTTGTTAATGTGGCTCATATATGACCTATGTTTTATGATGTGGTGTCGAGGTGGTCTGCATAGTCAATTTAGGAGTGAGTCCTACTATTAAAAATAAATAGTTTTTCAACAAATAATCCAACTATAACTTGAACCCATAATAGAATATTAACGAATTGGACCTATTAGATCAAAATTGAAAGTGCAGGGGTGTTTTTGATGAAATTAGAAGTCCAGGGATTGAATTGATTTTGGACCTAAACCACAGGGTACTAACTAGTATTTAGCCCAAAAAAAATAAAAAAAATAAAAAAGTAAGAACAAAAATTTGTGTTTTAGCTTTGTTCATTTGAATTCTTGACTTCTTTTTTTCCTGTGTAATTACTGTAATTTGACCTCGTTATATGAAAAAATTAAAACGTATCAAAAGGATTAAAAATTTAAATATCCAGCCTAATACTCCAACCCTAGAGCACAACCCTAAATCTAACATCTCATGATCAAGACAAGCTTTAGAGTAGAAATTTATATATCAATTCTAAATTTTGATAGTCAGAAAATTCTAAATACGAAATATTATGTATATTTATTTTAGTGAGAGGGTAATTGTCTTAACTCTTAATTGATATCGAACGAGAGACTTTTTTTTTCTTTCACAATATATTTTATTATGCAATTATTTATTTATTTATTTATTATTATTAATTTTTTTTTTTTTAGAAAGAAAACATCTTTATTGAATACTAGCAAGATTACATGAATATGGAGTGACCAGTGGTGGACATAAATTCCCCACGCACCTCCTTAATAGCTACCTCAGTTACGGTTCTGTTATCAATGATAACATCCATGAGCCTAAATCCTAACCGCCTTAATCGTCCTTCTTTTCGGGCTACAAAATGAGACCAATTCCAAGAGTCACCGTGAAATTCCATCGCCAACACAGAAAACAACCATGTCACCCTCTTCGACACCGTGTCTTTAAACCGCCAAACCACGTGCAAGGTAAACTTCCGTTATATTGACAATAAGAAACCACTGATAATACTACTTGTAGTCCTTGGGAATAACGCCAAAACAATGGCTCATCAATCAATCTAATCCAGGAGTCACCGTACCTCTTTGTAGCTGTTCTGAAGAAAAATATTACCCCCTTCAACACCATGATCCAAAGCCACCAAACCATGTGCAGGAGCTCTTCTCTAGAACCTTGACCACAAAAAGATCTAGAAATTCCATGGAATTGATACCATAAACTAGGGCTCGTCAACGGGCCGGGCAGGGCATTCATAGCGGGCTTGGGTTGGGCTTTATAGTAAATCAAAGGATCCAAGCCCGTCCATATAAAGCGGGCCTTGTGGGCTTTTGCGGGACGGGCCTTGTGGGCTGTATTTATAAAAAATATTTAAAGACACTAATTTTTTTATAAATCTATATTTATATATCATACATTCCAAAGAGCAACCTCTACCAATTCAAAGAAAATGAGAAAACCGAACGTTGGATGTGATTATTACAATAAATTATGCGTGTGGTTAAAAATTTAGTAAATTTCACCATAGTTTCGAACCCGATCAGATTGGTCAACCGTAATCATTTGTATGTTTCTTGGTTGACCGACGGCGTGAAGACTGCGAAACGTGCTTTTTTTTTTACATCATGTTTGTAAATATTTCATCGATGAATGTGTGTGGACATAAGATAAAATTTTCAATTTTAATTACAAATTTGCCTCTTAAAGTTGCATAACTTATTCATTGCATTTAAATTGTTGAGGTTCATTCTAAAGCAAACATGAAGTGGAAAATGAATTTGGAGAAACCAACCACTTGATAAGAGCATATTTATGCGATATTAATAGCGTTAATCTCCGTACTTTCTTTGTTAGTTTAGTGTACTTTCTCTTTATTTACGTTGTTTATTTGTTTTGTAGGTATCTTTGAGCAAAGAAGGAGAAAAGAAGTAAAAGAGGGATTGAAAAGCAAAATCGGGAAATCTGCCTGTGCAGATCAGTTAACTTCGACAGAGCACTGAGACCAGCTCAGAAGATCCAGAGGATGATCTTTATATTGATGGATAGCCTCATATGTCTAGTTTCTGAATCTTTTTACGGCTCATCAATATCATTTTTCTAGAGGAAGTTATGGCCGATTTAGTACAAGAGGTCAGGCTGGGCGTGAATCTGAGGTTGGACGGGAATTTATGTTTCGAGGCCCAAATCACACCAAGAAACCCGATGACGAGTTTGTGCTTCATATTCCGACTTATGATGGACAAATGGCACGATGTGAATGGTTAGAATAAGTCATCAAGTTCAAGAGCCAATAGGCTCCACCTAAGTACGTTTAGGTTTTGGATTTCCTAACCTCTAAGCATATAAAAGGAGATCAATCTGCAGCAGCTAGGGCTCTCTCTTCTTCTTCCTCCCTTTTTCATTATTTTGTGTTTTTGATTCCAATTATGTGTAACTAAATTTCCAGTAGTTAGGGGGCAGTTGAAGCCTCTAGACATGATCCATAACATGCTTTGATATTCAATTTGTTTTCCAATTAATAAAGTTGAGGTTTTGTTTTCCAATTTTTCATTGATGAATTCTATGTTTTTGTGCTTTGGAGGCCTACTTAGTATCCATGCTAGGGTTCTAATACTTTGATTGTTTGATGCCTGGATCGATAGTTGGATTCCTCAAATTGTCTAGAGAAGTAATTGGTAGTTTTCACTAGCAAGTAAACAAAACCCTAGGTTTAGCAAGGCTCTAAGTTATTTGCGATGCCTAGTGATTGCTCAAACTCTTTTCAAACTTAATGATCTCTGCATGTTTAATCTAATAAGCGTACCTTTAGGTTGCATTGCTTGGGAATAGTTTAGGTGTAGAGCACTTCCTGCCTAGCGTACAAAGTAAGAAAGAGTAATAGGTTGTGTTCAAGCGTACCGAACCAATCTAAGTGTCTTCAACTAAGTTAATTGGTAGAAAATTGGACAAAGTGTGTTGTGTGTGATTGTTGGGGGTGGATACTTCCTTCCTAGCTAGTTTCATCATCTTGATATCAACCAATCTCAAATCTGTCTCAGTTTCGTTTCTCCTTCTGTCCTCTGTTTTCACGTATTTTACTTTCATAGTAAACGAAATCCAAAAATTCCCAAATTTTTTTTGCTAAATGCCTTGTGTGTCTAGTACGTCTCTGTAAATTTTCATATTTTTCTGGGTTGTTTTAGTTAGGTTTTTAGTTTATTTTTCGACTGCTGTTCTGCAGGAGCTGCAGTCACGTTTTTGTGACTTTTGTTGAAGCAGTTAGTTTAACTTAATCCTCTGCGGAAGACTCTTATTTCTCTATACTACGATTGACATATTTGCAGGAAAATAAGGAAAATCAATAGCTTTAAATTTAGCTATCAATTTTTGGCGCCGTGTCGCTGGGGATTACTTTTATTCTAATTGCTTCTACTAGTTTATTTAATTTGATTTTTGTTTTAGTTTCTTACTTAGTTTTTCTTTGTTTGTGTTTTTAGGTGTATGCTTACTCATAGAACTGCTCAAGGCAATCTTACCCCCTTGGATTCAGAGATAGAACGCACTTGCAAGTCGAATAGGAAGCAAACGAAGGGAACTAGTTTGCCAATTCACGACACAACGGCGGGTTCTACTTCCTCACAAGGGGAGGAGGAGGAGAACACACCACCAAACTCACTTGCACATTCAATTCACGAGGACAAAGAGGAATCCCCAAGACACGACATGGCATTGAAGGATGCTTTTGTTCCGACAGCTTCAGAATCCCCCTCATGCATAGCTTACACACCACAGGGCAATCAAGCCTTCTCCATTCCTGTGCAGCTCCTTAACTCGTTGCCTAAGTACTATGACATACCATCTAAGGATCCTAATGTTCACATTAGGGAATTCTTAGATATTTGCAAGTTGCAAACCATTCAGAACATCCAACCAGAAGGACTCAGGTTACTTCTATTTCCCTTTTATTTAAAAGATGATGCAGAACGTTGGTTGTACTCGTTACCTGCAGGTATCAACACAACTTGGGATGAAATGGTTAAGAAGTTTTTGAAACAATATTTCCCCGCTCAATTGACAAAATGACTAAGGAGGGAGATTCAAAACTTCACTCAAAAGGATGGAGATACACTATCTGAGGCATGGGAGGAATTTCAGGAGTTGCAGAGGAAGTGTCCCCATCACAACTTTAGTCTAAATGACCTTGTCCAATTTTTCTATGATGGATTGGACATAGCTAATAGGGGCAGCGTTGATTCTGCGTGTGGAAGGACTTCCTTCCTAGCTAGTTTCATCATCTTGATATCAACCAATCTCAAATCTGTCTCAGTTTCGTTTCTCCTTTTGTCCTCTGTTTTCACGTATTTTACTTTCATAGTAAACGAAATCCAAAAATTCCCAAATTTTGTGTGCTGGACGCCTTGTGTGTCTAGTACGTTTCTGTAAAATTTCATATTTTTCTGGGTTGTTTTAGTTAGGTTTTTATTTGTTTTTCGACTGTTGTTCTGTAGGAGCTGCAGTCACGTTTTTGTGACTTTTGTTGAAGCACTTAGTTTAACTTAATCCTCTGCGGGAGACCCTTATTTCTCTATACTACGATTGACACATTTGCAGGAGAATAAGGAAAATCAATAGCTTTAAATTTAGCTATCACCGCTCGATAGAGAGATTGTAATGTTTTATGGTGGTTGTAAAAATTTCAGCCAATTTAGTTCTCGTTTCGAATTCGATCAACTAGGCCAAACTTAGTTACAGTATATATCATATACTCTAAAGAGCAACCTCTATCAATTCAAAGAAAATGGAAAAACCAACCATTGGATTTGATTATTACAATAAATTATGAGTGTGGTAAAAAATTTAGCCAATTTCACCATATTTTCGAATCCGATCGAATTGGTCAACCGTCGTCACTTGTATGTCTTCTTAGTTGACAGATGGCATGACGACCGCGAAATGTGCTTATTTTTTCACGTCATGTCTATAAATATTCCATAGATGGATGTGCGTGAACATAAGATAAATACTTCAATTTTAATTACAAAGACGTTGGTCTATACCAATTTGCCTCATAAAGTTGTATTGACTTATACATTGCATTTAAATTGTTGAGGTTCATTCTAAAACAACCATGAAATGGAAAATGAATTCGAAGAAACCAACCGCTTGATGGAGAGATTGTAATGTTTTATGGTGGTTGTAGAAAATCCAGCCAATTTGGTTCTCATTTCTAATTTGATCAGCTAGGTCAAACTTAGTTACTCTTATAAACCTATATTTATATATCATACACTCCAAAGGGCAACCTCTATCAATTCAAATGAAATGGAAAAACTGACCGTTGGATGAGATTATTATAATAAATTATAAGTGTGGTAAAAATTTAGCTAATTTCACCCTATTTTCAAATCCGATCGAATCGGTCAACCGTAGTCATGACATGTAGAATATATATGCACATATTCTATATAGAAGCACATATTCTATACTTCTATATAGATAAAATTCTTCAGAAACTAGACACATGGGGCTTTCAGTGCATATAGGGTACAGGCGTACAGCTCCTAATTCTATCCAAGCAGTTCCCAGTAATTCAGCGAAGTTCGGTTCTAGACATGAACTTGTAAATGATGTTGCAGATTTTCGTCTAAGTAAAACTGCCTTCACTTAAATTGCTATAACTCCTCCTAGAAAAGTCGGAATCGCAAACCGTAAAATTTCTTAGAAACTAGACACATGGGGCTTTCCGTGCATATAGGGTACAGCTCTTAATTCTATATGAGAAGTTCCCAGTAATTCAGCTAAGTTAGGTGTTCTGCACAACAGTTTATGTGTTGCAGATTCTCGTTCAAGCTGAACTGTCTTCACTTAAATTGCCATAACTCCTTCTAGAAAAGCCGGAATCACAAATAGTAAAATTTCCCAGAAACTAAACACATGGAGCTTTATGTGCATATAGAGTACAACTCTTAATTCCATCCGACCAGTTCCCAGTAATTCAGTGAAGTTAGGTGTTCTGCACAACAGTTTCTGTGTTGCAGATGCTTGTTCAAGCTGAATTGCCTTCACTTAAATTGCCATAACTCTTTCTAGAAAAGTCAGAATAATAAACTGTAAAATTCTTCAGATATTTCTTTCTACCATACTATTGTATTTCCCGTGCATATAGGGTACAGCTCCTAATTCCATCAGAGCAGTTTCCTGTAATTCAGCGAAGTTAGGTGTTCTGCACAACAGCTTCTGTGTTATTTATATAATATTTTTTGTTTGTGGCCTTTTACGGGCCGGGCCTAACGGGCTTTTGGCGGGTCGGGTTTCAAACCCCTAAACCAAGCCCGGCCCTCTACCCACGGGGCTGGGCCTATGGCGGGCTTTTTAACTGGCCAGGCCGGGCTTTTGGCCCTCCGGGCAGGTGGGCCTCCATCGGCCTACTTGATCTGCGGGCTTTTTGATGAGGCCTACCATAAACCTAACACCATTATAATACTAGGACCCTAAACCCTAACTTGACAGAGAAGGGACTGAAACAACCCAAATTACACCTAATAAGGAAACAAAATAGTAAAACTACATAATACATATAGGAAGCCCACCAGCAGAAGCCCAAAGGCTGAAGACAGGAGAATACATAATACATATGCAATTAATACTAGCATAATACATAATACATATGCAATTAATATATATATATATATATATATATATAGGATTTTTCTCTGGTGTGGACGTCCGTACCGAAATTTTGGTACGGATTTCAGGTTTTCACCCACTTTCCGATCACATATTTTGATCTTAACCGTTCAGTTTTTAGGTCCTCATGTATAGATCATCTCTACAAAATTTCAGCCAATTTGGTGATCGTTAAGGCATCCAAAACTGCAATTTACACAAACAAACCGAATCTGTCGAACCGGAACCGTTCATGTACATTGTTATAATTCCCAGTTTTGGATGCCTTAACGATCACCAAATTGGCTGAAATTTTGCAGAATTGATCTCTACATTAGGACCTAAAACTGAACGGTTAAGATGTGAATTTTGCCATTTTTGGATTTCGGAAAAAAGAGGAAAGAAACATACCAATTTTGATCCCGCTCGAAGCAAACCCTAGCTAGGAGAGCGGCCACCAAAAGATTTTGACTTAGCTACTAATAGACTAGACACAAGAGTACTAGACCATATATGCATGTCTAATTAATGTACAATTGAAGTGTGTGCAGTTTGGAGCTGACATATAACAACAACACAATAATTCTTGCGTCAACCGTACAACACTGATTAATTTCTTGTACTATTTGGGGGGGGGGGGGGGTAAAATTTTGCCATTTTTGGATTTTCTAAAAAAGGAGAAAGAAGCATGCCAATTTTGATCCCGCTCGGAGCAAACCCTAGCTAGGAGAGCGGCCACCAAAAGATTTTGACTTAGCTACTAATAGACTAGACACAAGAGTACTAGACCATATATGCATGTCTAATTAATGTACAATTGAAGTGTGTGCAGTTTGGAGCTGACATATAACAACAACACAATAATTCTTGCGTAGGGTCAACCGTACAACACTGATTAATTTCTTGTACTATTTGGGGGGGGGGGGGGTAAAATTTTGCCATTTTTGGATTTTCTAAAAAGGAGAAAGAAGCATGCCAATTTTGATCCTGCTCGGAGCAAACCCTAGCTAGGAGAGCGGCCACCAAAAGATTTTGACTTAGCTACTAATAGACTAGACACAAGAGTACTAGACCATAGATGTCTAATTAATGTACAATTGAAGTGTGTGCAGTTTGGAGCTGACATATAACAACGCGTAGGGTCAGCCGTACAACACTGGTTAATTTCTTGTACTATTGGTTCCTTGGCCAGGCTGTCTCCTCTTGTGCGGAAGAATTCCAAATATTTCTTATTTTCTTTTGAGTAAGGCCGGATTGAATTGCCTAGAAGCATCCTGATTGCTGGGCTGATGCTACTGCATGTGGTGATTATCTAGCTGTGAGACTATATATAGTGTTATTAGTACAGCATGCAGCTGCCTTATTGTTACAGATTGTATAATTTTTGCCAGTGCTGGCTGGCTGAAATTCAGTTTCTTTGATAGTCCACTAAGATGCATCTCAACTTTCGGCTGATGTCCCTCTCTCTACCAGAGCAACTATAGAAGCTCTATCCCATCAGTGCTGCAAGATATCATCTCCGCTAAAATTTTTGAAAGTCCATTTTCCAATCTCACCCAGATCTACGTACACTGCCAACAATAGCGTAATTCCTTCCAATAGCTTTCAAGATCAAACCACTTGATCTGTGTTGGGCGGGGCGACATAAATGAGTTTAATAAACAAATTAACCTACCCGACCGTAAAAAGTTAGGCACGGTCCATTAATAGAGCCAATCAGCCAATTGCCCATGTATATCGACAAGAAAAAATAATATATGGAAAAAGCCGGGGGAGTTATTTCGTGCAACAGGATTTTGTTGAATAGTAAATGCATCTATCTGATGGTTGGAGGCATTGAAAGCTCATCTTAAATGTTGGAACCTAAAAGATCGGTGCAACCGTGTAAGCAAGCTATACATATAGAGAGGGATTCCTTACTTTTCAATCACAAACAGAGTCAGACTGACGCATGGACATGAGTTCACGTCGTCTCTTCTTCATCCCTCTCGCTCGGTGGTTCTGAAAAGTGAAACCAGTATATGACATTCTTGCCTTCAGTCCTTCCAAATTGTCGCGCCACACAGTCACTCGCCGGATTTGTTGTGCCGTCGGTGTTTTAAATCCATATACATATAGCTCTTCTAGGTCCCGTAGCTACCTCTATGGTTGGATTCCATCGGGAACTTCGCGGCTGAGCGCCAGAGGCGGGTTGGTGATCAATATAGCAATGACCACCGCAACTTCTGCCTTGCTCAGACGACGCCCGACCAACCACTGTATGAATATACACTAATTGTTTTACTGCATGTATATTTATGTATTGTATATATAATGATATATCATGTCAACTTCTTGAAATTTAAAATTTAAAGAATTTTTATTACCGTCCTGTATATGCATATACAGGAATGGAGGAAAGAGCAGCATGTATATATAATATATTGTATATTGTATATATAATTTTTATTATATTGTATAGATAATGTATATGCATATGCATGTACGTGCCCCTGATGAAGGTGGTCGAATTTGGTCATGTTGAAAGTAGGGCAAAGCTTTGGAGTGAATGCTACTTCTGCAGCGGGCTCAAAAATATAGTGCAGGGCCGGCTCTTATGCTGTGCAAGAAGAGCGACAGCACAGCACAGGGCACCAGATTGAGGGCCGCAAATTTTTTTTTTAAGGCTTTATGTTTATATAATTAAATATAAAAAATTTAAAATAATATGAAATAGGAAAATTTTACAATGTGTTAACATATGACATCCATACAATTTCCTTAAAAGTGGTAAAATGAGTCATCAAAATAGTAATATTAGTCTTCAAAGTAGTAACATGAGTTCTTAAAGAGGTAAATTTTCTTAGTTACCATATGAGTCTTCAAAATAGTAATATTAATCCTTAAAGTGGAAACATGAGTCCTTAAATGGTAAATTTTCTTAGTTTACCATATGAGTCCTGAAAATAGTAATATTAGTCCTCAAAGTGATAACATGAGTCATTATAAGGGTAAAAATAGTTGATGTATGAGAAATGTTAACATACCATAGTTTTACCCTATGAAATATGGCCTTTTTTCTGCGTTAGATCTCTCCCTTGAATTCTCAACCGACCTCAACAATTTCTTTTATCCTTTTTCATTCCTAATTGCTCTAAAAAAATCTCAAACTCTATTCTGTCTTTGACTCCCACTTCAAGACTTCAAGTGAACTGGGTCTAGGGACTTAGAAGCAAAATTATTTAATAGTTCACTTAAATTGGGAGTCTAAGAAAGAACTACATCTATACTAATTTGGGATTTTGTTATTAATTAAGAATATGAGATTACTAAGCTCTAGCAAAATGAATCTCCTATTCTTATCAGTAATCCATAAACCCTAGTGGCGGTGACTATTGCTATATTGATCACCAACCAACCTCTTCCCGATGGAATCCAACCCTAGAGTAGCTACGGGTACTGGAAGAGCTATATGGACATGGATGAAAGACACTGACAGCACAACAAATCTAGCGAGCTACTGTCTTTTCTACTGGTTTCAGAACCGCGTACTGAGCTAGAGAGAGGAAGAAGAGACGACGGTGAACTCATGTCCATTTCTCTGTCTCACTCTAAGGAACAACTGTAAGACTACAATAGACTTTATCATTAGTTTACATCTAGTCATCAACAACTTACCAATTTATGCAGAATAAGTAATTGGAGAATCTTGAGACTTTAATTCTAGATACTTTATTTATGGTGTATCTACGTAAATAATATAGGAATCTATTATGACTTGGTTATTAAGTTTACCTAGGATTTTTACATGAAGCCTGGAGACCAACTATATATGGATCGAGTTTGTTTCTATATTATTATTTTAATGCGATTTCCTTTTAATGCGAGGATACCAAAATTTGGGTTGTATATTTCTGCGCGACGAACGAAGGAAGATGGTCTCAAAGTCATTGCTTGACTCTTTCATAAATCCATGTACCAAGGAGAAGGGCAGAGAAGCAAAGTTCCCTTGACCCGGGCAATCCGTTGCTTCTAGTGAAAGTGTAAAACCCAAGAAGCTTGGGGCGCGGTCCTAATTGCAATCGAGACTCGCTCCGGACTGAGATAAAAAAAATTTGTTTACCTCATATTTTAAAATTTTCATACTATTTTCGTTGTTGTCATATTAACTCAATACTCAATATTGTAGTAGAAATCTGACCTTACGTTTGAGAATAAGTTTGGTGAATTCCATGACATGGAAGCCGTTACCGGATTTTATTTTTTGTTTTTGACCAAGCAAATAATGCTGCAACTAAGGTAATTTTTGCTAAAATTGTGGTATATGATCATAGAAGCTTGAAATAAGCAACAATGGCCAAGAAACAAAACCCTAACCTAAGGATGACGAAGCTCAGAGAGAGAGAATAGAGAGAAGCTAATGATATTTGATACTGAGGAATTTTACAAAATGATCTCAACTGCACTAACAAAGCAGAAACTAGCTATTTATAGTAGACGGGAAAAAACAGAATTAGCAAACTAATTAGGCTTAATTGACCTGGATTCTTCTAAACAGCTCACAGGATCATGACACGTGGAAGACATGAAACGGTCACGATTGAAGACACATGCAGGCGATGCAGCTCACTAATTATGGTCAAAGAAACGCTGAGTCATGGTTCTGGTGTGAGAGAATTGGCAGTGAAGAAGTCCACAAGTCCACACCAAGTCCACGTGCAGCTGTGTTGCTCGAGCTGTTAACCAAAGAATTATGATTCGTACTAGCTACATTGGTAACCAGCTATATTATTGAGCTTAACACTAGCCTTGTCAGCTTTGTTGTCACCTTTGCTTGCATCATTTGCCTCATTTGCAGCATTCAGCACATTATTATTAAGCACCATCTTAACAATTTTTAGTTTCAGGATGTAATTGAGCAGGTACGTCAACTGCATATTTTTTATGATTATGTGTTGCTGCACAAGCTTATGGATATCTGGACATACACTTCATATATATACATATATGTGTTTGTGTGTGTGTCTTGGTATATCTTGCAGGTGATGGATATAGATTCATCATTTCAATAAACCCTTTAAAGTGTAGATAGGACTACTTCTCCAATCATGTCCATTGACTTGATCGTTTCTGGAGGTCTATTTGATTGTTTGGATACCAGGATTCTTGTTTTTATTGGTTTTCTATATGGAATACGTATAGGCATTGCTTTTGTTGTTATTATATTTGATGCTCATCATCCTTACAGAAGCTGACAAATTTAAAGGGTGCTTAATAGTATGAAATGAGTATAGCATGGGGACCTAGTCTGAGGCCCTAAATATATAGTATCTATTTTGGGTTTCATGAAAAACATGATCGAATTGTCAAATGATTCTATTGTTGTGTCTATTATTGGCTTAAATCACTTGTTTTCAGTAAATTAGTTTAACTGGTTTCAACTACTAGACCAACATTTAGTACAAATAGAGCAAATAGTTATGCAATATCTGTTATAGAATCGTCAAATTGCATGACCATTGTTTTGTGCCTATATATAGCAAGTGTAGAAAGGCTCAATGCTTGCAAAGCATGAAGGATCGATATCAGTGTCCTTGAACTGAATTCTCACTAACAATCTCCAAGTAACTTGTACAGAAACTTATTTGCTTTTATGCATTCTATTCTCAATATTTCCTGGTTTTAAGAGTAATTTTTTGAAGCTTGATCAAATTTCATTTTTAGTATTTTATTTTATTTTATTATTCTTGGATAGTATAAGACTTATCTTTTGATACAATTGCTGAATCAATGACGAGGGTCAATATAAGTCAATTTTTGTATGCCCGGTTTGTGCCAAGATTTCAATTACTTTGATTCTTTTAGTGCCTATCGGTGTCACTACATTCAACTGTTACCCGGTCAATGACCGTGGCTGTTATTTGCACGAATAAAAAATTGTCGTTTAGAAAAGGTTGCTTTTGACCAATTTGAAGATAACAAAGCAGTGTTGATAAGAAACAAAATTTTACGATGGGATAATTCTTTTAATTACTTTTTTTTTCCCCCGCATTGGTGATTGTAATCTTGTGCTCACCTCTACTGCATACTTGATGGTTGTTTGGATGCTTTTAAAGCTGGCTTCATATATGTATTGATTCATATAGATATAGCCTTGATACATTTCAAAGGTGATGCACTGAATGTCGATATATGTTCAAGGGAAGGTAAATTGTTTAAGCTTTGATCAAGCTATGTGGCATGTATAGCTACTATAGTTTACATGATTGTTGGCTGCCATTAAAGTTTTGTTTTGTATCTCTATTAGTATTCAGTGTATATCAGGTTTGGAATATTGGTTATTTCTAAGGATGTTCTACTCTTTGGTGTTACTACCATGTAAGGACTTGCCTTTTTGGACAATGAGCATTTTGCCTTTTCTTTTAGGGAAAAAAATACAAACAGTACCCAACCTATAGCCGACTCCAAATTTCTGTACCCAACTTTCCAAAACTATCAATGGTACCCAGGTTATTTAGCGCGACCCAACATCCATACACGCCGTCTATAACGGTGTTAATTGTTATGCTAGGTGGCATAATTTCAGGGATATTTTAGTCCTTCCATGCCTTAATCTTAGTGTTTAATTTTTATTAGTATTTTTCTTTAACTGAATTTTTTTTATTAGTTATGTATTTACTTATAAAGGAATATCAGCCCTTCATTTCCACCCACTCTAAGATCCTACGGCTAGAAAAATAAAACCATAATTTTTGGCTTTCTAATCCATTTTCTCTTTCTTTGCCAAAAGAAATCCATTTCTCTTCATTTTCTCTATCCCTTCTGAAACCAGAAGCCTACCTCTCTGTCATAACCACCGCCACCTTCATCATTAAAATCTCTTTACAACCCCAGAAGAAAAGAAGAGGTATCCCCACAGATGCATTCATAATTCTATTGGAAATTTTATCTTGATTAATTCATCAACTAGGCATAAGAAGAACTGAACAAATTTTGGTGGTCAAATACTAGATTAATTAAAACTTAGGATTAAATTATGCTTACTACCTTGTACTTTCAAGGGTTTATTAGTTTAGTCCTTACACTTCAAATTTAATCAGAAAAGTCCTTGCACTCTCCAATTTCATCAAATCGATCCAATCCGTCACTATTCCGTCAATTTTAGCGGTTAAAATGCTAACGTGTGACCTTCTCACAGGGAAAATTCCTAAACTCCCCATCACTAGGCAGCCCGCCGACGCGTTAGTGTTGTGAATGCAGATGGGTAGTTTGTCAATTTTCCCGAAAATTGACGGAGTGGTGACGGATTGGATTGATTTGATGAAATTGGAGAGTGCAAGGACTTTTCTGATTAAATTAGAAGTGCAGGTACTAAACTGATGAACCCGTGAAAGTATAGGATAGTAAGCAGAATTTAGTCCTAAAACTTATGAGCTTGAACAGAGATTTATTGAATTTGACTTTTTTTTTTGTGGGATTCATGAAGCTGCAAAAACTACCAATCTATATGATCCAAATTCCAAATTCCACAAACATCTAATCCAAATTCTTTGCACCAACTAAGAAGAAACAAGGAGAAGATTTGGGAAAACCAGAAATTGAGCCCGAAAAAAAAACAAAAAAAAAACAAAAAAACCCGCACAACTGCCTTCTTCTTTTTCGATGACCTCGTTGCAGTCTCCAGCCTCTTTCAGCCGACTTTTACACCATTCTCTTCCTCGAGAGCAACACACTCATATAAGTTTTCTTATCTATCACCCACAATATACAACAAGTCGGGAAGAGAGAGAGAGAGAGAGAGAGAGAGAGAGAGAGAGAGAGAGAGAGAGAGAGAGAGAGAGAGAGAGAGAGAGAGAGAGAACAAATCGGGAAGATAGAGAGAGAGGAAGAGAGCAAAGGGACTCAAGAATAGGGCTAGGTAAGCCTAGTTTTCATTGTATGGCCTACACAATTGACTTCCGTTGCCTAGACGCAGGCTTCAGCGGCAAAACCTACAAGCGCAAGCGGAACCCTAAAGCCGCCGCCGCCGACGAAGATGCCACCATGGAAATCGACGCCCCCTACCCACCTCAGGCGAAGCGATCCGTGGTGTCCTCCTCGGATAATCCGGACAAACCAGTCTTCGGCCGGCCGAGCTACGACGGCGTGATCGCATGGAAGGTCTCCGAGCGAAAGTGGAAGCAACCGCTGAAGCAGAGGTAGTCGGCAGTTCAGGTGAGCCAGAAGGGGACGACGTTCGAGGAGAGGGAGAAGAACAAGTCGGTGAAGAAGGTGTACAAGGAGAGAATGGCGGAGCTAAAGGGGGAGATTAAAAGGAACAAGGAGGAGAAGAGGAGGAAGAGGGAGGAGAGGGAGAAGAAGAAGGAGAATATTTTCAAGACTGGGACCAACCTGCAGATTATTTCCAACCCCAAGACGATTAAGAGGATTTTGAAAACCAAGGCCAGGAATCAACTCAAGCCTGTTCCGGAGGAGATGATCAAGAGGAACAATAAGTAAATGACGCAAATACCCATCAAATGCGCCACGTGGCACACGGCTTAACGCCTTCATGGACAACAGGTACATATGTTGGGTCGGCCGAGATATTTGAGGTACCATTATGTCACGCCCCTGATTTTACACACATGAAAATCGATATATATAATCTCATAATTACATATGCGTGAACGTTCAGCATCAATACAAAATACCTAGAAATATTTTCCCTTTTAACCCAGGTACATATTGATGCCCTGAACCCACTATGTCAATATTGACCCGCTCCACAGAGTCATATATTACAATGCTTACGAATTAAATTGTCAACAACAAAATAAAACATAAATGCTGCTTAGAGTAACTATACAACGGAAGTCCTTATCAACGGTAAAGTCACAAAAATAGCTTCCTACTGTAAAGCTGAAAAGACGCCACCTCAGCTTCAGCCATGATTACCCTGACCTGCAGGATTAACCGTTACACCATTCCATTGAATAGTGCACCGGGTTGCCACACAACAAATCCAGTAAGCTTATGAAGCTCGTATGAGTAAACTCAAAACCACAAAGCAAAACACATTTCTTAAGTCACCACAACCTAAACAACGATAATCACACATCTCACACCTACAACCATCCATTCCATATCCTTCCATATTGTGCTTACATAAGTCAATTGGTGACTAAAGTCTCATGCTCAGAACCTCAATCCTAGCATCCAATTACACAAATTTCGGTCAAACAAGACTTCCTCAAGCAATGTTTGACGTCATCCTAACGCACTACGGCGAATTCCAAATCACACTCATTCCCTCCCCCCTAGGAGCTTTTGTCATCAACATGACATCAAAAGTGAAAATCAATGAATCACCTTCTTATCCTCACCACAGAGTACAATTCATCACCACTATAGCTCTTAAGATAAATCAAACCATCAATCAATACAATCAAGAAGAAACAAAACAATCACATCTCAAAACAAGCAAAACAATTCATAGTAACACATGCATATAATTTAGTTCAGGAGTTCACATTAAGTCAAGCAATTTAATCATAGTAATCATCGTAATCCCACACTCTGACGTCTGTAGATAGTCCCGACCATCACAGCAGTCTTCTCGATTATTTGTTAACTTAATAACAATTCAGCTCCGTTACTGAGCAGTCATCACACTGGTCATCACACAGATTCTACCGGTCATCACGCAGATATTTATCATCCTACTGATCATCACACAGATAGTGATCATCCAACTAATCATCACACAGATATCGCTGGTCATCACATAGATAGCGATCATCACATAGATTCACGCAGATATCGTCAGTCATCACACAGATAGCGATCATCAAACTAATCATCACACAATTATTCCTACACAAGCTACACAGATATTTCTACACAAGCTTTACATGACAATCATCATAAAGATTCATCATACTGATGTCATCGATTCATCACACAAATATTTCTACACAAGCTACACAGATATTTCTACACAAGCTTTACATGACAATTATCACAAAGATTCATCATACTAATGTCATCGATTCATCACACATATATTCCTACACAAGCTGCACAGATATTCCTACACAAGCTCTACATGGCAATCATCACAAAGATTCATCATACTGTTTTCAACGGTTCATTACACAGATATTCCTACACAAGATTTACATGGCAATCATCACAAAGATTCATCAATACATATATAATCAAGTAAATATATATATGTACGTAGTCATTCACTCAGGAATACCACTGATACCAACTATAGTCATAGTTAACCTAATAACTCCAAGATAATAGGGTAATCTCGCTCATAACAAATATCGATCATGCTCATAACAAATATCGATCTTGCTCATAACAAATATCGATCCTGCTTATAACAAATATCGTGATATTTACTCACCTTTGAATCCCGCCGCGTCTTCACACGAGAACCAAAACAAGCACAATCACCGAAATCCGTTCAACAAGCACCTGAACACATAGAGTCTTGATTCAATGCACGAATCACAAAGTGATTAAAGTTCGAAACCCCCGTTTTGAACCCAAATCCCAAAAGTAACGCCAATTGAGGCGAAACTATATCCGAGACCTCCCTAAGTCTCCAGAACACTTCTAAGATCGATATGTCCAAACCACAAGTCGATCGGAAGCTCGAATCCCCACGGATCAAATAAATCAACCGGTATGAAACCGTAAAAATCATAACAAATCCATTCGAACTCCAAAATTTGCATATTATATATCGAAACGCTCGTATTAACGAGTAGAACATATATAATACCAAAAAAGTTCCCTACATGGCCGGAAAACCACCAGAACGCCGCCACAGGCGGTGCAGCACCGCCGCCGGCCAAAACTCATTATTTCCCAAAACTCCCAACATAAAAAAGTTTCATCTAAGCATGCTTGTGAATTTTCATAACTAGCTCAAAGTCAGAAAACAAGCATAAAGGATCGAAAACTACCTCACAAGCCTTGGATTACTGTTCAATCCAAGTTGAACCAAGTTTCACGTGAATCGATCCAAACAACCACTAAGGATCGATCAAGGAGGCTGCTCTGAACTCCCCAAGCTCTGTTTGAAGCCTCGCCGACGTCGGAGATCGGAGAACTGATCGGGTCCGAAATCCTCAAACTTCGCCGCCTTCTATCACCGCCTCCACTGAGAATCGCCGCAAGAGGATGCCAGAGGGACGACCGGAGCAAGGTGGCGAACCGATCTGGAGAGTTTCACCGGTAGAGGTCGCCAGAGTTGGCCTTAAAAGCGGGTTCGGGTCGGGTCAGACGCGGGTGAGGAGAGAGAACGGAGAGTTTCCGGTTTTGGAAACTTCCGAAAATAAAAATGGAAATTTCTGAAAACGGAAACCCTTATATATAGAACTTTTCAAATTTTCAAACGCTTATAACTTTCTCATACGAACTCTGATTGACGCATTCCACGAACTCGTATCGACGCGCTCTACAACTTTTGTGAAGGAAGTTTTAGAAGAATCCCAACGAATAAAAATCAACCTTTGCAATCCCCCTAAAACCATATTCTTCGAATAATTATTCGCCTGAAACACTTCCGCTCCATCCACGAGCCATGAAACAGTCCAATAATCACAATTTAGATTCCGGAAAATCCTAGGAAAATAAATACAAATTTCCGGGGCAACACACATTGTGATAGTTTTGGAAACTTGGGTATAGAAATTCGGAGTCGGCCATAGGTTGGTTACTGTTTGTATTTTTTTCCCCTTCTTTTAAGTAGAATATCTTCTCCTTCCTTTCTTGAACTTTGAGCTCCAGAACAGCATAACAAGTTAAGAGCATCTTATTGTTATGAACAATAGCTAGGAGTACACTGAAGCTATACTTGCTTTATTATATATTAAAATGCAGAAAACTATATTGTGATCACTATAGTTCTCTTTTGGTAGTTTACTCTCACACGATATTTATAGATGTGGTTCAAAACCACTTCCTTTAATATGTGTTGGTCTGTATCAGATTGATATGCACATAGTATTCATATTGGAAAATTGCTAGATATGCACATACTTGCAGTGATTTGTAGTAGATATTGGCTGTCAACATGCAGGTCACAATGAAGCTAACTTTCTAGTTAGTAGCCATTTGCTCGAGCAATCAAATACATGCCTTTTGGCATCACCTATTATTATTCCTCCTTAATCATATTCTGATTTTTGGGTATTGGAACAAGTCTTGTGCTCTTCTAAATATGTACAGAGGCTATTGTTTTGGGCTGCTAGCATTTTAATGACAAAAATATTTACATGCCAATTTGCTCACGTAATTGAGCTTCATGAGTATATGTGATTGTATGAACGATCAAGTAAAGAATTAAGGCTACTTTTGTGATATATCTATGCTATAAAGTTTTTATACAGAAACACAAAAGAGACATGGATAGAGATATGTCCTATTCAATTTCCGATGTGCGATAAATCAAGTTTAGCATATAAGTGTTAATGTCTGATTTCAGATTTTATCTTGTGAAGGAGAACTTGACTAAAATAATTCCTTGAAACAATTGAAAGATTTAGCAATAGAGGTATGTCCTATTCAATTTCCGCTGTGCGATAAATCAAGTTTAGCATATAGTACGTACATGTTGCACACAACAAACCGCTACTAGAAATTATTTTAGTCAAGGTCTCCTTCACAAGATAAAATCTGAAATCAGACATTAATGATTAAAATAACTTGACTAATGGCTTTTCTGTTTAAGTTTACAACAACAAATACTTTGGACTTTGGAGTAACAATTAATCTGCAAGAGGTATTGGTCTTGCGATTGTACGTACTGTATCAAATATATTTTCATCTCTATCCAAGTAATATATGGAACTAGGGCTCAACACTAGGTCGGTGAGGCCGCTCCTTTAGATCGCTTACGCTGATCAATAATTCTACTCACCATACTAAATATTACATAGATAGATTATGAACGAAGAGTGTCTATGGTTGTGTTCATAATATTTAACAGATAAATCACAGGTAATGAAAATTGTCTACTTGCAGCTGCACAACTGAGTAGTTGAGCACCAGAATATTTAACCTGCGGTTCTTACTGATCAGGTATACAACATTTTCTACATATGTGGTTCTTAGACTTAACTAGAAAATTCTCCAGCGCGATGCTGCGGGTTTAATTTTTTTTTTCCTCAAATCTTGATCTACATAATGTAATACAATTATAATTTTACATATTACAAAAATTGGTATTTCAATCGTAAAGAGAAAGATTCAGCTAGCTAACACCTGGTATTTTAAGCAAGCTAGTATCAAGTTTCTACAATGGGGGTTTAGCACTGATCTAATTCATTGGCAGACTCAAATGCATCTTCAACTAAAGTGGACTCATCTGCAGATCTATGGACTGTACACACAGAAAACCATTCACAGTTACCACTTAAATTTGTCCCTTTCCTACTTGCCAAAAAAAAAAAAAAAACTGACCAAATGTCAACAATATTTATCATCGAAACTTTGTTATCCAAAGTGCACCAAGCATATCTGAAGTTAGCCTAATTTAAATACTATGAAACTTTGTGATTCATAGAATTGGCTCTGATACACTCTTTGTTGCAGTTGTGTATTCTAACAGCTCAACTCCAATTCCATTGTAGATGTTTTGAAATAAGTTATGGGAGAGAAACAAAAAATAAAAACAAAAACAAAACAAAGGAAAAACAGTACTGCAAAACCATTTAACATGGTGATAAAAAAGTTTATATACCCGATAACATGTGAAACAGTTCGAAACAAACTAATCTAATTGTCTAAAAATTTAATAGTAATAAAAAAAAAAATCGATAGCAGACAACATCGCAACCACAATGACTTTCACTGTTTTCATCTTCCAATCCAAGAATTTTATCTTTGTAAATCCTTAATGTGCATATAATCTTCAAATAAACGTTACTTGAGATCGGTAAACACTAACAATCACCAATAAACAATAATGGATCCAAATTCCGAAACCTTGAAATAAAATGAATCATAAAGCAATCCCAAATTTGGATAGATGTAGAGAAAAACAATCGAAAAACTTTTATTTTATATTTATCATCAGAGCCCTGCTCGAAAGCAACAACATCTGTAAAAAATAAGCAAATTATGAAAACATTACAGCTATGATCAATGTTGGAGATGCACATATTCAGGCTACTCATATTAATAATCAAACGAACCAAAACAACAGCCTTAAAGAAGTTGATGAAAATCAGAAGATTAATATCAATTAGAAGCAAGAAAACAGGATCAAATGCTCAATCAATTTTCTATCAACTGATCGCTAAGTACTTTTTCCTATAGACCAATCCTTATTTCCAAGTACAGACCATAAAAACATGTAAAATGAATAAAAACTCCAAACTGCAGAAAAAGCCATAACATTTTCGGAGACTGAAACCTTTATACACTGTACAGATTTTGAATATATGTCAGAGAACCAAGAATAATAGACATATAAGACTATCTCCATCAAGAAAGAAGAGGTGCAGGACTTGAACCTAAGCGATTAGGTTTTGTTCCCAAATCCTAGCGGAGCTAGGTTCTCATAGGTTGGCTACATGGAGTAAATTTAGTTTTCCTTTGCAAAAATCATGAAATACACTTATTTTAGACACTCTCAAAGTAAATATAAATGGTTAGACACTCACTGTAATTAGGCTAATGTCCACAGTTCAAGAGCCTTGAGTTGAAAAGCGTACCCCAAAATAAACTGTGACCAAACAAAATGTCGACCTGTTGAGCACAAAAGACAAATAAGACTACAATCAGCATATAAAGATTTATAAAAACACAATTAATGCAATGAGCTTCATATATCTGATAATCCACCCAACAAAGACGTTTTCATGTTCAACAGCCTAAGCTATTGTTGTTTAACATCCAAGAAAAGAAATAACACACTCCTGGAACACAAATCTTCTGACAGATAAATCACTTGAAATAGGAACAGCAGTAAGAAGCAAAACCTGCAAGCAAAATCAATCACAACCCAACATGAAAAACAACATAATCAATTTTATATCTGCTATTACTCAAAATCTCACTCTCTATGATCAAGTATTAAATTTTGAAGCATGCAATCCTTGAGTTATCAAATACAGGACCCAGAAACAATTTCAATCAGAAAATTTGAGATTAAAAAACAACAAAAGAAGACGAAGACGAAAAAATAACAAAGCAGAAGCAGAAATTCCAGAAGTTTGCAAGGAAGTTCAAGCAAAGTTCGAAAAGTACAGAAAATCCATTGTTCTGATACTAAATAAAAGCTGCGTATTCAAAAAGAATTTTGCTGTAATTCCTTTATTCAAGTCTATTGTACAACAGTCTGTATGCTATTGTTCTGAGAGAGGGAGATAAGAGACTAAATCGTAATGGAGAAAAGCCAGGACAAATTTGTCATAAATGCAGTTTCCTGTCTTTAAGTGATTCCATATGAAAGCAAGCTAAGGTCAGACTTAGCAAGTTCAACCTTTTTAAGGAACCTATGGCAGAACCTATGTTCCTTCAAATCTACTACGGGAATTAAAATGAATGAGAAAGCAATCCATAAAGGTACAGGAAAACCATTGAACAACTTTTATTTTATATTTATCATCAAAGCCATGCTCCAAAGGAACAACATCTGTAAGAGTGTGTTTGGATAGAGTAATTTAAATTTCCACAGAAATTCTAAAATAATGGGAATTACAATTTAATGAATTTAAATTCCATTAATTGAGAATTCCATTGTTTGGATTTCATAAAGTAGAATTTTCAAAATGACAAGAATTATGAATTCTAGTGTATGGATTAATTTTTGTCAATGGAATTTAAATCGAATCAAATAAATAAACGATAAACTGATTGAAGAAATACCATAATCAATACTGCAATGAAAATGTAAAATCCAAATTTAAACTAGACCAACACATGTGCTAAAAATCCAAATTTACTTGCTAGGACTGTTTTTCTTGATCCCAATCGCGTGAGGGCTCTTTAACAAGAAATGTCTTATGATACCACTCTATTATTAAAGCAATCACAGATACGGTAGCACCAAAAATAATTTTCATTCTCTTTTTATTTTCCTCTTCTTCTATGGCACGCTTTCGTTTTAACCTCATTATAATATCACCAACACTCATTACAGCCATACCTGTTTAAACATTAAATGACCAAAGACACAGAGCAAATTACAAAGAAAGGTCAGAGAAAGGCAGGGGGTCCAAAACAAGATTCTACTTAGTATCTATCTTTTATAGTCTAACTATCACTACAACTGTTTTCATCCTGAAGGTGTGCACTTTAAGTCACGAGAGGTTGATGACAACTTAGGAAGAAGGATTTTCAAATCTATTGGATAGTTGAATTTGACAGAAAATAATTGGTATTCACTTCATTTTTGCTTTATCATACACATACATAAATAATTCATTAGTCATATACAAGGGTCAGGGCCAATTGGCTTCTGTTTGTAAATTCATTAGTTAGAAAATAATTAGTATAGAGGTAATTAACCGGCCACTAGTAATTTCAGTTTTTACTGTTCATACATGAATGACAAGAAGCCATTGCATCATCACGTACTCACAGGAATATGTCTTGTTAACTGGATGACTTTTTCTTCAAGTGTGTGTGTGTGTTAGCCTATAGGTACTAATAGTTGCTACCATTTTTTTCTTTTTCATTTTGAGTCTATATTTAAAGCACTAACCCTCATATAATCACAAGATTCAAAAAGCCTAATCTAGACCACATGAACTGCCTTCTGCTTCAATCTAAACCAATTTAATAAGTTATTACCATTTACCACTATCTATTTTGTTTCCCGGCTACATGTCAAAATGTTAAAAACTGAAATAGCTTTGCACTCAATATGAGAACACAAGTACATAATGAATACAATTCAGATCTTAAGTAAATATTGATGAACAGAATTACTAACCTCCTGTGGCCATTGAAACTCTTCTTCTCTATGCAATCTCCTTAGACACTCTCGTAATGGGGTTTGAGAATAATGTATGTGTGTATATAATGAATAGAGAAGGGACCTTCAGCCTTTATTTATAGGTATTGAACTTTGTTTCCTCCCATCAAAAATTTTACGTCCTAAACCTGTAAGGAAAACCATAGTCATGTACTTTATGGATTTATTCCATTAACAGATTCATATTCTTATACAACAATGATTAAATATATGAAACATAAACACTCCCCACTTACAATGTAGTAATCAAAACTCACAATAGTCATTTTCAGTATATGAAAGATATAGACAATGCTCAGTATCTGAAACATAAACACTCCCTACTTACAATGCAGTAATCAAAACTCACAATAGTCCTTTTCAGTATATGAAAGATATAGACAATACTCAGTAAATGAATCAAACTATAGCAAGCATTTTCAAGGTCCTGTCTTCCTGATCTGTGTACTCACAGAATATTCACATATCAATTTGTAAACATTAGCATACAGAAGTTCCTAATACAATCTATATTTCATGAAGTTCAACTATCTCTTCTCAACTTGGTTAAAGAACGATCTGTATATGCAAAGAAAGGAGAATACAACAATAAAAAATCTTACCGTTTTAATATACAAATATATGAGTATGAAAACAATAGAAAACAACCACTTCTCTATGTCTATTTTAGATTCTCAGCAATTAAATTTATGAGAATGAAAACAACAGAAAACAACCACTTCTTTATGTAATTATATGTGCTCAATTTGCTGATGCAGATATAGACGAAGATTTCCCGCTGATGAAGGAACTAAAAATAAAATAGATGGAGGCACATAAGCAGATGAAGATTTGCAATACCTAAGGCCTATCAAACTCTAGCAAAGCATACGTAAAGGAACTTAAAAGTGGAATATGACAAAATGGGAACCCGGTAGTTTACCTCAATTGTAACCTTATACATAAATTAGCTATTCTGTTTCTCGCAATGTATCAACAAGCAATCCAACAGACATATTAAACTTCAAAAGAACAAAGCACGGAAGACTAGAGAGGCAAAAGAATCAGACAGACAAAACAAAAGAACAAAAGGACTAACCTTTTCAGCGGTGGTAGAGAGGGTCCGCAGAAGAAAACTCAACGACAAGAACGATTGCAAAACCTAGCCATAATCAAAGTCCCATTGAAAAATTAAATTTCAATACATAAAACAATTATACATAAGAAGATATGGATTGGAACCCACCTTTTTAGCAGCAGAAGAAAACTCAGATATGAGAACAATCGCAAATTTTGGAGTCCAGGTCTTGCAAGTTTTGTGGCTTTATATAGAGTTGTTTTGGATCAAAACTTAGTGCGGCATGTTTTGATTTTGGCGCTTTGGAAAATGAGATTTCCGGCTGGGATGGAATTGAAGAATGACACCTACCTTGAGAGGAATTCAAGTCAGGAATCTGCGCCCTCAAATTCCACGATTTGTTTCTGTGGAAATTGCTAATTTCATGGGATAAGTATCCAAACGCTGGAAACAGTCCTAAGAAATTGGGAAATCCTTATTTTTGTTTAAATTCCCTCACTTTTTCCCCCATCCAAACACACTGTAAAGAAGTTGATGAAAATCAGAAGGAATATTTTCAAAGGTCAATTATGAAAACAGAAGATCAACACAAATTAGAAGCAAAAAAAAAAAAACAGGATGAAATGCTCAATCAATTTTCTATCAACCGATCACTATGTATCTTGATTTGGACAGACCAATCCTTAACCCTCCCAATCTAAACGTTGTGATATGCAAAACCCACAACACAACCCATGCATGCTTATTATTAAATCACCCACAAAACCCTGAATCAAAATGAACAATGACCCACAACAAAACCCATATTCGTTAAATCAGAGACAAAACCCTTAATCCAATGAACATAAAATTTAGATAAATTGAATCACACACAAAACCCTTAATCGAACGACCGTAAAATTTAGATTAAAAAACTTATCTCTTATCAACTGAACTCTCACTCTGTTTTCTCTCCTCTCACTATCAGATAGCGGCGATCTAACCAAAAATACCAACAATCCCTCACTCTTTGTCATCAAAAACAGAAGACGACGGAAAACTATAATTGACCAGCGAGAAACGCCAATTCAACGCATCCCAGGGCCGTAAATCTGAAGAACAATTAAGGGCAAAACCGTCATTTTACTGTTAAATGAACAGTGTGAAGTATGAACAGTCCACGGGCTTTAGCTCTGTGTATAATATAATAATTGTATCTAACTGAAATCTCAAGATCGAAAATAGGAAGGGATTGAATGTGTGTAAAAACTCCTTTTACATTACGTATGTGCATATGTTTCAATTGTTACTGTAAGTCCGCAGGAATCATCTTCAGTGTTGCAAAAGAGGAAGAACATGGGGACCGGCAATTACTCCGGTCAATTGGTGGAGCAGTCCTACTCGGCTACACCGACCTCGAAAGCACAACGAACAAACGCATCAGCTACACTAATATACACAAAGCTCTTGGACTATCACCACCACCATTACGATTACGGTACCTCTCATTATCAGGTTCTGTAATTTCTTCTTTTTTGTTCAAAGGCAGTTTAATATTTGGAAGGGTAAATAATTTTTTAATTTAGCAAAGTATTTTTTTATTTTCTTAAGTATTGTTACCCTTTTTTTACCTATTTACGTACCTTTTTTTCACCTATTTACGTATTTAATCTTCTAAATGGGATTGGGTCCCATTTAATCTTTTCCTTACTTATTTACAACCACCAAATGCCCAAGTAAAATATGATCCTATCTATTTCAGAATAGTGAAAAGATTACATAATTACAAAGAAGCAATCTCAACAAGTTTGTGTAACAAATCAATTGCAAAATTTTTATGGGGAAATATTTCTTTCCCAGCCTTTAGTTATCAGTAAAGATCATAGCTGTCATATCATCCTGTCTATTTCAGAATGGTAAGAACTAAGGGCATTTCCCACCATAGGCCAAAAGCAAAACCAATTTAACCTACCAAAAACAGAATATTTTATTCAAGATACCCATTTGGCCTATCAACAAAAAACAGTGCTGCCACTGTATGTCAAATTCTATAAGCTAAAAATGAAACATCATCATCTCCAACGGCTATAATTCGTTGTTTTACTTTATGTTGTTGACTTGTTGTATATGTTTTAGTATTTCACATTCTAATACTCTTTCTCTCAACTCGAAATATATCTCCAAGTATAATTTTAATGAGTCTATTAATAAAATTAGTCTATTTACTTAAATAAAAACTAAAAATTAATGATTACACAATTATTTTAAAAATTCAAAATATATCAAATATTAGACTTATATTGAAGATCTCAACAAAAATTTTACAATGATATAATAATAATTATTAATAACACATTTATATAAGAAAATTATTCTTACTTTAATGTATAAAAGTAACACATAAAGAAAAGAAAAATAATAATAAACGGGGCCTACCATATGGCTGACCAATAGGAAGGCTAGATTTGGCCTTCAGCCTAAATTTATTTCTTGAACTCTGTGTAATAGCCTACAGTGGGAGGAGAAGATTGTAGGCTAAATAAGTGGGAGATGTTATAAGCTCAGATATCTATGTTGACAAATTGACTTCATTGTTCCCTAACTGCACAACACTACTCTTTTGGAATGGGAGTGTATTCAATTCAATGTACCTACAGTGCTTGAGCAGTGATAGCATGTGGTCACGCATTTTAAAGGCTTCTGTCAGTTTAGTCGACATATGAAGTTTGTCCAAAGAAAAGGTTAAAGTCAGTAAAAGTCACCACATGCACTGACCGGTCAGGAAATCAAAGTTTCCAACTTTTCTTACCCAATCATGTCCTTTCTTGCTTTAAGTGTCCAACCAATCATGTCCTTTCTTGTCCTTTCTTGCTTAAAGGTGGCATTGGAGTTAGACCAGCTGCTACCTTCAATATGGCTGCCCTGTCTAAGCTAGCCTGGAAGATCATCGCTGAACCTACAAATTGGTGGGTTAGACTTGTTAAGCAAAAATGCTTAAGACGAGATCATTTCTTTACTGCCAAGAAGAAAGCTCATCATATCATTCTCTTGCATGGAATAATCGTAATTCAGCTTGTCAACCTTTGCTTTGCCGTGAGTAAAAATCTTGGTCACATCGATATTCATGTAGCTGAAGCCATGGTCCTCCGTGAAGGTTTGCTTCGTCTTTCTCACGTCTCTTCTCAAGCCATCATTGTTGAAGGTGATTTTAAGCTCCTTATCGATGCCCTCAACCAGAAGACCTCTACCCTTTGGAGAATCAAATTTGTTCTTCAAGATATTATGGAGCTCACACGCCTCTTTGCCTCTGTCATGTTTGGCGTGAGGCCAATTTTTCGGCTGACAGCTTGGCTAATTTAGGGCATTTCTTTCCTTTGCTTTCTCATTCAGTTTGGGTTTCTCATTTGTCCCTTTCCTCCAATGCCGCCTTCCAGTTTGATCTTTTTGGGGGCGGTTATTCTCTGGAGTTTTGTTCGTAATTTTCTTTCTTTATCGAAAACTTTTCTGTGCAAGATTCTCATGCACTGCTCTTTCAAAAAAAAAAAAAAAAACTCATACACTGTCACATCAATAATGGAACAACTTGTTGAACATATATGATACTTAAAGCAGATAGTTATAAAAAAATAAATAAATAAATAAATAACTCATACACTGTCACATCAATAATGGAACAACTTATTGAACATATATGATACTTAAAGCAGATAGTTATCCAAATCCCATTTTATATCAACAAGCATGGATAGAGTCTTCCATAACAAAAAGTAGGAAAAAAAATCTGGGTTTTAGCTTTGCTCATTTGAATTCTTAGACTTTTTTTTTTTGGGTGTAATATGACCTTGTTATATGAAAAACATTTAATTTTGAATGATTAAAAATTTGAATATCCCGCCTAATACTCCAACCCCAAGAGCACAACCCTAACCCAAGAGCACAACCCTAAACCTAACATCTCATGATCATGACAAGCTTTAGAGTAGAATATTTTTATGTCGATTCTAAATTTAGCAAAGTAAAAAAATTCTAAATTCGGAATATTATGTATATTTATTGTTCTAGTGAGAGGGTAATTGTCTTAAACTCTTAATTGACATCGAACGAGACTAATTTTTTTTTTCACAAAATATATTACTATGCAATTAATATATATATATATATATATATATATTGTTATAAAATATTGACTTACGTTGTAGAGAGTAAGGAATGTATAAAGAGAGATGAGGGGAAAATAGAGAAGTGTATTATTCAGTCTTAGAGGCCTCCCTTATATAGAGGTAGGGTTTACATGATAAGTATTTAAACTATTGTGATATTACATGTAGTCTCTAACTAATAACGTGGACAGCCACATAAGAAATAATATATATATATATATATATATGTAAAAGGATGACTCTCATCTTTGGTAAACTCTAGCCGTCATGGCTGGGAACTCTGTTAATGGTGTACGTCACCAACACCAAGCAGACCTTTCTCTGCCTCTCGCTGTCTTTTTGCGGCAATCCAACGTCGTCTTTATGTGATGAATTTTCATTCGATTTGTCTCTCTATGGAGATTCACCGAAGTAAACTTGGTTTTGACTTTTGAGAGTGGGATGATCGAGGCTGGTCTCTCGAATTGGCTATTAGGAGAAGATCTGGTTGGGATTCGACCAGGCCAGAAGCAACTCAAGGCTAATGAGGGGGTCAAGGCCGGTGAGGAACTGAATTTTTCGGCAAGATTTGGGTCGAACTGGTTGGGTCAGACGAATGCAGTTTGTTTGATCATGACTCAGAGAACGGCGGCGATGGGCCTAGAGATTAGTGGCGATGGGAGGTGCAATCCTGTCTGCAATAGTAGTACCATGAAGCTATATACGATCGTGGCTGGAATCTCTCTGCACCGATCACCTATGAAGGCAGGGCCCTGAGTGCTCCGGGCTTGTTCTAATGCTACTACAATCCAATCTGCATGAGAGAAGGTACGCACACCATGGCAGATCCACAAACCTCTCCAGGGTACGGCGACAGAAGGGGTTCTCCATGGTGCTGCGGCACGAGGTTGTACTATCCTTAGCGCGGAGGCAGAAGGCGGTTGGTTGGGTGCCGAGATCAAATGCATTGCAAACTTGTGTGCTGCAGTCAAAAGGGTTTTGGGTGTCCATAACAGTTTTTAGTGTGTGCTGTACTATATGGACCAAACAAATGAGCCCTACCTCTATGGGTTTTCGTATTTGGGATCCAAGAGAATTTTCTCTAGGGAGCAAGAGACTTGTTTTACTTATCTTTCCAAACCTCCTCGCCCAACTGTTAAGGGCAAGGAGCAAATTTAATTTTTGTTATTTTCTTTCTAGACTTTGCCTAATTACTATGCACTAGTTTTCATAGTTCTTAGGCTCATTTTTGAATAAGTGAGCACTAGTTGTCTAATGAGTGGTGTTAACATACCACGTCCTAAACTTGTCCTTGATATGGCAAGGGAATGTATGTATCCGTGTCATTCTGGCTTGAGTATTAATGAAATTGATGTTTGGTTCAAAATATATATATGGGGTCGAATTTTGCCATTTATAAATTTGGATTTTGCATAAAAAGAGGAAAGAAGCATACCTAGCTTTAATTTTGATTGCTGCTCGGACCAAACCCTAGCTAGGAGAGCGGCCACCAAAAGATTCTGACTTAGCTACTACTAGACTAGACCATAGATCACGTGCTATCTGATGCATCTCTAATGTACAATTGAAGTGTGCAGTCCGGAGCTGACAAATACCAACAACTGGTTAATTTCTTGTACTATTGATTCAGTGGCCAATTAAGTTGTCTGCTCTTGTGGGGAAGAATTTCAGATAGTTCCTTTGAGTAAGGATTGCCTAGGATCAGCATCCTCATTGCTGGGCTGATGCTACTGCATGTGGTGATTATCTTGCTGTGAGACTAGTGTTATTGGTACAGCATGCAGCTGCCTTATTGTTACAGATTGTGTGATTTTTGCCAGTACTGGCTGGCTGAAACTCAGTTTCTTTGATAGTCCACCAAGATGCATCTTAACTTTCGGCTGATGTCTCTCTCTCTCTCTACCAGAGCAACCATAGAAGATTCATCCCATCAGTACTGCAGCCCGCAAGATATCATCTCGATCAGCTAAAAATTTTGAAAGCCTTCCATTTTCCAATCTCACCCAGATCTACGTACACTGCCATCAATAGCGTAATTCCTTCCAATAGCTTTCAAAATCAAACCACTTAACCACGCTCATCTCTGTTGGGCGGGGCGACATAAATAAGTTTAATTAATTAACATGGAAATTATTCTCTGAATAATCTCTCCAAATACACCCCGCCGCTGGTCAAAAGCCAACATATATATCACTTCTTCGAAATGTTCTTGTTCTATTAATCAAAGAAGTGATATCTAAACTTGTTTTGATTGCAAAATTAATCAAAATATTGTGCGCATTGATGAATCGATAGAGCCAAATGTCCATGTATGTCTACAACGTACAAAAAATAATATATAGAAAAAGCCTCGGGAGTTATTTCGTGCAACAGGTTTTGTTGAGTAGTAAATGCAGCTTTTTGAGCGTTGGAGGCTCTGTCTGAGGGTTGGAGGCATTGAAAGCTCATCCTTAAATGTGGCAACCTAAAAGATCGATGTAAGCAAGCTATACATATGGAGAGCGATTCCTTACTTTTCAATCAGATACAGAGTGAGACTGACGCATGGACATGAGTTCACGTCGTCTCTTCTTCATCTCTCTAGCTCGGTGGTGCGTTCTGAAACCAGTATATGACATTCTGTCTTCAATCCTTCCAAAGAGTCGAGAGCCGCGCAGTAACTCGCCGGATTTGTTGTGCCGTCGGTGTTTTTAATCCATGTCCATATAGCTCTTCCAGGACCCGTAGCTGTTCTAGGGTTGGATTCCATCGGGAACTTGGCGGCTGAACTGCAGAGGCGGGTTGGTGATCAATATAGCAATAATCACCACCAATTCTGCCTTGCTCAGACGACACCCGACCAACCCCTGTATGAATAGACACTAATTGTTTTTACTATAATTTACTTAGAATAATTACAACACTATATATATTTATGTACGTATACATATCATGTCAACTTCTTCAAATTTAAAACTTAAGAATTTTTATTAGCACACTGTACATGTACGTGCCCTGATGATGGTGTTCGAATGATAACACATAATTTTGGGTCATGTTGGAAGTAGAGCTAAGCTTTGGAGTGAATGCTACTTCTGCAGCGGGCTTATAAATATAGTGCAGGCTCTCATGCTGTGAAAGAAGTGCGACAGCACAGAGCCCCAAATTTATTTATTTTTTCCTTAAGGCTTTATGTTTATATAATAAGAGAAATTTTAAATACAGATCTCTATTATTTTATATTTCAAATTAGATTTTGTAGGTAGGTTAAATGACAAAAACAGACATCTATGCAATCTAGAAGAAAAAAAATAGTCATATTTTTCTTATATTATTCTATTTAAATATTTATGTATAAATAGTTAGATAAACACAAAAAATTTCTATACATGACCTCCCAATTTAATACAAGAATAAAGTTAGAAACTATCTAATTTAATTTTTCTTTAAATAAATTGTAATTAAATGAGGTTAGAAACCATAATATTTAGAATTTCAAAATCAATGGCATTAAATATTTTTAAAACATATCACTTTACTCCCATTTTTTAGTTAATTTCCTTTTTTGTTCTAAGAGTTATGATTAATCAATTTATTTTCTACAGATTTGCTCACCTAATGGACAATTTTAAGGGACTATGAGAGACAAATGCATCTCAACCACATGTGTTAAATATAAAAGCAGAAATTATAACAACTTAAAATGGTACATTTATTTTCAGCCATCAGATTCATTTGTCCCTCACAGTCCCTTTAAAACTGTCCCTTAGGTGAGCAGACCTTTTATTTTCTAATATAAAACATCACATGTGAAAAAACTTTGTAACTGTTAATTTGTTTGATCCCTCTAATGACAAATTTATAGTTCCACTACTGTGGAG
The DNA here is from genome assembly GCF_002994745.2 of Rosa chinensis. Taxonomy (NCBI): domain Eukaryota; kingdom Viridiplantae; phylum Streptophyta; class Magnoliopsida; order Rosales; family Rosaceae; genus Rosa; species Rosa chinensis. The sequence continues at coordinate 52,514,346 of NC_037093.1, read as the reverse complement.
AAAGTGAGAAACTACTAATATAGTTTTGGTTGAATGTTCAACTCATAATTTTATTCTTGATTAACATGGTGTTTGGTGGATGTGAGCTCAAATAACACAAAACCAATTTATATGCATCTATTTAAAGGGAACAATAATAAATCTTTATGGATTTCTCAATAACAAACACAAGTAATCAATATTGTCATTTACAAAACATCAATATAATAGAATATACTAATCGTATTAAATAGTACAGATTTGCTCACCTAAGGGACAGTTTTAAGGGACTGTGATGGACAAATGCATCTCAACCACATGTATTAAATATAAAAGCAGAAATTATAGTAAAAAAGTAGGATATTTCATGATTTTTTAGATTAAGGATATTTTAGGTACTTTGGGTTGTGTATTTAGTAAAATATTAGAATGACAAATTAAATGGGTGGTGTATTAAGTATGGAGTGTGTATTAAGTAATTAGGGGTGTGTATTTAAAACTTCTCATATAATAAATATAAAAAATTAAATTTGAAATGGCCATATTTTTTTTCTACGTTCACTCTCTCTTTCTCTCTCTCCCCTGAATTTCCCCCATGTTATAATTTCCCCTCAGGGACATCTTTGTTTCTTCCCATCTATTTCTTTTATCATTTTTCATTCTCTGATTGCTCTAAAAAAATCTCAAATTAGAGTAGACCAAGTTCTCTCTTAGACTCTCACTTCAAGTCTTCATTATTCAATTAGAGACTAATTAGAAGCAAAATGAATCTCATAGTCTCATCAATAATCCCTAGACCTAGTCATGACTCTGGTATGATTCATAGATTTGTGGACCACAAATGAATAAATGTTTTCTTTAGTATTTTTTTCAATTATTATTTAATAGTTCAATTTGTATAATCTTCTTAATGGTTTGATTTGTTTTTCAAATTGCAAAGCTCTAGCAATTTTCTGGGAATTGAGGTTCTCTCATTCATTAATTTGCTTGAATTGTCTGGGAATGTTGTGTTAATATTTAGAAGCATGCCTCTTGAAATAAAATGCTTATCTGGATATGCAAAACGCTTAAAAAAAAAAAAAAATTTGTTGAGTTGGTTAAATCTTTAAGGGGAAGTCTTGATAGGTTTATTACCAGAGAACCAAGTTTGGGTGAACATTTAGTCAATGAAGAGTACACTGATAGGGAGGAATTGGTTGATGATACTGGAGAGAATGGGAATGGCAATGAAGTTGTTGAGGGTTTTATGTGAGATCTTTTGTAATTTTTTTGTCGCTGAAAACTTCATATTTAAATTGAATATTTGGTATTTTTCAAGTATAAGTTTGAGCTATGAATTTGATGAATTTTCAATGATTTTGTCTTCCTAATATTTTTATATAAGACTAAAACTTAGTGGACTACATTTTAAGTTTTCGCACGGAGCTTCCAAAAAATTTGAGATGGCTTTGATATAGTGTTATAATTATTTTGAATAAGTTATAGTAAAAACAATCGGTATATATATATTCTTACAGTACGTAGTTGGTGTGGCGTGGTCTGAGTATGGCAGAAATGGCGGTGATTACTGCTATATTGATCACCAACCAGCCTCTTCCCGATGGAATCCAACCCTAGAGCAGCTACGGGTCCTGGAAGAGCTATATGGACATGGATTAAAGACACTGACAGCACAACAAATCCAGGGAGTGACTGCATGTGCGGCTTTGACACTTTGGAAAGGTCGAAGGCAAAATGTCTTTTCTACTGGTTTCAAAACCACCGAGCGAGAGAGAGGAAGAAGTGACGACGGTGAACTCACGTCTATGCCTCTGTCTCACTCTAAGGAACAACAACTACTTTGGAGTAGCAAATAATCTGCAAGAGCCAAGAGGTATTGGCCGGTTTTGGGACTGTACGTACTGTATCAAATATATTTTCATCTCTCCCCAAGTAATATATGGAACTAGGGCTCAACACTGGGGCCGGTGAGGCTACCTCTTTTAGATCACTTGCGCTGATCAATAATTCCACACACCATACTAAATTAATATTACATATATAGATTGTGTGAGGAGGAGAGACTCTATGGTTGTGTTCATAATAATTAACAGATAAATCACAGGTTATGGAAATTGTCTACTTGTAGCTGCGCAACTGAGAAGTTGAGCACCAGAATACTTAACATGCTGTTTTCTTGCTGATCAGGTATGCATCATTTTCTACATATGTGGTTCTTAGACTTAATTGTATCTAACCGAAATCTCAATATCGAAAAGATAGAAAGGGATTGAATGCTAGAAGTTTTTACTTTTTTACATTATGTATGTGCATATGTTTCAATCTTACCGTAAATCCGCAGGAATCATCTTCAGTGTTGCAAAAGTGGAAGAGCATGGGGACCGGCAATTACTCCGGTCAATTGGTGGAGCAATTCTTCTCGGCTACACCGACCTCGAAAGCACAATGAACAAACGCATCAGCTACACTAATATACACAAAGCTCTTGGACTATCATCACCACCATTACGATTACGATTATGGTACCTCTCATTATCAGGTTCTGTAATTTCTTCTTTTTTGTTCAAAGGCAGTTTAATTTTTGGAAGGGTAAATAATTTATTAATTTAGCAAAGTATTTCTTCTTTTTTCTTAAGTATTGTTACCCTTTTTTTTACCTATTTACGTCCCTTTTTTTCACCTATTTACGTACCGTTTCTTTTCCCTACTTATGTACCCTTTCTTTTTCTGTAAATAAATTATTCTCCATCACCTACCTACTTATGTACCCTTTCTTTTTCTGTAAATAATTTATTAATTTATCAAAGTATTTTTATTTTCTTAAATATTGTTATATTTTCAATGTGCTATGCTGACTGATGAGCATATAATTGAGAGTGTTTTGGGAAATGATGATGAAGTTTAAGATGATAGTTCTACTATGGAGCCTGTTTCGCGAAAGAAAGCTCTCAGAGCAGCGATGACTGATGACACTGAATAAGTTTTTGTTGCAACATAAGAAAACCACACCAGAACTTTTTACCATGTAAAGAAAAATCAGAGATGAGATTTAAGGTGACATCAGTTTCAAAAAAACAAACAACGATTGAGTCATTCTTTATGAAGATCTCATAGTTGAATAATAAATACTATGTATCAAGGAATTATTCATTTATATATTACAAGGGATGTATATGATTTTTATTAAGAATATTATCTTGTAAATTTAGCCATTATTAATTTAACACGTTTTTCCCAAATCGGGACCGACCAAAATTATCATTTAATCAAGATTATTAATTTATCGAGTATTAAACTATGGAGAGTCTACTGTATAAGTGTATCTTATTTATTGTATTGTTTATCGAGGGCGATCGAGTTATATATGTCTCCAGCTTCTACGTACCCTTTCTTTTATGTCTCTAGGCTTCTACCTACTCACGTACGCTTTCTTTCACCTATTTACTACTCCTAATATGCATGGAATTAAACTCTCCGGAGATAGAGAGGCAGAGAGGGAGGGGGGGGTGAGGGCCTAGAGTGACGCAGTCGGAAAGTAACCCTAAGTTTAGAAACAATAAATCTAAAACAAAAATTATGGAGTCCACTAGAGATAAATGAGAAAACTCTCAATTTGATTGATAATATGATAAAAGCAGTGGCGGAACTAGAAAGTTATATTTGGGGGGGGGCTAAAAAATGATGAATTATTTTTGACAAAAAAATCTGTCATAAAAATTAATTTAAAGTATGATATATTTATCAATTATAAATCAAGCTTTAATATTTAAAGTTACGTATTAATATTTTTTTTTACAGTATTCATTTAGGTCTTCTTTTTATTTTTTTCACAAGCATTTATTAATAGATTAGATAAATAAATTATACTATACAACTATACAAGTGTGAAATATATTATTATTTCTTATTGCTTTCATCAGTTCATGCACAGCTGAGTAATTGAGGGGGCCAATCATGATGATTATGGTCTCAATCTCATTAAATCCACAACCAATTACAAATGCCACACGTCTACATTTTCAGAAGTTTGGTGGGGCTGGGGCCATCTCTCGCCCCCATGTAGTTCCGCCTTTGGATAAAAGATAGGTTCTGCAACCGTTTAAGAATAAAAAGAAACTCTAGGGCGACTAACAATGAAACCCTAAAGCCCACGGGTAAAAACAAAACAAATCCAAAACAAACTAGAAAACTGAAAATTCTGAAAAATAGTACATTGCAGTTTTGAAGCCTTAAACGACCCCGAAAGCCCGAAAAAGCCCACACATCGTGGCTTTGGAGTTTTGTTCCTAGCGTTGGTCCATTTCCGGAAAGGGATAGCAATCACGATTCGGACACCAAGTGCCAAATTTCCAGCAAACCGAGTTTTCCTTTGGAATGATCGAGCTGTTTTTCGATTCTTCTCGCCAACCATTCTACATCATAGAGTAAGATAGTACATACACGAACTACGATGCAAATAAACTTTGAGCACCGCAGAAAATCAGGTAGATCGAGTTCGAAGTGGGTCTTTGAAGATGAGGTAAAAATAAAGCCCTACTTTTCCATCAGTTGAAAAGTTCCACATAGATTAATAGAAGTCACAAAACAAATCGTGCAATTGAGCACGGACTGATTAATGGCATGTAAGAATTAATCTAATCTGAAAGTGATGAATTAATCTAGAAGCAGCAAGCAAGATATTCCATTTGACAATATTATTGGCTTTGATCATTGCTTTAACATCTAAATAAAACAAACAACCCTGCCAAGTACCATTGACTAGCTAGAGGATTCCTAGCTGGCTTGTATTGTACGTAACGTTATATATGATGTTTAATTAGCTGCCTCAAATCTTCATATATGAGGTCAAAGAAATTATACTTTTCCGTCAATACAAAGGAATAATTGAAAGCTGCAAGAAATCAAAGCTTAAAAACGATCCATCAGCATGATCGAATGTCATCATCGTCATCATCATATATATATATATATATATATATATATATATATATATATATATATTTAACAGCGATAAAATATTGTTAGCTCAGTTAGTGAGCAATTCAAATAAGTACGTGTACAAATTGAATCGTACAGTTCAATCTATGGGAAATTATACTCAAACCTTATAGTTCACTAAGGCCTGGGCAAATGAAGTACTCGTAATTCGTAAATGCATTATGCATTTAATTTTTAGAGGTCCAAGAATTGATAATTTACATTCTTCACTCACTTGTTTCTTAATAACAGTAAAAAAATGCGATACTTTTTAATCGATCTATTTTGATTTTGTGAAAAAAAAAAAAAACTCGGTATTTTGGAGGGCAAAGCGCTCTTCGTACTCGTTTGCGGATTACTTTCCAAACTGTTTGGCTCCAGTTTTTCTTGAGCTGGTCAACAGTTTCTTTCTTGCGTGGGCGTGCCAGCACCGTTTAGGTGCGGTCTTCAGGGGTGTCCCTTGACCTGACTTCTTTTAAGCGACTGTAGACGAGGAGAGCACCAACCTCGTCGTGGGGGTCTTCTGTGCCTCGTGGTGAGGACTTTATCTTGTATCACCAAGTCGATACTCAACGTTGTAGGTCGAGCAGAGCGAAATTACCGGGAAGCAGAGAGAACTTTGCCAAAACGTGACTTTAGCTTAGCTGGTTTGCGAGGCCGTTACCCTTACTTGGCTGGTTCCGTAACCGTTGTGGTCGCGGTACTAGTCGGCTCCAGAGGAGACTAGGACCGAAGCACTTTGACAGAGGGTTTGGTGGCACTGACAGTCGGCTCTTGAGAAGACTAGGACTGGAGTGTGATCACCGGTAAGAGAATGAGAGGAGTTGCTCTTAGAGAGGGGTTGCTCTAGAGAGGCTTGCATAATCTTAGAGATTATTGTTGAATTGTATTTATTGTTCTTTGTTACTTGTTGTAGCTTCTATATATAGGCTACCAAGCCATAATGGTTGGCCTTAAACAAATCATGATAGGTTAGGTTTGAGCACTTAAAACACTAATGGAGTGTTAGGTTTAAGCACTTAAAACACTAATGGAATGTTAGGTTTAAGCACTTAAACACTAATGGAATGTTAGGTTTAAGCACTTACTGCTCCAATTTTGCTGCAGCTATATCTCCACCAAAAACTCAAAATGGGTCTTCCACTTCTTCATATCAAATGATCCAGAATGAGTGTAGATCATTGTGGCAAATTTTCAGAGCTTTATTCCATGTGGTTGGGCCGAAAATGCTGCTGGCCTCCTTACAGTTCCAGTTTTGCTTATGCAGAAAATTGGACTGATTGTTTGAAGGCTTTCCACTCATAACTAGCTCTGGAACTCTTCATAAGAAATTATCCTTGGGATGTTTAGAATTAATCTGAAAAGTTTTAGCTCATTTGGATTTCATTTAGTTAGTCTGCCGCCCCTTCTTCCTTGTTTAGCTCGGTTTCTCCTAGCCGAAGTAGGAAAATGTGCTAAAGTTGATTTTTCATTTCCATGTTTCCATCATTTTCTTTTCTTGCAGCTCGCATAATCTTCCATAGTAGGCTTTATTTAGCCTCTAAATAATATATTTCAAACTTGTCGACAATATATAGCTTGAGCCACTGACTTTGGCTCAATTTCTCCAAAACACGCATTAAACACGCATTGTCAGGCCAAAATGCTCATTTTGGATCCAAACACAAACCTCTTATACTCTTACTCAACTTTTGGGCTGAAAGTTTGTGAAAATATAAGATTGTAACAATCTTGTGATGTGTGATTAAGTTAGCTAATTAGGAAACACGAAAAATATGAACAAAAGTTGAAACAGATAATGTGATCATAAAAGTCATGCTCTCTTCCTTTTCTTTCTTTTAGATTAGAAGGTCCTGATTGAATTAGCATGATTCGTTACCATAAAATAAACCTCTAGCTCATTGTTGGTATTGATATGTTAGAATAATATAGGGCTTCAAATGCTGCTTACTGTTGAGTAAAATAGATTTCCATTTATGATTTTCATTTGTGTAAGATATCGGAGTAAATTAAATAGTAGCAATCCTACGAGCTTGAAAATCAAGAAAGAAAAAAAAAGATAATGTACATCTGGACAGTGCTTGGTAGTAAACTCAAGATGGTATCTAGCTACTTCACATGTTGCTTATTGCTTATTGTCGAAAAATATAGAAATATATATATATATATATATATATATTTTTTTTTTTTTTGAGGAGAAAGAAGAAAATGACAAAGAAAAGCCCATTGGGCAACCAAAGCTAAACTTGTCCCAGTAAAGGGCAGGGACTGCCAAAACAGGGAGACACTGCACCCAAACTCTAGGAGACGAGCTTGATCCCGTAGACGTAACAGCATCAGCTAAGAAGTTCGCTTCCCGAAAAACATGAGAGAAGGAGATGCTTGATTTACACGCAATTTACTTGTGTTTCTAGCTCTAATTACCTTGAAATTAATGAATACTCAAGCATTATTTCGGAGTATTACTTTGTTTTCTTCATTTGTAGGAAATTATGGTCAAGAGAGGGAAAAGATGAAACAAAGAGCGAATTTGAGCAAAAAGTCAACTCCAGCTAAAGGACGAAAAGTCAACTGGTTGACCATCGGGTCAACCAACAACTTGGTCCAATAGCAAGAAGTTCAAGACCCAAGACCAAAGAAGCACACAAGTGAAGACCCAAGCTCATTTGTATTACATCTTTGTAGTTAAATTTCAAATTCAAAATTGATGTAATGACAATAATAAATAGTGGACCACACCTCACACACATCACACATATGGATGAAGATATTTATTTGTGTTCACATTAGGCACACACGCACTTACACTTTTCCCTCCGGTTTTCTTTATATTTTCTAAAATGTTTTCTAAACTTCTAATTCTCTACTTTTTTATTAGGTTGTTTTAGTCTTTTTATTTTACCCTTTTTCTACTTGTTTTTGAGCCATTGGATCTAGGGTACAAGTCTAATCTTGACCCTTGAACCCAATGGGGTATTTAAACACCTTTGCACACACATTGCACAAGCTTAAGACCCATTTTTCTACACCCTAGGCCTTTTGGCCTAATTTGGGAATTATCTCCCTTCTCACCTCTTCTTCTCTTCTTCATCCCCCATTCTTCACATGTAAGCTTGCACAAGGAGGAGGCACACACATTTCCGGTATCTAGGCCACCATCTCTACACCATGGCTTTATAAGGGTAGTAAGAGAAGCCATGAAGTTATGGCAATAGCTAGTGACAAGCTTTGCCTTAAATTTCATGGATTTCTCCTCTCTTTCCCTCTTCTTTCTCTCTCTTATTTCTTGCTTATGGTGTTGTTTGATGTGTATTGATATATACTTGTGTGTGACCTCTCATGGTTTTAGGGTTTTGAAACCCAAGTTTAGTTTTGTATGGTTTTTTTGAGGAATTAATAAAATTGATGTATATTCATATGATTTGTGTACTCTTGCTTTAATTTCTTCACTCTAGATGTATGGTTTAGGTTTTCCCCTCCTTAATCTATGTTTGGTGTGTTGGAATTGGAATATTAAATTGGGGAATTTATATTTCAATTTAGATTATGGTGGAATTTGCCCATTGCATATGTCTATTTCCATTTGGATTTCTTAGATTGTGGTTCTCCAATCACCCAATTTTGAGTATTATTACCCTTGATTGTCGGAATAGTATTCGGAATTGTTGGGTAGGGTAATTGTTATCTCAAGTACTCTTTTCGACCTTATTATTTGTGGTGATGGTTGCTAGAGTGTGTTACAATCGATTGTCGAAACATAAAGCATTTAGTTTTGAGCACTTATGGCCCTAACAAGGCATAAGGTTTGAGACTAGTATAGGGTAGCCAAAATCTAAGTATTCTTTCTTCTTCTTGTTTTTGCTTAGAGTTTGACTACTATTTTATGACAATCAATTTAGCTTTCTTTTCGACCTCTTAATGTTAATGCTAAATGGAAATCTGACAAAACATTTGAAGCATCATTTGAATTAATCATCATCATTCCATATGATTTTAGATTTGTGTGGAGAACCTTGAATTCCATGGTGACCCTTAATGTGATGCATCCCATCCTTCTATCTATCTTATTTTTATGTCGTAGTTAGTTAGTTTATTGATCATTTATGAAAATCCAAAAAACATTGTGACTTTCCCACTACCATTCATTTGTAAATCCATGTGGGCGTGAGCATTACAAGCACTTTTGTGTGTTTCACAGCCCTATCTAGGCCTTGCTTGGTGCAAGGCCGTCTATGTGACTTTGTGTGATGCAAAGTCATGCTTGAATGAGGCTCGGTGCCTTATTTAGCATTTTTTCTATTTTTATTTGTTTGTGCAAGTGATTTTTGGTGACCTAGAACGATAGGATTCTTAGCTAGCTCGTAATCCCCGAGGTACAATAAACCGGGACGTAAATACTTCCCATATTTGATGACCGTGTTGATTGGTACGCGATAGGGGAATGAAAAACGCTCAAATCAATGTTTGCGAAGGAATTAGCAATAGAAGCTATGTCTTTGAGGAGAGAATTTAACATCCAAGGATCTTCACACTGGAGGTTGACACAGTTGATGATTAGGGACGAGTCACCCTCCACTAAAATATGGCCCAGGTTGAATTGCTTAGCAGCTAACAGGCCATCCTTTAGAGTTGTACATTCAGCCAAAGGAACCGTTGAAGATCCAATTGACCTCGAACCAGCTACAATGGGGTCATCAAAGTAGTTTCTAATAACAAAGCCCGCAGCAGCCAGGTTAGAAGAAGAAACAGACCCATCAAAGTTGAGCTTGACCAAGTTTTCAGGCGGCCGGTGCCATTTAATGACTTCACTTAAGCTATTGGAAGTCGTAGCAGAACGGGGATTATGGGTCATGTAGGCAGCATAAAAGGAGGCTAAAGCATGCACTACAGAAGCCGGACTGAACCCCGAGTCCTTGAACAAAACATCATTACGGTTTTTCCATATTTGCCAATAAAGAAGCAAACAATTTTCCAAAGCATCCATTGGTGCATTCTGAAACATGTAAACAATCCAATCATCAAAACAATTAAAGGTAGTAGGGCTCTGATTCAGATTAGCCATAGACCAAACATCCCAAACTTTTGGGCAGGATCGAAAAATATGATCCAAATTTTCCACATAATTATTACACAGGCCACAAATAGGATTGATGAAAATATAATATTTTCAATCTCTCATTGATAAAAATATAATATCATTGACACGTCTCCTTATTGCTTATCATTGACAAAAATATAATATTTTCATTTATTATGTTTATGTGTAAGATATCGGAGTAAAATAAATAGTAATAGTCCAATGAGCTAGACAATCAATAAAATAGGAAATGTAAACTATGCTTAGTAGTAGACTTGGGATGTAGATCCTAATAACATGTCTGTTTATTAAATATAAAAATGGTGTAGCATTTTGTGAAGAACAATTCTTAGGTTCATCCCTACGGTGAATGAGCAGATTCACCATCTCTTGCGATTAACGCATAATAACTTTATAATTTTCTAATCTAACCATTCATGTTGTATAATATAGTATAAAGATTAGCTCTGTAAACAATCAATCAAATTGAAGACCTTTTAGTTATTTATTTCTATGAAATACATGGACGGTTGATCATAATAGTAGTGAGTGTTGTTAGAACCATCAATTTGTTTGATTCAATTAGATAATTAAACGATTTCTGATTCGATTGATTTTTTACAGAGATGATCTTTATATGATAATTTAAGATATAAACCATTGGATTAATTTTAGTTTACCCCTCTGAGGTTTGGAGGTGTCATCATGTCACCCTCTCTACTCTCAATTTTGAATTTTTACCCCCCAAACTTTTCAATTTAAGTAAGTCATGTCCAATTTCTCAGATTCCGTCCAAATTGGACGTTAATTTTGACGATCTAACCCACTTTGAAGCCTTTTAAGGACACACATGAGTTTTTTTTGTTGTTGTTGTCTTGAAATGACCATAAAAGGCTTCAAAGTGGGTTAGATCATCAGAATTAACGTCCAATTTGGACGGAATCTGAGAAATTGGACGTGACTTACTGAAATTGAAAAGTTTGGGGGGTAAAAATTCAAAATTGAGAGTCGAGGGAGTGACATGATGACACCCCCAAACCTCAAGGGGGTAAACTGAAATTAATCATAAGTAAAAATATGTTAATCGACAACGGGGGTGAATATGCTCATTCACCCTAGGGGTGAATCTAAGAATTGTTCTTTTGTGAATATTTCAAATTCTCACTTTAATAGTGGCAAATTTTTCTTAAAGCTAAATTCATTATCAGTCTTTGAACTCTCTTACTTCGGTTAGTTTGAACACGACTATTGAAACAATCAATGCAGTACTCGGGCTCTAAATTTCATATCAACTTCGTACATCCGTTTAATTTTTGTCAGTATTCCATTAAAATGAAGCACTTGTCACGCACTTTTCAAAAATTAAGTACAAACATAGGCGATTATTTCAATATTTGTACTCTCATTTCTCATGTTTTTTTTTTCCTTCTGTACTCTTGATACATCAGGTATTTAATTTTCAACAGGTTTCCTCATATACATCCGGTATATAATTTTCATCTAGAAAACAGATAAATTAAGTTAGATAAGCAACCAATTAGATATGCAAAGCTTTCGGAAAACCTCTTTGCAAAACCCTATGCCTCTCTCTCTCTCTCTCTCGAGTTTTCTAGCTGGCCTCCTCCCTCGTTCGACAGCGATGATGTATCTTTGATCAAAAAAGAGGGGCTCGCCCTTCTCTACAGTCCAAATCTTGGTGGTGCAAGAGGGCTTCCCCGACGACACTCCATGCTTTCAGGCTTTAGTCTATCTGTTCCCCTTGCGGAGATGGTCATTCTTGGTGGCGGTGTGAGTGATCTGTTTGCCACTCGCTGAAAGTGATGGACAACATGATCTGGGAGGTGATCGGATCTGGCTATATGGAGACAAGGAGAGCTTTGTTTCTGGTGGTGGCTATGAGATCGCGTCTCTGGGATGGGTGGCGATGGTAGCTAGGGCTTGGGACTTGGAGGGCTCCTTCTGTTTTCGTGGCCTCTCGCAGAGGCTGGTGTTGGATCGATCTCTAGGGGATAAACTGGAGAGGGAGGCCGACACTTTGGCTGATGAGGTTACTCGAGCCGTTGGAGGCTACAACGGTGGTTCACGAAGCGGTTGCGTTGGTGACCTGAAAAAGGTCATGGTGCCCTTAGCAATTTCTGCTTGAGCCATTTGGGCTTTGATTTGGCTTGTGGACGGGGGTTGGGTGGCTTGGACCCTAAATTTTGGGTTATGGGTTTCCTCAGTTAAGGGAATGGAGGATGGGTTGTCATCCTCTAACCCAAATATTGTTTAATGTTGTTTTTGGTCGCAAAGACTAGATGTTCGGTTGCAACAACTACTTTTGAGCATCTGGGTTTTTGTTAGAATAATGGTGTGTGAAGTTTCTCAAAAGGTGGGTTTACCCTGGAATGCGAGGTTCTATTTATTTTAGAATAGGCGCTTTGTATGTCTTAAACGACAGCTCTTTTTATCGACCCCTCAGGAGTGTGTCGGTTTTAGTATTGCTTGCAGAATTATAAAATTGGTTGACCTCTTTTGATTAAAAAAAAGCAACCGATCAAGAAGTAAGTGCGACAGTAAATTGATGAGAATAAATAATGTCCTCTGATTATGTGAAGGTCTTTTCTAAAGTAATTTTCGGAATTACAAGGAATTCAAAGAGGGAAGAAGTAAGTGGTGATAGACGCCATTCAACATCCATGCTAATAAAATGTGAGAGAATATCAAATTCAAACTTGATAACCACATCCATCACCCCTCAAACACCTGTCTAAAAGATGAGAGAGGAGAATTTTCTTTTCTTCACTTTGATTTGAAGTCTGAAGAGGTACAATGAGAAATGAACTCAATCTCTCACCGTTGACTATTGGACCCCACCAAAAGTCAAACCTTTTATACACATACACATACACTTGGTGCAGAAGGTGAGGTACTCGCTCAAAAACAGAAATGGCGAGCTGCTCTCTCTCCACCACCATCTCTTCCTACCCATCACTCCAAACCCTCCTCTTCCCCAAAAAGCTTCCATCTTTCCTCTCTCTTCCCCAAACCCTAACCTCCCCTCACCTCCGCTCCGCCTCCCGCCGCCGCGCGTCCTCCACACGCGCCCAGTCCGACGACAACGGCGCCGACTCCTCCCGCCACTACGATTTCGACCTCTTCACCATCGGCGCCGGCAGCGGCGGCGTCCGCGCCTCCCGCTTCGCCTCCAATTTCGGCGCCAAGGTCGCCGTCTGCGAGCTCCCCTTCGCCGCCATCTCCTCCGACACCACCGGCGGCGTCGGTGGCACGTAAGCGTTTGAACCCACCCTACTAGTTGATTTGGAAATTAAATTTCTTGGCTTTTTTTTTTTGAATGATTGTGAACTTTCAGCTTTGTGAAATGTTGTTATTGATTGTGGTCTCTTGTTTAAAGGTGTGTGCTTCGTGGATGTGTGCCCAAGAAGCTACTGGTTTACGCTTCGAAATATACACATGAATTTGATGACAGCATTGGCTATGGGTGGAAGTACGAAACTGAGCCGAAGCATGACTGGAGCACTTTGATGGCTAACAAGAATGCTGAGCTGCAGCGCCTCACTGGTATTTACAAGAACGTGCTCAAGAATGCTAATGTCACTTTGGTCCAAGGCCGCGGAAAGGTAGCCGAAAACCAAAACTAAACTGTTTTATTTGTAATGTGATGGATGCAAATGTGTGGGAGTTTTGAATGTTGAATGTGGTGTTTTGGTTGAGTGGATTAGGTAGTGGACCCGCACACGGTTGATGTAGATGGCAAGTTGTATTCTGCTAGACATATACTAATTTCGGTTGGGGGGCGACCGTTTATCCCTGATATTCCTGGAAGTGAGTATGCAATAGATTCTGATGCTGCTCTTGATTTGCCTGACAAACCTGGGAAAATAGCAATAGTTGGTGGTGGATACATTGCCTTGGAGTTTGCTGGTATCTTCAATGGTCTGAGGAGCGATGTCCATGTGTTTATACGCCAAAAGCAAGTTTTGAGGGGTTTTGATGAAGAGGTGAGGAACCATGTTTCAGGCTAGCATTCATTGGTTAATAACCATGATACAAGTCTCTCTTTAGTGGTCTAATATGTGCTTTTGTATTCCTGCAGATTAGAGGTTTTGTTTCTGAACAGATGTCTGTGAGAGGGATTGAGTTCCATACAGAGGAGTCTCCACAGGCTATCTTAAAATCAGCTGATGGTTCATTTTCCCTGAAAACTAACAAAGGAACAGTTGGAGGGTTCTCACATGTTATGTTTGCAACAGGGCGTAGACCTAACACAAAGGTTTTAACTTGGAACTTTTTATTTTGTTCTTAGATTGCCGCTTGTCTTCAGGTCCATTGCCACAAGCCAAAGAGTGTCCCATCAAGGCAGGGTTGTAATCATCTTGAAATTAAAAGTTCTTTTAAATCTTTGATTGGGACTTTCCTGCCTTGATGTGGCTCTATACTAGTGCATGCTGGCAAAACTGAAGATGCCTGTCTGCAATGATAATAATCTTTGAATTAATGCGAATTTTACAACTGCAATCTAAAGGCTATCATCATAGTTGTAAGTAATTGAACTTCTGCTTCATTGCAGAATTTAGGATTGGAGGAGGTAGGGGTGAAAATCGCCAAAAATGGAGCAATAGAGGTAGTGTTCCTTACTATGTTATAAATTTATTTATTTCAATTGTTAGATGCTTTCGGTTAAAGATGACCAAATATTGGGAAATAAATGCAGAGGTTTGTTCTGAGCTTCTTTTTTTTTTTTTTTTTTTTTTTTGAGATTGTCTTATTCATTATTTTTTCTCAGGTTGATGAATTCTCTCGTACATCGGTTCCCTCAATTTGGGCTGTGGGAGATGTTACAGACCGAGTGAATCTGACTCCAGTTGCTTTGATGGAAGGAGGCGCATTAGCAAAAACACTTTTTCTGAATGAGCCCACAAAACCTGATTACAGGTAACTTACTACCTTGTTGCTACTCAGATTTTAAATTTTAAGCTAGGTACTCCATAAATATCTATGCTAGTAGAATACATGAAACGGATTAAGCATTATGTACATAATTACTAATACATTATTGACCTGAAAAGGGCTATGCATTATGTAGCAAAGGAGTAATAATTGACCTGAAATACCGTTGTAAAATTTTTTAAGGAAATTTACATAGTAAGGTGAAAATAACCTTTGTGTGTCAATATGTATAGAGGAATTAGGGTTTATTATTAAGTGCACTGTGTATAAGTTCTAATATCTAATATTTTCTTTATTTCGAATAGAGCGATTCCTTCTGCTGTGTTTTCCCAGCCACCCATTGGGCAAGTTGGTCTTTCTGAAGAACAGGTGACAAAAGTTATTTTGTATATCTACAATTGCTGGAAATTGGCCTTTTCTCTTAAAATTGCAGTTATTTTTGTAGGCTACAGAACAATATGGTGATGTTGATATCTACACATCAAACTTCAGGCCCATGAAGGCCACTCTCTCAGGGTTGCCAGATCGAGTCTTCATGAAACTTGTAGTGTGTGCAAAGACAAACAAACTTCTGGGTTTGCACATGTGCGGAGAAGATTCACCCGAAATTGTTCAGGTTAATGCAATTGTCCTTTATTTGTTATTTCGGTCAAATCAGAAATTTAATTTCTGCAGCCTAAGCGGTAGTGCATTTGTTAAATTCCAGGGGTTTGCAGTTGCTGTTAAAGCTGGCTTGACAAAGGCAGACTTAGATGCCACGATAGGTATTCACCCGACAGCCGCTGAAGAGTTTGTCACAATGAGGACTCCTACTCGGAAGATCAGAAAAAACCCTCCGTCTCAGGTTTGTTGAGGACATAGAGCATTATTGTATTTCCACTCTAATGACAAAACTGTTATTTCACCATGTTTCATAAAGTTTCCTGACTTATTCGTAGGCAGCACATATCCTGACCTCTTTAACTGCTTAAGAAGTGTACAAACCTTTCAATATGTGTATTAGATGCTTTGAATTTGAATGTTTTATGTTCACTTTCTAAAGGTTTGCTACTTGAGTGGTTTGTGGACCCCTCTTATTATGTAATTTAATGAACACAAACTTTTCCAGGAGAAGCCATCTGATGTGAAAGCTGCCGCTGGTGTTTGATCTTGGTCAGCTTCAAGATGTGAACAGTCTTGTGAGTGCCTAATAACTATAGTATGTTGGTTTTTGAGGCAGGAAGATAATATTGTTATGCTAATAGTAATAACTAATAATGGGTAGAAATAGCTCTTTGTGACTGATTTGTGAAAAATTACTGGGCAGGTTGTCACTCACCAAATTTGTACATGAAAGCCTTTTTGAACAGATGGTGCCGGACACAGTTAGCAGCTGTTGAGGTTCTCAGGTGAACATAGATGATGCATGTTTCCTCTGGGCTAGCGATGAACTTGAACATCTTGGAAAGTGTTCCTATACTGTGGTAGAGCAATTTTTGGTTTAGTATGAGCTGTGATCTGGCTCCCTTAACAGAAATTTAGTTTTGCATTAGTGGATCGAGTATAATTTTTCTCTTCATTGTTCCTTTTCTTTTCGTATCTCTCTCTCTACAATATATACACTTATATAAGAGAATTTGTTACTTAAAGAAATGCTTATAATTTTTTTTATTTTTTGTATCATGTTTCCATGTTACTCTGATCAGCCATTAACCCCCCACAAAAATTGTAACAATATTTTCATGCAATACTTTTCATTTCTCTACCAAGAACTTTTGTCGCAAAAGCCTCTTTAAAAGTTAAGATGAAAGGGATACAGTGACATCTTGGCTGTTGAATAATTTGTCCGGAAAAGGTGTCATGCGACATAGAGGATTATAATGAAATTGTTTGATCATGTTCTTGGAATGGAAAACCTAGGACTCGAATCTGAGGATGATGGAATCAACGTTCTCAAGAGAATGCGGTATTAGTTTCAGAATCTTTAAATCATTGCAATTTGGGTTCATGTTCATCCATTTTTTAAATTTTGCTCATTATGTCCATCTGATACATGTTAATCAGTATCTTCTGTGCATCATGGTAGTGATGCAACTTGTACAGCAACAACTTTCCGTGAAACCTCCACCGGGAATGAAATCCAAACACCGGGGATTATGCAGGGTCTTCTTTTGCGGAGGCCAGCTTTAAAACACAGTAAACGATGGAACATGCATGTACCAACTTCAAGCTGTTCTTCATGCTCGAACAAAGAGCCAGTATCTGAAAAACAGTGGTGAACTTGAGAAAATCTAATTCATTTTCTCGATTGTCTTGATGAGTCTTCTCTTGCACCCTAAAAACTCTTATCTATTGTAGATGGTGACAATCACACTTTCTGAACCAGCAGCAAACACTGTTCCATTTGGAGATGTGCAACGAGCTGTGCCCCATTTGGAGACTGCAGTAGCGAAATCATGCATGGGTCTTTTCGGTGATAGGAAGATGATCATCAGTAGACCAGCTCGATCTGTGACTAGTATATCTTCCAATTGCACGTCCCATGTTCATCCATTTTGCTGTTCTGATGATTATGTCATTTTGAGGTTGAAAACAATAACACATAATCCATCCAATTAAAAGGGAAGCAAAGTGATCACAAATGTATCCCTCATGAAAATTAAATAAAACCTGTGGATTCCTTGCCAGTAAGGGATGAGGAGATCGAAAACATTAATTCAAAATTGGGGCAACATTAATTAAAAGGATGAAAAAAGAAAAGAAAAAAAGAGCATTCTGGGTCTAAACTACAGGTGTTTTCTTGTAAACAAGGAAAACCCCAAGACCAAGACTACAACAATACAAAGAAAAGTAAGACTGAATCTGCCAAGGAACCTTTCACAACATTCACCCTATGCATCATGGTAGTGATGCAACTTGTACAGCAACACTTTTCCAGCAGCATTTCCCATGGCCATGAAACCTCCACCAGGACTGAAGTCCAAACACCGGGGATAGTGCAGGGTCTTCTTTTGCGGAGGCCAGTTAGAGAACACAGTCAATGATGGAACATGCACCAACTTCAAGCTGTTCTTCTTCATGCTCGAACAAATAGCCAGTATTTGAGAATCAGTATTGAACTTGAGAAAATCTACTTTGGTTGTGAGATTTTCGACTGTCTTGATGGGTTTTCTCTTGCCCCCTAAGAACTCCTCTCTGTTGTAGATATTGACAATCCCACTGTCTGAACCAGCAGCAAACAGTTTTCCATTTGGAGATGTACACAGAGCAGTGCCATTTATACAACCTTCATCAACAGCCTTATGGAAGCAAGCTCCTGTTCTCAAATCCCAGTGGTAAATCTGTCCATCTCCGCCAGAACTCAATAATTGCTTCCCATCTTCAGAAAAAGCTAAAGAACGAGCAGTTCCATTCATCTTCAGTGTCCCAATCAATTCCTTTGTTTTAGAGGAAACCAACAAGATATATCCTTCATTGCCCACAAAGGCAATTGTACTAGAATCAGGGGAAACCTCAAAAACTTCCAAGCTTTTTTCCTCTCTACCAACAAGGGGTCCTATTCTATCAACTTTGGCCTTCACTAAATCAAAGCTGTAAAAGAACTTCCTCCTTCCAGCTATAATAACCTGAGAGCCATCAGGCAAGAAGGCTGCCTTCCGAATTGGACAGTCATCGATGAATATGCTTTCAATTTTAGCATTCCGTTTTCCATCAATTTGGAAAAACCTAAGCCTTCGATCCAATCCAGCAGTCAGAAGCAACTGAGCATTTCTATGAAACTGCACCGAATTTATAGGACCATTAGAAGGTTCCTCTGCGTTAGCATCTGTCAGTATTGAATATTCAAGAAGCCCAGGCAACAGTTTTGAACTGCTCTTCACAACAAGATCCTCATTTGTTCGAAGGAGATCATCAACAGCTCCAACATCCTTGTAGCCACGGGCCACTACTGCCCTATCTTCATCATCTGATGATTCATCGTCCGAATATATATTGTTCCTTGGCTCTGAATCAAGTTGAGCCCACTCCGTTCCTGGGTTCAGCTTAACATGTTGAGCCCTC
The DNA here is from genome assembly GCF_002994745.2 of Rosa chinensis. Taxonomy (NCBI): domain Eukaryota; kingdom Viridiplantae; phylum Streptophyta; class Magnoliopsida; order Rosales; family Rosaceae; genus Rosa; species Rosa chinensis. Next base: position 52,495,322 of record NC_037093.1, on the reverse strand, counting down.
AATCTTGAAACATACTCAGAACCAGAAATCAAACTCTCATCCTCTTCCTTCCTCAGCTTCCTTAATCTGTTAACTCTGGCAATATTCACGTTGGCCTTTGCCTCTTCATCATCCTCCCAGACAGCTTTCCTTTGCTTAGTTTCCTCTTCCAATACTTCTCCATCATCTTCATCAACAGAAAGCACATTATTTGCAGAACGATCCACAAAGAACAAAGAAGAGCCGTTATCCACTGCATCTCCCGCTTCATCCTCATCCTCCTTCCCAAACTCCACTGGCGCATGAATGCTTCCAAACAAAAAGCTCTCCAGCTTCTTCATTTCCTTCTCTTGCTCCACCGCGTCTTTCTCATCAACTTCATTGCGCTGTTTCTTTCTCTTGTCCACCCTCATAACATCCAAACTCATTTCTTTGCCATCTCCATTCTCATCATTCGCTTGCATAAACGCAGGCTCATCGGGAACCTCCCTTTTGCTCTTGTTGGATTTAAAAGCCGAGGGGATATTCTGCAATATCAAACTCATCTTTCACACAACAATGCTTCAATTTCTGCGGAACCAAATCAAAACGAAACTGAGGTGACAATATGACATACAGCTATACAGGTGTAATGTTTCTTACAAGTAAGAATGATCAACTAGAAAAATGATATCTTGGTGAACTATAACAACTCCAACACTAGTAAATTCTTAAAAGATCAAGTCTTTGAACTGTGTCACTAACCTAATAATCAATTCCTGAATTTCAAAGGTTCTAAGCATATTAGTTGGAACCAATTTTGTATGGACTGTCCTTCATGGGTAAGCTATGAAGAATCTAGACAAGCTATGTATATTAACAGTCCATGTGGAAATTTAAGACAAAGTGACCAAGTATCAAAATCAATGAGCGGAAGAAAAATTGAGCAGCTGGGATACGTGAAAGAATCGAAATTTCAGTTTCAGGCATAAACAGAGAAGATTGCCGATAATTTAACAAGTACTGACCAGAGAGAGAGACAGAGATGGGCTCTTCGGCTATGGCGGCGCGAAACGGCAGAGAAGGGCGGCAAACCACAAACAGAGAGAGCAAAGCTTTCAAAACGGCGATGTGTTTGTCGTGGAAGCACTAGACGTCTCCGTTCAAAGATTTTTTAGGTTTCGGACCGAAAATTCTTCCATGCTCCGAGCTTGCCATGCTTGGGCACGTCAGCTTATTATGGACCGTTGGATATCAAGTCTGAAATCTAACGGTTGAAAATGTTGACCGGGTGACCTGTTATTCCATACTCTCTCTTTCAACACTAAAGCCACCATCAGCAACTGATGCTGAATAGCGTGATTATCATCCACAGATTCATTCACTCCCCAAATTCATAGCTAACAAAAACCCAATTTAATTAGATCAAGATCGAGAACAAGAACTTGAACTTTCATTCCGGTTCCGGTTCATGGGCCCAAATCTAAGAGGGTCGTCGCAACTCGCAACCTGTTGAAACCAAAAAAAATCGCAGTCCAAAAATTATATGGCGATGGTCTTTTAGACCAGAAAGGTGGGAGGCCATCACATCAAATATTGGTGCACAATTATACGCTTGTACAAGCTGTTGCGAGACCAAGAAAAAAAGAAATACATTCATACATCTCTGATTGATAAGCTTAAAGTTTGAATATCCAGCAAATGAGGATAATTGCTATTTAAAATTTTGGTCTTTGAGTTTTGATAAGTACAACTGACGTCAAGGATACATGTTCTGCTAGCTTTGACTATTCAAGTGTTGGTTAAGTGCTTGACCAATTCAAATGTGAAGATAACAGCTGGAGATAAACTTTTCATTCAAATTCAAATACAAAGTTGGAAGGGGTTATCAGCTACCCAGCTACACTTATCCAACTGCTGCTATATAGAGGTGGCAACGTGAAAAGAAATACACAGAGGGGGGAGAGAAATACAAAGATACAGGCAACAGAGGAGAAAAAGTTACAGAGCAGAAATACAGAGAGCGGAAAGGGGAAAAGGAGGTACAACTACGCAGTGAAGCTACGTTTAGTTACAAGAGAAAGAGGAAGAAAGTCTGCAGGTATAAGGCTACATTATGGTTAATTTTTCATAGACAAAATTTCCCAGATTATGTCAATGACAGGAAAAACAAGTCTGCATTCCCTGTGATACAACCTTCTCCAAGTAATCCTCATATGTCTTGTGGCCCTCCAAAACTCTAATAGGTCGTTCATGAACGACCACAATTATTAGAGTTCTCCTAAGCTCATCGAAAGGATGTTCTTGCTGCTCCCAAATGCTCCGAGGCCTGAAGCATTGAAACAAGGGCAGTTGTTCATGAACAGCCGAGTTTCATGCTGAAAATCCCTCCCAAATGGTGATGCAAGCTTAGCGCAGTGAAATATTTGGTTGTTCATGAACAGCCCAGCTTCAATGCTAAATTCCCCCAAAAGATGACGCTGTTATCGCTTTAACGGAGGTTGTTCACGAACAGCCAAAGTCATGGATGGTCATGACCATCACACAAATATTCCTTGAAGCCAATGTCGAAGCTATAGTCAGCAAATAGAAAATGAGACGAACAAAAGTCTGTCTCTCAAAGTCTCATCCATTACGACCACGTTTCAAACAAAATTGCATGACAAAGCTTGGCGGTGGTGAAATAATGGAAACCTGCAAAAGAGTTTATATTAAAGAAATACAAAAGGGACTGGACAAGGTCCAGATGCTCAGAAGCAAAAGAAAGATTAATTAAGCTTTGCTTTGTTTCTTGAAGTGGTGGCGTGATTGACAAACAAGAAGACAAAACAATGGAAGCAAGCTTAATTGTTTAAACAAGAATTCAAACTTGAACTTGCTGTATGTCATAAGCAAGAAGACAAGAAGCATTGGTTTGAATATTCAACCTGGAACTTGCACAGTCAAACGGTGGCAAGCATAATACAATTAATTCAATCTTGCAAGCTAGAAGACAAAGGGTGACATAACTAATTGCAGCAAGGTTAATTATCTCGATGCAAAAAGACCAAGACTAGAACATTTGGCACGGGTCAGAGAATGAAAGGCATGAAAAAAACGATGATGGCCAATTTCCAGGCCTTTGAAAAGAGACAAAGTATGCAATGGAGTCAAAACCTGAAACAGTGGTCTAAAAGCATATTTGATCGATCGTGCCATTCATAGAAGGGTCGTACCAGTCTATTACCAGAAGAAGAATTGCACCTGCTTTTCGTTCCTGCACACGACTAATCGACCAAGTACCGTAATTGGAAATAAACCCGCAGCAGCAGATCTGGGTAAGATTGATTAAAGCCAGTCAGTACACAAACAAGAAATTGGAGGTACAGAGGAGAAGTGAGAGGATCGAAGCCATTACCCAATCTCAAACGCAGAAAATCCAGTGCAGAATCTGGACATTGAGTTCAATCCATCTATAGCACAACTCCTTCTCCGTTTTGAACTCTGACAGCCGGTTTCTGTCTCCAGTTCGATCTCCATCCTAGACTGCTAGAGATATTCCCCAAAAAAAGAGACACAGGTTATCGAGTTACCTGAGACGGGGAGTATGCCTGCTGCAGGGCCTTTAACAGATGGCCCAAGACATTAGGCTCAAATTGGGTATGGATATAAATTAATGGGTGTCCATCCATGGGCTTCCGGAATCACCCACCTACACATCTTGAAGCCCATTTCTAAACGGTTTATTTCGATGTTCGGGTCCGGCCAAGTTCGTTGACAACACAAAAGCCCATTCCACGGCCCATTACGAATTCGGCATACTGAGTGCCCAAATCAGATTGACAGACGCTCTACGATTTGAATCTCTGCAAAAGAAATACATTCGACGGATTCAGAAAAATAAATATATTTACATCCGTCAAACACAAAAGTTGATACAAAATCAGAAATACAAATTGTCAAGAACTACAACGGTTTGATCCTTCCTAGAGGGTATGTAGGCAATCTAGTGACCCACTAGATGCAACCGCAAGTCCAAACAAAATCTCTGACTCCTTGGTTCATCCAACCCGAATCCCTGACCTCATTAGTCAAATTCTGTCAAACACCAGGAAACGTTGCAAGCCTTTTCCAAATAAAATCCATGACTCCCTGGTTCATCCAATCTGAATCCCTGACCCCATCAGTCAAATTCCGCCAAACACCAGGAAACGTCACAACCTTTCCAAACAAATCCGAAACACATTGAATCCCTGGTTCACTTACACCAAATCCGTCCAAATACTATTCACATTCCAAAAACAATACCCTCCAATGAGTCATTCACTCATTGGAATTCTTGAACTACGAGTGGCTTGATCCCTCTCCAAGGGTACGTAGGCAACCCATTCAAATATTCGGGTGCAACAGCAAAAATAAATAAATAAACACACATCTACAATTGGTTTCTTCATAAATGGAATCAAAGGGTGTTTCCCAGTGACAAGGGAATATAATTAAGAGACACATTCTGTCTTGAATGGGTCAAACCCGAAATAATTAAAACTCTATTCACTAAATGAATACGAGTGAAATTATGTTGGGTGACATTTACGCTCACAATGTGCATATTTTTCTTCAACACAACCACAGCCAAATGAAGCGGCAACTCTTCTACCATCCATCACCGGCAATCTCCTGTTTCTGGCAACAGCCAAAGTTGGAAACGAACCAACAGAACTTAGAATAGCTACCATGAGCAGTAAAATTAAAAACCCAACACACACACACACACCAACTCGTCCAAAAACTACAATAAAATTGAAAACCAATTTCACCAAGACGTGGAGTTCGTTGAGAAAGCTAAATTTCATACCTCATGCACTGCGAAAAGTGACCCTACTCGCCAGAAACCGTCAGCGACTCGGTGCCACCGAAACTTCGGATTTCGATTGTCCTCCCTCACCCAAAGATTCGACACATCGAGACTAGAGGCATAACGTGGCGAAGAGACAAATCTAACGGCACTGGTGCACCGCCGCCTGAAGCCGGAGCTCCAAAATCAGATCGTCTTCGAAGGTATTCAAGTTGAGGAGACGGGTCGAAGGCTGGATCGTCCGATGACTCCGATCTGACTTGGGCTATTTATAGGCCCCAAATGATAATTAAAGGACGGTCCTGATTAAGAGGTGCTGGGATCAAAGCTCCAGATCGCACCATCTAAAATTTTCTTTTTGTTAAACTAATTTAACTAGCTTCAGATTTTTGAAAATGGTGATTCTAGTTCAATTTTTTTCAATTATTAATAGACTTTGTTAAGTTATATGAAATGACAAATAAGGACAAAGAGAGAAAAATAAATAAATACTCTTCTTACCTCCTCCAATCAAATATAACATTTAATTAAATTATTATTTTTTCTTTCAAAATTTCCTTATATTGCCTATGTAGTTTTACAATTTACCTAAAATAATTATATAAAAATAATAATTTCTATACATGGCCCATCATTTTATACAAAAATAAATTCAAAACAATCTGATTTGGAATTTTTTTAAACTAAATTAATTGAATATTATGATCGAGTAATATATCTTCTAACCCAAAAACCCTTGAAATCATTCTTTTAGCAAATTCAAAGAGATTTCAACAACATATCAAGATCGAGAACCAACCATCTGATTAATTTTTGTGGAGGAGAGACTTACTCATAAGAGAGCAATATAATGTGATTTTGATTCATTCTTCTTCTCGTGGTTGAAGAGAGATAAAAAATAGAGTAACAAATTGTTATATCTCATGTTCAAGGGCATTTTGGTAAAAATAATGAGGTCTACTTAGCTTTTCAAGTATTCTAAAAAGTAAATTAGAGGTGTACTAAGTATGTGAGGTACAAATAGCAAATTTGGAGGTCCAACTAGGACCACCATTTTGAAAATTGTAGAAAATATCTCTGGTGTGCTAAAAAACCTCCGAAAATTTCCCCAAACTCATCGTGTAGTGTACTTTATTATAGTGTCCCAAGCCTTGTATATGTGGTCGTTATGTCATCATTCAACCAAGAGGTTATATATGTTATTTCGGTTGATTAAGTGGTGAAGTCGAAACTATGATTAAATTGGCTAAATTCTTAACATACATATAATATTCCAATACTATCAGTCTATCATCCAATGGTCAGTTCCCCCATTTTCATTTTCCTCGATAAGGTTGTTCTTTGAGAAATTTGATATATAAATTTATGTTTATAAAGGTAAATACAGTTGACCAAGCAAATCGAAATAAAAACAAATGCGAAATTGGCTGAATTCAATATTCCCATCAAACGGTCAGTTTCTTCAAATTCATTTTCCACCATGTTGTCGCTTTTTAAAGGTCCTCATCACGTTAAATACGACCTACTAGTTATACAAGATTAGTAGGCATACTGATATTTCTTACGGTTCGCAAAATAGAAATAGAAATTTTGTTTTGTTTTTAATCATTCACATGTATCCATGACATATTTATAGACATTGTGTGAAAAAATGAGCACGTTTCATGGTCGTTATGTCATCGTCAATCAAGAGGTTATATATGTTACTTCGGTTGATTAAATGGATCGAAGTCGAAACTATGACGAAATTAGCTAGATTTTTTATAACATGCATAAATTATTCCAATACTCGTATGGCCAAGATGTAAAGAATATACTTTTCTATAAAGATGAAAGCAAGTAACAAGGATATAAGCATATATATGCTGATATGCTTATATCAAGCATGATGCAAACTACTAAAGGATTTTTTTTTAAAGGAGTTGCTTGCCTCTACTCAAGGTTTCAAATTTCGGTTTCGGTACTTCAAATTTAAGGAAATTTCGGAGAAAGTTTCGATTTCGGTGGAAATTTCGGTTAAAAATAAAGAAATCAAATTAATTGCATTTATAAAATGATATTTTTGAATGAAACTTTTACATAGACTAAACTAACCTATAATAAACCTATTTACAAAAGTAATTATAGTTGTCCAAGCGGATTGAAGTCGAAAATAATACGAAATTGGCTGAGTTATTAACAATAACCATAAAACATTTCAATCTTCCCATCAGACGGTCAGTTTCTTCAAATTCGTTTTCCACCTTGTAATGACGTTGATCCACTCGGTTAACCAATTAAGGCTTAATATCCCTATATATTTTCACTACAAGCTTCAAAGAACAAGGGCGTCATCGGATCGTACACTTGAGACACTGTCCGTTAGATATGACAAGCACATCATTTTAAGCACATGATTCTCATCAACTTCATTGCGCTGTTTCTTTCTCTTGTTCACCCTCATAACATCCAAACTCATTTCTTTCCGATGTCCATTCTCATCATTTGCTTGCATAAACGCAGGCTCATCGGGAACCTCCCTTTTGCTCTTGTTGGATTTAAAAGCCAAGGGGAGATTCTGTGATATCAAACTCATCTTTCACACGACAATGCTTCAATTGCTACAGAACCAAATCAAAACAAAACTGAGGTGACAATATGACATACAGCTATACAAGTGTAATGTTTCTTACTAGTAAGAATGATCAACTACAAAAATGATATCTTGGTGAACTATAGCAACTCCAACACTACTAAATTCTTAAAAGATTAAGTCTTTGAACTGTGTCACTAACCTAATAATCAATTCCTGAATTTCAAAGGTTCCAAGCATATTAGTTGGCACCAATTTTGTATGGAATGTCCTTCATGGGCTAGTTGTGAAGAATCTAGACAAGCTATGATGTGGAAATTTAAGACAAAGTGACCAAGTATCAAAATCAATGAGCAAAAGAAAAATGGAGCAGCTGGGATATGTGAATAAAAACCCAAAAAAAGAAAAGAAAAGCCAACTAGGAATCAAAATTTCAGTTTCAGTCATAAACAGAGAAGATTGCCGATAATTTAAGAAGTACTGACCAGAGAGATATGGGCTCTTCGGCTATGGCGGCGTGAAACGGCAGAGAACAGCGGCAAACCACAAACAGAGAGCAAAGCTTTCAAAAGGGCGTTAGTGTTTTGGTACACAACGTCGTGGAAGCACTAAACGTCTCCGTTTTAAGATTTTTGGTTTCGGACCGGTCTCTTTTTATTTTTATTTTTATTTTTATTTTTATTTTTTCTTTGTGCTATTTAAAACACATTTTGACCGTAAATTATCACTAGTATTTATTTATGGTGGAGCATTTTAAATTTTCTCATTCAAACATACCGTGTTAACGTTAGAGATCCGAGGGGGTCTCTAGTTAGCTTTAGAGAAGGAGAGAGAGACAGACAGACGAGAAGTATAGTGGTTCGTCTCCACCTTAGTGGGAGACTACGTCCACTTGAATATTGTACTATGTGTGTTTGGGCCTTGCGGCCCAAAGGGGATTACAAAGTGTGTAATGGGATGTCTTGAGTTGTGGGAGGAGGCATTCCTTTTATAGGTGAAGGAATGCTCTTCCTTTACATGGTTTCCGATGGGGGACTCAAATATCATTATTCTAGTATAGAAAAGCTATGTTATGAGGGCAACTTGGCAATGCTGGAAAGGTGGCTTTCTGGCGACGTATTTACCACTTCCAGATACCTTAGCGTAGCTTGAACATAGGGCTACAAGATGCAAGTAGCGGTTGGATCCCATGAGGGTGTTGTTTATGCTTGGTGAGGTAGCAAACTAGCCTTGCTAGTAGAGGTATCTACAAGTCCCCGAAGTCCTCGAGTAAGAGGAGCTTCTTGGTTGGGGAGTTATAATCATGAAGTCATCAAGCATAAACAATGTCCGAGAGGTGCCTAGCCCCTACAAGTCCCCGAACTCCGTAAGCAAGAAGGGGCTCTTTTAACCTACACAATGAGACAAAAATGCGCATATGTAGAATGCTTGTCGTATTGGTTACCATTCGTATTAATGGAATGCGAAAAGAATTCGATTTGTTGCAAGCAATAAATGGTAGAAGAATTCAATATTCCATTAATGTGTATGAACATGTAAAATATTGGTGGTTGTATATGTGGATCTTATGGCCATATAACACGCACAATAGATAGTGGCAAGTGTAATGGGTGTCCAAAGTAATTTTGTGGGAGTAGTCCCGGTGACATATAATAAAGCGTTTCTGAACTTGGGGCTTAAGTAAAGCATGTTTGACATGATCGAGCAAGTTGGGTGTAATTGAGCAAGTTGGGTGTGTAGGCGCTGTGCGAGCATGCGGGGCATGGCCCAAGCGCAAGTCGTGGCCATACTCGATACCCAAGCGAGTCGCAACCCAAGCAAGTCGTTTATCCAGGCATGTTTAATTAAGTCGTAAGTGTCGCAAGCTTCTAGATGCATGTCACATGAAAGTGAATTTAAGCATGTATGTGTGTAGCATGTACTTGTAGTAAAGTTGCTAATAATATTTTGTAGGCATGCTTAAGGGTCTTGGAGACATGTATAGTCATGGCAAAGGCTCTAATTGTAAGAGCGTAAATGATAAGATAGATATAGTTACTTCTCTTGTGCCGATTTGGAGGCTAGCGGAGCATGACTCGCTACCGCTCCAGCGAAACACCTTAGTCGAAGGATGATGATTTCGATATTTGGCAAGGCGATCGGTGATTATGTTTCCTTGCAACGAAAATAGGTGATTAGCACATATGCTTGTAAAATCAACACTAATAGCTTGCATGTATTTTGATAAGATATGAAGCAAAGTGTATAAGCAATCTAAGATGAATTGCAATTTGGCCATGAAATTTGTTGACATATACATGTGTAGACCTTGTACACATGTGTGGAATAACGTGTAGACGCACACTTGAATCTCATTTGAATTGGGTGAAGCCAAAAAATAAAGTGTGATGCTACTGTGATTATGAGATATCTTAAGTTAGAGGGACCAAATTGGTCACAAGTTATGCAAAGATGCACTCTTCTGACTGATCAATCACCAATGACCATAAAGCCACAGTAATGTGGAGTTTAATTAGTGGTGGCATTGAGTGAAACAATATGCACGAATAAACATGGTAAACATGGTAGAGAGTATGTGTCCCATGAAGGTAAACATGGTAGAGAGTATGTGGTCAATTTCCCGGATGACATGTTTGGTCTAGGACGTGTAGGCAGTAGGCAATAGCCATACTTAGGTGCAGACACGTGATGCTTTATACTAGAGAAAGATTAAAACAAGAAAATCTTATCCTTTGAGTATCCAAAGCATATCAGAGTACAAACGTGGAAGCATGTGTGGAAGCATAGTGGTTGCATGTGCCAAACCATGATAATAAGAGGAAGCATATATAAAACAAGTTCAAATGTGGTTTTGAAAACTCATCTTGTTCTCTGGTTTTGCCAGAGAGCTACGTCCAAGTGAGGAGCTGAAGGTTAAGGAGATTGACCGCCAAGGAACCAAAATGAAAATCTCGGTATATGTGAGTGGAGGAGGCCAGTGGAGGAAGCCGAGATAGCTAGCGGAGGATCTTGGTGCTAACGGAGCCTGGCTTTTCCACTGACGGAGATGAGCAGAAAAAGTGTCGCTGACTGAGTTTGGCGGTGGCAACGAGCTGTGATTGATCACTTGACGCTGGTTACCGTCATTGCCGGCGGTGGTGCCTAGCGTTTAGCGGAGGTCGACTTGCTATCTGTGAAGCTCGGCTCGGGGACGGCTGTTTAGCGATGAAGTCCAGCAGGTATGGCCAGCGGTGCATAGTCCAGCAAAGTGGAGCTCAGCTAGCAGAGGTCGTTGGAGCTTTGGTCAACGATGAAGAAGCTCAGCGGAGGCCATTGCCGGTTAGCGGAGCGGAGATGTTGGTTGGCGGATGGGGGATGGTGCCAGCGGAGTGCACTGGGCTTTGCTCGCCGGTGATTGGCGGAGCATTCGTCGGAGCTTTGCCGCTGGTGGTGGTCAGCGGAGAAAGAGTTGGCCGGCGGGGTGATGGCTAGCGGAGAACGTTAGGGCAGCTAGCGGAGGAGGACGCTGGCAGCTGTGGCTGGTGGAGGGTAGGCGGTGGCAGCAAAGCTTGCTGGTGGTGCCAAGGAAGCTTTGGCGGTGCCTAGCAGAGGTTTAGCCGCTGGTTGGTGTTTGTCGCCAGCGGTGGTGCCCAGCGGTCCAGGATTCGCTGTTGGTGCTGATGATCGATTGAAAGCAGCAAGCAGGGTGCCCAAAGGAGACTTGTGGGTGTCAAGAGTAATTGGGCACCCAAATTTTTATTTTTTTTAGGTAGTGCGGCGTTGACCATTTGAGCTGGCGTTGACTTTTGTGCTGACCAGCGTTGACTTGGGATGGAGTTGGCGTTTGCCAGCGTTGACTAGAGTTGACCAGCCCTTCGGGTGTTGACCAAGCGTTGACCCTGCTTCTAGCGCCAATGTTAACGTTAGAGATCCGAGGGGGTCTCTAGTTAGCTTTAGAGAAAGAGAGAGAGAGAGACACACACACGAGAAGTATAGTGGTTCGTCTCCCCCTTAGCGGGAGACTACGTCCACTTGAATATTGTACTATGTGTGTTTGGGCCTTGCGGCCCAAAAGGGATTACAAAGTGTGTAATGGGATGTCTTGAGTTGTGGGAGGAGGCATTCCTTTTATAGGTGAAGGAATGCTCTTCCTTTACATGGTTTCCGATGTGGGACTCAAATATCACTATTCTAGTATAGAAAAGCTATGTTGTGAAGGCAACTTGGCAAGGCCGGAAATGTGGCTTCCCGGCGACGTATTTACCACTTCCGGATACCGTAGCGTAGCTTGAACATAGGGCTACAAGATGCAAGTAGCGGTTGGATCCCACGAGGGTGTTGTTTATGCTTGGTGAGGTAGCAAACTAGCCTTGCTAGTAGAGGTATCTACACACCGTAAGATTGTATTTATAACAATATTTGAATTGCTAATACGCCTTTCCAATTTCCAATTTTCTTATTTGAATTGCTCACTATTAGATATAGGGAAAATGCCTAAATAACATAATTTTAGGAAATTATTCTCCTTTCACCTACCAAACTTATGGATTTCCGATTTCCCTATTATCCATAAGCAGAGGTGGCAAACGAGCAGCTAGGTCTGAGTAACGCGCAAGCCCGACAAGTTTAAAAGCGGCCCAGCAAAACCCGAGCTCATTATTCTAACGAGTCGGGCTGGGCCGAGGAATATGAGCCCATATGACTCTTGTAGCCCTTAAAGTGGCCCCATCATAAGACTTAACATCCAATTTGGACAAAATCTGATAATTTAGACACGATTGACTGAAATTGGAAAACTCAGGGATGTTTCTGATTTTTTATTTATTTTTTAATTAATATTGATGATAGAAGAGCAACAATACTTTTCCATCTCCCTTTTATTTAAAAAGAAAGAAAAAGATACACATAAGTGATCTCAGAGATGTTTCTGATTAAATTGAGACCACAGAGACTAACATGAAGTTATCCCCAAATCTCGGGGGGGGAGGGGGGGGGGGGGGGAGAATATATTACTAGAAATTTATTATATGATGCGTACCATATACTACATAACAAACACATGTATTTAAATGACCATATATGTCTAAAACAAAGGTAAAAGCTTAACCACATATTATACATCATATGCAGATACATGACATTGAAGAAGTACAAATTTGTTGAATTTGGACCATATTCCAGGGAGATCGATCTCAGCTACTCTTACATGATGAAGCGTCATGCAAGATAACAATTAATTATGAGATCTCTTCTATATGTTATTTAGTTCGACGTACAATCTGCATTTTTTTGGTTTTAATATGTTAAATATGTGAAATTGCTTAAGTAATATTCAACCTGTGTGCTCCAAAACGATGGGCGGATGGGAAATTATATATAACTTTTTGCATTATTCACCTTTTCGATAAAGAAGAAGAAAAAAATTACCAGTTCGCTGAAGCAGAGAGAAGTATATCAATATCTGCACTCTTAATTACTAGCTTGCTAATGTAAAAGGTTGACTTGTTTTTACCAGAGGGACGGGCATATATATTTTTGACTTACCTGTTCATGAAATTTATTTACTTGACACAATTATTTGCTTGCTGCACAATTTTTGACTGAGCTTTTGAAGCTTAATTTGATAGGAAAGTGTTTGGGAGGGTCTGAATGTTGAATGTTAGAAGTTGGTGCATACTAACCCTTTATACGACAAGATCATACTACTTTGACGTGAGCAAATTCAATTCAATTTATTTGTCAATTTATACTGGAAGGCAGTCAGGCAGCTATATTTGAGTTATACATAAACCCGAACTATTTGCTTAATCAAAAGACCAATAACGAGTCTAAAAGACCAAATTTTTTTGAAAGGAAAAGACCAAATTAGTAGAACACAAAAGGTCAAGGTTGCTCTTCTATATAGACAACTATTGGTCAAACTCTATTTGGGTCAAATTGACATCAAATACGTCTAGTTTTTGATATTTTGATATTCATTAACAGAAATCTGAGTATCATCTGGTATATTAGTTTCAAAGAGGCATGCTATGAGGTTTTCCAAATTTCTTATACATTAACGTTACGGAGAAACCCATAAAATGGTACGCAGTTAGTCTTTTATTTCTTTGTGCCCAAAATGCATTCCATTGTTATTAACACTTTCCTGGAAGTGCGTGTCTAATAGTAGTTTTTCCTTCTCTTGTATACCCTAAACGTACGTTTGCACGACCCCTTAAGGTTAATACTTTCTTCAATATTTGAATGCTACTTAGACCACGTTTAACGTATGAAACAAGGTTGAAAGCCAATAAGCCATGCATTGATGCATATATGTTGGTGAGTATAAATACCCATATGTGTAAGTAAATAACTCACCTCATCTCCACATATCCTTCAATTGTCGTTTTAGATCTTAACCTTTGCTTGCTAGCTCTTCTAAGTTTTATAGTACAATTTCATCATGATGGGTGTTCTTAATGTTATCGGAGTTACAGCAGTTCTACTGCTATTTTTCATAAGCATGCAATTGTCTGAGGCTGGCAGGGTGTTGCATGAGCATGACGAGGACGAAAACTTGACGAAGAAGGCTGTTCTTCCTCCCGGTGGACCTAATCCTACCACCAACGTGCCTGGTCCTGCGACTCCTACTAGCGGTCATACTGCAACCATTAACCAAAGAAACTTTGCAGGCCACACTACTAGAGAAAACTTGACGAAGAACAAACTTCTCGTTTTAATGGAGTCGAAGCAGAAAGGTGGTCAGCCTCCCCAGGGACCTAATCCTCCCACCAACGTGCCTGGTCCTGCGACTCCTACTAGCGGTCATGTTGCAACCATTAACCAAAGAAACTTTGCAGGCCACACTACTACAGAAAACTTGACGAAGAACAAACTTTTCGTTGTAATGGAGTCGAAGCAGAAAGGTGGACGCCCTTCCCAGGGACCTAATGGTAACACCAACGTGCCTGGTCCTAAGCCTCCTACTAGTGGTTATGCTGCAACCATTAACCAAAGAAACTTTGCAGGCCACACCACTGTAGAAAAGTTGACGAAGAACAAACTTTTCGTTTTAATGGAGTCGAAGCAGAAAGGTGATCCCCCTTCCGGTGGACATAATCCGACCACCACCACGCCTGGTCCTAAGCCTCCTGCTAGTGGTCATGCTGCTTCAACCATTAACCAAAGAAATTAACTTTGCAGGCCTCCTCCATATGCGTACCCTAACTTCAGGTTTCCAGTGCAAACCGGCATGGTCATGAATCATAAATAAGTCGATTGGCAAATGGTAATAAACTCGTGCCACAGCAGATACTAGTATAGTAATTTATTGTTATACACGTACTATAACAATAATGAACGTCAAATAAAGTTATACCATCAATTTATTGTTGTAATCTTTTTCTTTTTTTTTTCGATAAAAATTTATTGTTGTAATCTAGCTGTACACAATGTACATGAATAAAATGAATACGTGAATTATTTTTAGCAGCATACTTTATTATATTTTGCCCTATGCACTTTGACGAAGTTATCACAAAGGATTAATTACGGCTCTTGCAATCAAATCTTTTTTAACAAATTCTGTGTTGCTAACTGGATCATAAAAAAGGGACGGAAATTGTAGCGAGGGATTGTCTTATCAATTTTGGAAATTTAGGACTTGTATTGACATGCAACACGAATGAATTTCGAACAGGGTTGACCTCCAATTGTAGAGCCAAGGTGAAAAGAAAATGACTAGTAGCCACTTTGATCACCTCGATCTTTTGCCACTACAACAACTCTTATGGTAATTTAGGGAAAATAATCTTCGTTAACCTAGGTAAATCACAGAAGTATAATGGGTAATCGTTTTAGTAATTGAGTGCTTAGTTTATTAGATTCGTGAATGACATATATGCATTCAGCATATACAGTAAAATTAATTATCCATATTTTATAAGTTTTCACCAATCAAGATTTTCCTGAGACCAAACACTATGGGTTTTTGAATCTGAATGATATATGGCTAGTCATGCATGTCAACCCAAATATATATATATATATATATATATATATATATATATATATAAAGGAAAACATATATATTAGGTGATATGGAATTCAGTTTTTTTCTCCGGAAAATGTCTTCTATATCGGTTCAATGGGGGCTAATCTTAAACTGGTGAAAATAATAAGCTGGGCATGTTGTGGATGATTCAGTTTCCGCAGGGTCTATGGTGGGGGGAAGGCTTATGAACTGAATTCCATATCACCTAATATATATGGTGGAAACAAAACTAAATTCCAACCTTAGAAGTTCGATTCTCTGCCGATTATGGTTCCATATGCTGCCTTTCATATAGGCTGTTTAGTAATGAGACTGTTATAAGAACTTTTCGCTGAAAAAATCTGATTACGAGTGTGCTGCCACATGATCTTATCAGGGGAGCTTCTTGAAACTGAAATGGGAATGCAGAGGATTCTTTTGATTATCTCAGAAGGTAAGCAAGCATAAAGCATAATGGCATCCCAAGCATAATCAATCCAGAAGTCTTGCACAAGTAAATGTTTATCAACCATAGAAGCGTCAATAGCATGATCGATCTCAGAGGTAACCCAAATCAGACCACTTGTCAGTCCAGAAATGAGTAGAACCACCATCTCAAATCCTCAAGATAACACCTAGCTTGTCTAAGAAGAGAAGCCCCAAAACAGGCACTTGATCAAGTGCTGGGAACAATTACTTGGATTTTTATAATCAGCATTGCCGCATTGGGAATATTATCATTAATTCTTCAAGTATTTTTTATCGAATGTTTTCTTTTGTTCTAGCACATCAATAGTTCAATACCACCAAGCACTATAGTATTATTGACATGTTATGATGTTGGCTACTTAGGCCACCGAGTTTAAGCATCAGTCGTTGATCATGTTTTGGTCTTTCTTTGTCTGTTTCAAACTCCAATTCAGATGTCGAGAAAATTTCATGGAGCATTATTACATAAATGTAAGCATTATGTTTGGTTTTAACATTAATCTTTTACTACTTGGAGTCTTGGAGATAAGTTCTATATGTATAATTCAAGGAAAATCCTTAGTATTAAGGAATGAATGATAAATAAAGTAGAGAAATGACTGATGAATAATAGTTGATAATCAAGTAGATAAGTTGGATCCATCCAGAGAAGGAAGCTTTTCAGTACTTATAAAACATGAACATTAACAGCCAAACTCCTTGAAACTAGAAATTTTTACATTCCTCCGTGAGGAATACTGGGGTTTTTGGCTTAATTGAACTAGAGGGATAGTCCTGACTCCTCGTCCTCTTCAAGATCTGAAGTGTAGGTGAAGTAGAGTCCCCAGATGAGACCAAACACACCAAGAAGGATCCACCCGAGAAGATTGTTGCTCAAACCAAAGGGAAGCCCTGTTCCTTCTGTGCTCAATCTATCATCCACCAAAGCCATGGCTGCTGGGCTTGACATGGTTGCAGCCAAAGCTGCAGCTACCAGAGACGCACTCATTCCAATGTTTGAGTTGCTCTCCTTCATTGGGGGCTTTGCCTCCAATGAACATCTCACCTTTCCCTTGTTTCCAATTGATGGCAAAGCTGTAACCATATGCTTCATATTAGTACATAATCTATAAGAAATCAAAATTACAGTTAGAACCTAGTTAATAAGTTTGATGCATCAAGGTTACTAGGTAACGTACTCTTGCAAGATACCTAAAATGTTATGTTCATGTCAATCTAGATTATATGCTTCATTAATTTTAAACAAAATTTAGTCTGTATAGGTATCCAAATTGAGAGTTCCACAACCTAACATGTCGAAGTGAAAATTTCGTCGTGAGGAGATTGATAACTTAGAAGCCATTACAGTATCATAGTTAGTGATCCGATCAATATGACAATCTAACAAAATAACATACCAAAACTAGTACCCTTGTAAGGTGAGACTGAGGAAGTGAAAAATCTTACCTAGAATAGTTGAGGATGGAGCCCCAACAGATGGCTTGTGCACAAGGGCTGCCCTGGTGACAGATGAGGTGGGAGTGCTAGCTGTGAAGGATGCCATTATCTTAAATGTCCAAAGAGAATTGGTGAGAGAGAGAAATCTGCAGTGAAACTGATTGTAGGACAGAAGTTGCACTCTAGCTTATTACTTCATATGCATTGCGAGTATTTACAGATTAATATGATTGGGCTAAAGTGTGCCCCGTACACCACTCAAGTTGGATAGATTTGCATCTGGCCATACCCCTCATTAGATATCCCCTATCTGCAAATATCCAATCATCTCTCTCCACCTGTCACATAATCTGTTGAAAAGTCCAAGCTTGTGCTCAAGGAAGACTAATGACAAATCATGATGCTGCAAATTTACACGGAGCAGATATTCCCAGAGAAACACATTTACAATCCCACACTTGCTTTGTGATTTCAGTCTGGTGTGGCTTTCATTTTTAATCAATTTAAATCATATAATGAAGTTACTTGGGAATAAATGGTAAAAAATCACTTGTGAACTCTGCTCAAACAAAAACACTATCCATTGTAAAGTATGAAGAACCAGTACATCTGCCTACGTTGAAAGATGATTATGGGAATTGGAACAAGTTATGTACATACACAGACCACTGATACAGAATCCCCAGGGGCACTTATTAAATCCGATTATTCCTATATCTTTGACTCAACTCAGCTCCTAGAAGATTTTAGGCCCAGAAAAAATTGGGGAAAGAATGGGGAGGAACTTTACATTGAAGAATCTTTAAAAGAATGAATTGAGTGAACCACTGCAGTTCCATCATCCAAATCGTGTGGTACAGGGTGGCTAATCCCACTACTTCAGTAGATGACTACGCATGAATGTTGCACCGCTGCAGATGAGAGTGATCATAGTTGAGATATTTGCTCCAATACCCCTTGTACCTCCCAATCGCAATATCTAACCACGGCTTCATAATTCCATCATAATGTATCACTGCTGCTCGGTCCACATCGCCCTGAACCACACCAGAGTCATAACCCAGCCCGAGAGCATGCCATCGCCTGTCCAAAGCCACTGTCCGGTTATAGAAGGTGACCCAACCTAAAGGCAAACTCCCAGCCACCCACAAAGGCTTCTTAGAACCCTGCAACCAACACCCAGCAAAACAAGCATTACTATATGATTGCAGAATAACATTCATATTTTACAACCAAAAAAGAAAATGCATTAAAGGCTTGTAAGGTAGAAAGTCTTATACCAATTGCATGTATTTGTGGTATAGAGTAGTTAGCTTATGCCTCCTCCAATTTTGAAGATCGAATAAATTCATGCCAAATGCCCATGTGCATGCATTGACATCAAACCTATTTGCCACATATGGATCTGAGAAGTTGATAAATGTATCCATCTGTAAAAATGATGGTTCATTATCCCGGCAAGTCTCAACTGCACCATTGACTTTCCCCTTCATATTAACACTCCACAGTCTAGATAGATCCCTTTGAACTACGACATCATGGTCAAATAGCACAATCTTATTCAGTGCAGGGAAGATATCAGGCAGATAGAAACGGAGGTGGTTGAGTTCAGAAGCATATCTAGGGTCAGTGGACTTCTGAATTAAAGGTCTTTTATACTTGGTAGACAACCATTCAAAACTCTCTATGCTCTGGACTTGGATAGTGGCTTTTCCAGGAGGATTCAATAAGAACCACATTGACAATGCTGGAAAATTGAGTGAATCAGTCACCACATGGAAAACAATCTTCTCTGGTTCCTGCACATCATTATGACAGAAGTAAGAAAGTCATCAAGCTTTCATGCTGCTACTTAGGAGTGTACAAAGAATGTGTGTGCATATGTAACATCCTAGAAAAATGCAAACATTTGGAGATGGGATCAACTGATATGGTTTTGGCTTAAGCTTGACAAAATCATGCTTTTAAATATTGATTTTAGCCCAAAAACAAAAATAATGGGATGACTGGGAATTAAACATTAGGAGATGGGATCAACTGGTATGGTTTTGGCTTCAGCTTGACAAAATCATGCTTTTAAATATTGATTTTAGCACAAAACGAATGGGATGACTGGTAATTAAGCGTTAAAACAGATTATTGAAAAAGGCTGGTTGAGAATACCATGGCAGTGGAAACAGTGGAGTTCACAACCACTGCACATGCCAGAACATTGTCGGAGAAGACAGCATAATGGTAGAGATGTGGATCCTGCAACTTGTGTTGGTTAGGAAATTGCCTCTCCTCGGAATCCAGAGCAAAGTACTCTGCAGTCAGCTGCATAGAAAGACAATGAAGACCTTTCGGGGTAGTGCTTCCAGCAAGGTGATAAAGAAATGTGACTTGCTTCTTCTGCAACCCAACTTGCTCTTCAGCACTGTGAGTCATAGAACGTAGTTTTGTGGCCATGGCAGAGCAGTCTGGGAAAGCACGGCTGGCTTTGGATAGTGAGGCCTCCAAGTTTCTCATTTTCTGCAAAGCACTGCAATATCATTGATTTTAGAGAATCAGACCAAAAAAAGATCAGTTTAAAGTAACTGTTTTTGTTTTTTTTTGGGGGGGGGGGCGCACTAAATGAGAAATGGTGTTCCACAACCTATATGTTCACTCACAAAACTGATTGCATTCTTCTTTTTCAAAGTCTAGGGAACTGATTGTGAAATGCTTATGCAAGATGAAAACAAAAGTACAAATCATTTTACCTCCGAGATAAATCAGAATCCTTGTGGGTTCTACCAACCACACGTTCCACCTCTTTAGTTCGCAGTCTCAACTCCTTCACCAACTGTGAATTAGGTGGTGCAAAAGTCATGTATGCTTTAGCTCTAATCATCTGATCTTTCATCTCATTTATCTTGTCTGCCACTCTACGGATATTTGAATTCACTTTTTGAGCGGGATGATTTGATTTTACATCTTTCATCTCTTTTATTCTCTGATCTATTACTTTCCTTGACTGAGATTGTTCATTCTGTACATGTTGGACCAATTCTTGGTTAATTTGCCCCTGTCACCAGAACCATAAACATTACTATTTAAGATAAAAGATGTTATTAAGTTCAGAAAAAAAATGTCTGACTGCCAAATCTTGCATGCTAAATCATGATCCAGTTCAATACATTCACAATTCATCCATTATATAAAAGTTCAGGAATAAAATATCTTAAAATGCTCCTAAACTTATATATCAGCAAGATTTTGGATGTAGTACCTAAAATGCTCAACAAAAGCCTTTTCCGGATGGAAGAGTATCATTTTACGTACTCAGCAAAATCTCAATCATAACCAAGCTATATGAATACCCAATCTAAGAACAGACATCAGACGCATAAAAAAGAGTCCTCATGAAATGTGGTTACCTCAGCTAACAGAATGTTATGCTATATGCACAACTGAATCACATAAAGCATATAATGGTAAGAATACTTCTACACTGTCATGCATAAAATTAGTTCTATCAGTAAACTGAAAGACACAAAAAGCATACATTGAGAAAATACAGTTCTACAATGAGATGCATAACCTATATGGTTGAATCCTTATGAACTAACAGGTAATAACTTGCACTCAATCAAAATTTCATAAAGCAGGAACTTCCGTACTAAACTTGTTATTTCAGTCCAATCTACATTCATTTATAACGCGAGACTTCAGTTCCTTTCCTTTTCATTTTTTCTCTCAACCAAGATTCCTACTAGATTGTCAAAAAGAATGCCTTTTTTTTATAAAAAAAAAATAAAAAATAAAAACCTGGTGACCATATGATAGATATAGAATGCTACCTTTTCACCGGATGCAGATGATATTTCTCTCTGCTGAAATTGTATATCTCCTTCTTTGCTCTCATTATTGGTTCCTGAAACTTGAAGGAAGCAGACCCACAATAAATAACAAGAGAAAGAAGCAAACAAAGAAACACAGCACAAAGTCCTGTCACTATACACCAACCATTTTCCATTCTTTCGGCCGTATCAGTAATGTCTCCAACATTTCCAGATTCCTTACCATCTTGATTCTCACCAAGACTGTAACTAACCGAAGAAACTACATCCGTATCTTCATACAAAACTTTCCTGGGCTCTTTCAAACCTTCACCGGCTTCCTAAAACCACAAACCAAATCGAAAATTAAAACAATATACGGTAAAACAAATTTTAGATTAACTTGGCTGAAACCATCTCAAAATCGAATCATCCTACAGTACCTGCTCAACAGCACTAAGCTTCAAAGTATCAGCCCTGTATTTCTGCACTCAGAAAACAAAACCCACCTTAAGTCTCAACTACAATACAATAGTTCCCAAAGAACAGTACAACTTGAACACATAACTAAAATCATTGATCTTGAACATTTCCCATTCACAAAAAAAAAAAAAAAATTCCAATTCTCAAAATCAAAAGCCAAAAACTGAGATTTAAGAGCAAAGATTCATACAACATTGGATAAATCTTCAATGAATTCCTTCCGCCCTGCCACAATCCAAAACCAAAAGAACACAAATCACTCACTACACACAATCAAACACTCCACCAAATCAAACATACGATCGGAATACGTATGAAAATACCAGTATAGGTGAGATTCTTGAGCCTTTGGGAGACGAAGAGGATTGGAGCGAAAACAGAGAGCGAAAGCAGAGAGAGGATGAGGATCCTCTGGCATCGACGAAATGGCTTCATCAATGGCGACCTAGGGTTTCCGCTCCTCCTTCCAATACCGCATTTCACTTGGGATTTCCCAGATCACGGAACAATCCGATGCTTCGATTCCAAGAAAACACCCGCAATGAAACCAAAGCTAAAGAACCAATCTTTTTTGATTAAAAAAAATGAAGATGAGAAAAAGCTAGGGTTTTCAGATAGTCCTTTTCGTACTTGTCTTGTGGTTTTTAGAGAGAGGGAGAGAGAGAGAAAGAAAAGAGAAAGAAGGAGAGTGTGTATAAGCTTGTTCGGCCATGTTCTTGGTCTCTGAGGGAAAGGTTGGTTTTTTTTTTTTTTCTTTTCGTTTAGTGTTTTTATGTAAAAAACAAAAATAGTATTTCGGTATCATTTTCTGAGTGGGGGGTTTTATAGACGTGTACGACTGTCAAAGTAACTTTGCCTTGATTAGGAAACTAATTTAGTTATGCGATTTGTCCAAATCAATGGTTAATTATATGAAAGGGTAATTCTATTAGTGGTTTATTTTGTTTTATTTAGGCTTTACATGATAATAGCAAGTGAAAAAGAAAGGTGAAGAATTCTGTCATTCTGTGTGACCATTTTTAATGATTATGGTAAGGGAGTCCATGTTAGGGAGGGATAGAGTAATGCCCTATTGTTAGGGGTTTGGAGTATATATTAAGATTTTGCAGGTGGATGTGCATTTAATGAGATTAAAGCTAGGTCAACATCCCTGAAGTTATGGATCAATATTTACTCATCATGTGGACTATTGTGTGTGTGTTTTGGTTTTTGGTGATCCAATTCCAAGCTGTTATTATTTGTTTACCTAATTAAGGGAGACAATGATAAAGGAAATCCAAGCCAACCAATGATTTGAGGTTTTTAGCCATGAGGTATGCTAGAGGTAGATTATCTAGACGCGTTTGAAAGTTGAAGTTGGAAATGAGATAGAGTGAATGCCAAGCTCCCAAATCTATTTGATGGTTGCCAGGTTGATAAATTACTCATTTTATTTTTAAATGTCTCTTGTCATACAAATCATGATAGACAGATAGAACATTATCAACACAACTCAAACATGACCGATAATTATTTAATTTAAATTAATTATTAATTCATTCATCATGTATGATATAATATAAATGTCAAATATCGAACCATACTACCACTAGAGCATACCATATTTCTTTGAATGCGTCCCATAATTTATCGCAATTTCAATTTGTTCGAGTTATTGGATAATAAGGCAAGGAAGGGTTAATGGGATCAATGTGTGTTTCTCATGTCATGAGGTGCTTGCTCTAAAAGTAATGTATACAGTCATACATTCCAAGTGCATGGCCTGAAAATGGGTTGCTTTTTCCTGTCTTTTCACTGGTAAAGAGTACAGCTTCACATGCTCCACCTTCATCAAGGCCTAAAATCTTCGTTCTTTCATATATGGAATCTTGACAGTGAACATCAAGTGCAACTGCAACTTTGGGGAACTGGTGTTACCTAGAGTGCAGGGCAGGCACGAGTACTCTACTAGTCGATAATGATCGAAAAGCGTTGAAAGGTAGGCAAGAAATTTCGTTCATGTAGATTTCTAGCTACTCGATGAGGGAGCGTTTCTGAAAATGTCACGGTGGTACATACAACATGCAATATTGCAGGCAAATTTATAAAGAAATTCCACTCATTTGACTAGCACAAAATAATGAGATAATGCACATTTTATACATTTCTTGATCCTGAACATGGCAGCAAGTCATTAAGACTTCCTAGAGAGAGAGTACTGAGAATGACTACTATTTCTGGCATGGGTTTCTATATTTCTCCCTTTAATTTAAGGACAGTAATATTGTCATGTTCAACCTAACACATTTTAACCTAATCTTGTACCTTCGAGCTTGGCCTTGATTCTTTTTCTCTTTTTCAACCAGGGATGACAGAAATGATTTTCGGGTGTAGATAATCTAGACGTGTTTACAAATACGATACTTGGATACAGAATCGAGCAAAATCAGAAAACATAAAACCGAGCTATATGTAAATACGGATACATATACATAACTGATGATAAGCTGGCTAGCTAGTAATTGAGATTGGAGATTATAATAAGCTGGCTAGCTAGTAATTGAGATTGGAAACTGACAAACCGGATGGAGATTCATGTACATAAATTAAGATATGAGCAATGTGGAGTTAACAAGATGCAAACTTCAAAATTAATGTCTCATAAGTCATAACTGAATAGCAACACACTACCACAAAACTGACCTAACAACACCATTAACAATGGTGTTGAAGAGCAATAGACATCCCTCTAGTTACCATTTATTGAATGGTGCCCATTGCTGCCGTGACATATACCCAAGATGCCACTATTATTTTTTTGGTGACTTATAAATTGTGGGTCTTACAACTAAAATGCAATCTGATGTATTTATTGTATATATACAATATACCCACCAATCTGAAAAATAGTGACAGACAATATTTCAAATTAAAAAAAAAAAAAATAATATACAATAACAGTAATTCTAATCAAACCACTTAATGTGAAAAGAAAATTCTACAAAGACCTTAATTCCAGGCATGATGTCTGCGTTCTCCTCTACTCCTCAATGGACAACTACATCACATAAAATGAAAACAATATAAACAATGTTACACAGCTCATAAACTTTAAAACAAATGATATCCTTTGAACCATCTCAGTAAACCTTTCTGAACCCCTAAATGGTTTGATATATGACATAAAAAGAAGTCAGCAAAGTCTGTAGAATATATGACATAAACCACTTAAGAACCTTACTTTGCAAAGATTGTACTGCCTGTTTAACAGCTCAAACCCATCAAACCATCAAATTTAGCTCATGATAAACCTCTTTTCCTGGAAATGCTGCAAAGACAAACCTACACATTGTCAGAGAATAGAGACTACTAAAACAAACTATAGTGGGGGAAGCAATAAGTCATTTCACATTTTAAATATAGTTCTTGGTACAAATTTACTGAGTAAGACCTTGTGATAAACGATCGACCCATCAAAGGCAAACCCAGTGGTGATTCTTTCCCTGTAATAGAATAATTACATGTATGAGTAACTTTATGACAGAATATCATATATCTCAGTTCAGTTCCCCCCCCTGCTCACCTACACAAATTTGATGCAAATTAATGCGACCAATTGCTCTTATAGAGACGAATGCTCCAACTTCTAGTCTCTCCACCTGCAGAATATTGGAACTGACATAAGGTACCTCAACAGACAGTCGGAAATTCTTTAAAAATTAGGAAGCTTACATTTCCTCAATCCCAAGCATTTGAGCCTACAATGTGGAACTATAGCAAGAGCTGGACCATTGATTTCTTCAAATTTTGCAACTTGATACTAAACAGCAGAACTACTTTCAATTGATTTAATACCACTACAGAATTAATGAATTATAAAGGGCATGAGACCAAGCAGTAGACTACCATAAATAGAATTCATCTAAAACAAAAGTTAGAGAAATACATGCAAGTTCCAGTTAGCATAGGGAAACAATTAATACAGTTTATACACAGACGTCTAATGAATAAAAAGCTATTTCTGTGGTATGTCAATTGGCGTTAAAATTTTGAGAGTTTTTATTGGGACCTCCAAATCTGCTCACTTGACCTCACTCTATTATGAATTATTAAATGACATATATAACCTACTATAAAATGACTATTAAGGACAATAATTATACCCAAAAAATATTATATTTATTTTATGTGGACTTTCCAATTCAATAATATTAGATTGTATTCATTATTATTTTCCTTATCTATTTTCATTTTCCAATTTCACTACATACTCATTAAAGCATTCATACATATTTAATAAGAATTAAAAATATGATTATGTGACATAAAAATGTATGATATATATGTTAAACGCATATTGGTGAGGAAAACAAAATAAATCCTTTTATGATTTATGACCTAAATTGAAGTCAATCCATTATATTTGCACAAAAAAAAATTAAATAATTAATCATGTGGTACAAAAAATACAAAACAGGCGCACCAGCCCCATTTCAAAAAAAAAAATACAGAAAAAAAAAATAAACATTAAAAAATGAATGATTTTTTTTTAAGAATAAAAACAAATTATTATTATTATTATTTTTTTGCACAGCTAAAATAGAAAATATATATATATATATATATAACATAATAGTTCATGGCATTTTCTCATTGATTAGACATTAATTTTTGAAACTCAAGTTTGATTAAGAAATGTATATTTAGTTAAGATTTATAGAGTGATTAAATCATTGAAATCATTTTTTATTTTAAAGATAATAATTTGTTTGCAAATTATTTGAGGAAGTTTAGTGAGTAAACTTTGTATTTGAAAATTTGATAAGAGGTGTAAAAAGCATAGAGGTCAAGTGAGTAAATTTAGAGGTTCCAATATAAAAACTCTAAAAAAAATTTATGTACAGTTCTCATATATTGAGAAATTTTATGAATGATGAATACCATATACAGATATACTGTATTTGTCTACTTTTGGGGAAGCAAATAAATATAACTAACTAAATCTTTTCTGTTCACAACTCTCATAAAAGATATCTTTGATTCATCCCCAGATTCTCTATTCTTTGATTAAAACAAAGGATTATCCTATTTTGCAATGATACAATTCAACTGAAGAAACATTCAAACAACTACACATGATGAGAAACAAATGATAAATAAAACAGTGAAAGGATATAATTCAAACTTATAGAGACTTAACAGTTATGGAGACCAAAACATTTGCCGAGAATAAGTAAATGAGTCATTTTGAAACACACGTGCATTATATCAGCAAACCTTTGTGATTTCTACAATTTTAAAACACTATCCAGATTACATAGTTCAGTGTCTCCAAGTCTGCCAAGTTACAATTGTGTGTGTGTACAGTATATGTGTATATAAATAAAGGGCCAGAGAAAACCATAGCATAACCTCATGCAGATACAAAAAAAAAAAAAAAAAAAAAAGCAAACTCAACCATCAAATAACAACATATATTTAACACAAATTAGAGAATAGAAACAGAGACGAAATAAGTGATGAGCACAACCTAGAGAATAAAAACAACATTACAAAAACATAAAAGAGGAAACAGCGAATGTTACCTGCTGAAATGAGACTCAACTTGTAACAACACAGTTCTACCAATTTGGATCAGCTGAAGACCTTAAATTATAGAAATTGAAAGCAACAGGCTTTTACCTGTGTCCATATTGTAAAATGGGTTCAGCATCTTCATCAACCCTACTTGAGCCCATAACATTATCAGCCTCTATCACCTGAAATCATGTCAAGAGTTAGAAAGGAGCATGAAAATAGTAATCTCATTGCTCATTTTATCCCAAACTATTACATACTAATTCCCTAACTATAACATCCCCAACATACTAAACAAACTAACACCCAAGCTAAATCTGGGCAAGCGCTCTCTTATTAGCTCCACCCCTTTCCAGACTTTCTTTAAAGCATAAGCATTGCCAAACTTGTTGTGCTATATAACCCAATTGCATAAATTAGCATAAATCAAAGAACAAAAGCTAAAGTACCCAATTGAATTCGAGACTAAAACTTTAGTGTAGAATCCAATCCAAATCACCAAACCCATAAACTAAATGAGGAGAATCAACAAAATTTACTTAGAGGAGAGCTGTTCTTTCGACTTGAATAGCGGTGCAAACCTGAAAACTCTTCTCTGAATATGGGTTGACCCTAGTCCGTATCCCCACATAGTTAATGGAAATTAGAAAGTGATCGATTGGGTAATTGCGTTAAGCAGTGATGGCGAATAAATGAATATATGGATAATGTTACCTGAAGAGCTTTTTACCTTACAATCAAGGTTTTGAGATTTGAGATACTGTCCAACCCCAGAGACGGTGCCTCCGCTACCAACAAGAAACCCAAGTCAAACACATACCTGTGCTTCTCCTCAAAATTTTCTCCCAAAATCGATGAAAATTTCAGCAACAACTGAATCTCTCTCCTCTTCTTTTTCCCTTCCCACCCCATCAAAGTACAAGAAAATAGAAAATCTTACATCAAATCCATAATGCAAAATCACAAATGTTATATCAGATCTACCACATAAACTTGATAAACCGAACCTTTCCTATTTCTCTTCAACCCAACCCGTTGTAACTGATTTCAATCCGATTCGTGGACTCAGATATCAATACCGTCTACTGGTCATGGAAGCTAGTGTGGCCAATGCATCAGCAAACTGATTCTTCGTCCTCGACAGATAATTGAAGGTAATCCGTCTTGAAGACCATGTCTGATTTTAAGAGATTGCTGCTCTCTTCAACACTTGAGAGATGGAGAAATAATAGGGCAGAGAGAGGGAGGGAGAGAGTTTACGGTTAACACCGCAAAGGAAAGAAAAAGAAAGATAATCTTTAAATGGGGCGATAGAACTTTCTAACATTGGTGACATTTCAACAGTATATTGACCCCACGGTGAGCAGGATTTTCTTTTCGGTACACACATTTGGGAGGATTAGTGAGATAAAACTTGGTTGCTGTCACCATTAACCAAAACGTGGGGGTAAAATGGTATCCAAAGCCCACTTTTGTGGTAGTGACAACAGTGATTACATGAAGTCATTGACAAGTCCATAGCATACAACAGAGGAAAATTTGGTTACGTTTTTGTAGACTAAAACATCACAATAGCAGCAGCTAATTCTTATGCACATTACTTCCTGCAGAGGAAGCAGTGGTGGTTGATGCGCTCTCTTTAGTCTTTACTATAGTGAGCTTCAGCAGATTCTACCAAGTATACAAACTACAACAAACAACTTCAGGTTAAGTATCACACAATCACAACAACTTTTGACAGAAGCAAAATAGCTAATCATGAACTGAACAGAAGAGCATTAACCTTTTCAAGAACATCAGATGTATGCCTGGTACATTTCAAGCTCTTCCTCAGTTAACTTGTACAACCCGTATTGTTGCATACCAAAACCCCTGAACCATTTGAGGTGTCAAGGATCGACCACCCTTGAACCCAAGCTAAATCTATTCTCAAACGCAACAATTGATCATGAGATTGCCAATACATCTTTTGCAAGCTTAGACTATCGGGTAACTTGTTGCATTAACTTTCAACCATTATGCAACATCATGAAATCCCTTAATCAAGGGACTGACATATATGTTGAGATATTTTTGATAGCTTCTACTTTGTATTTGAACAAAATATAATTGAAACCACAACTTTGTTGATTTGATTAATTTGCAGTAGCAAATGATGTTGGAAAATTTGGTCGATGGATGCTATTTTGGTCACCGGATTTCATCTCCTACAAAATCACATAAATACAATATATTAATAACAAATAACAATTATCATTTCATTGTGATAATAGACTAAAATACCAAGAATCATAACACTTATATATTGGATTTGTAGGCTTCAGGAGGACAGATCATTCAAAAAGAATTTGTGGTTGAGGCATGTAAACAATGCCCTTAAGAGTAGATTTCGCCCCTCGGAGACAATGTCTCGGTGTAGCAGCTTTGTGGCGCCCTACCCTCCAGGGTACAACAACAGTTAATCCTTATAAGCGTACACTCGCAAACTTGGATCCTAGAAATGCTTGATTTTTTTCCTTTGGCATTATGGAAGAGTAGGAACAAGGAACACTCTAGAATATGTATGAACTCACTAGAGAAATGGTTACGGAGAGGACTATAGAAGATAATGAATTTCATTGTGTGTGTAAGACCAAGAAGTGATAGGTATATATAGTAGATGAAAAGGCTTAGAGATATTTTGTAAATTTAATAAGATAATTATTGGAATATTGTAACTCCCGTAACCTTAATATGCCCTAATATTATGAACATAATGAAGTAGTAACGTTTAAGCATAAATGTATAGTAAATAGTTTTTCAAAGCATTGTGAGTTACACAAAGTATTTTGAAATACACAATCAAAAATTCCAACAATCCCCCACATATTTCAAAATACGGAAGCTGCTAACTGAACAAGGAAATTATTGAGTGCCAAAGGAAAATGAGAATTCAATGCTTCTGAACTGGTGTCTTTTGGACTATGAACCAGCCATAGGATAAATAATTGTGATCCACAAAAATTTGGTGAAAATTAAATTTTCTATGAACCAAAGTTTTTTAATATGAATCAGAGAACTACCATCCACATTCAACTCTCGAAATCAAGCATTTTCCGCGGGTGGGTACGAATAGGCCATGCACCCCTACCTGGATATTCATGAGTGCTCTAGAAGACTTGCCCAAGTTTCATAGGAAGCGGCCCCACTTCCACACTCATATAGGTAAGTCCATCAAGTGTGTACTGGAATTAAACACACCACCCATGTTTAAGGGCTATAGTACTTATTAAGAACAAAGTTCATCCTTATACGTTCCAGTTAAAGTACTATCTATGCATCATAGGGATGGACTCAAAGTTTAATTTGATAGTGTGTCACTGATCAGCAAGTGACTTGTTATTACCCATATGAACCTACTTCCTGGGATCGCCATTCACATAGGTTGGGTTACCATCACTCTTGACCTTTGTTATAGGCATAATCTCATCCCCCTCGATGTATTAACCACCAGCTTCGGCCTTTAGCCTAGTGGTTTTGTCAGAGTATTGGCCAAAATTAACTCTGACCTACACCGCTTGTTGAATAATCTCAACAATAAGTAATCTTCATTGGATTTTTAGTTATCCAATCTCACTTAGATATAAGAGCCCATTTTTTCTTGTCTTTCCTCGGCCCCCCCATTTTACCGATTTCGTGACTTCGGATATCTTAGTCACACCGACATTTGGAGCCATCAAATGTCTCTTTATTCTTGATCAAAATTAAATTTGATCATAGAGGTACATCGAATGTCCATTTTCTCAAAGCAAACCGAACGCAGCAATTAATGTGATAGTTTTTTCAGGCATCAGCATAAGGGACAATATCGAGGCGTTAGTGAATAAAATTTTTTGAGGCAACATTGACCGAAGGCAACGAAAATTCGAAAGGTAGCATATGCTCTATCTGAGCAAATATGGCTAGGGAACCATGTTTAGAGACTTGTTGTCTCTGCATTATATCTGGAAGCACCGATAATATAGAATCAGACAACTATTTTCTTGGTAACCAAATTCTCAAGGCAACGTACCATGTTCATTACTATTAAAGTATCGAGGCAACCGTTATATCTAATCCATAGGATAGGATCCGATTCATCATTCAAGATGTAAATGAGGCAACCTTTATTACTTGTGACCAAACTTTAAGGCAACATTATTATTATTATTATTTTCTTTTCGAGGACATCAACCGTAGGGACATTAATCTTCTGAGGCATCAAATTGCCATAGGCAACCGTCAAAGTAAAATTGGCAAAATAATTTCTGAAGAAACAATAATCCAAAGGCAACAACAAAGGAACAACTTTTCGAGTTATAACGGTAAAAATATTTTAATGCATAGAGAATAATTATGGTTTAAATCATATAACAAAGAGAATTAAAAACTCTTGCTAAACCATAAGGTTAATAGCAATGATGCAAAATAAATAGTACGAAAATGGTAAAACGATATTAATACAGCTATTAATATAGAAAAGTAGAAATGCAAAACTGTTTGTTTTAAGTTACAAACACAATGCATTGAACAATGAAGTGAATGCAAATTAAACTAAAATTAATAGTATCACACACTTAAATCATCATTACACCATGCATTACTAACTCAAAAATATACATTCTAGGATCAACATTCAAATGCAAACTGAAAACCCATTAACAATTAAACTATATATACTTTACCATTATAACATATATTAAAAGATGTTAAATTATAACAAGATCAAGTATGTAACTATAACCATACAAAATAAGTAGTATTAAAAGAGAAAATCATCTTGAGCAAAGCAATAATTGTACAACTGTAAAACTGTTTTGTATTTCAACGGACAACTAAGACCTCAAGAAAAGGAATGAATGCAATAGATTAATAACAATCTGGGCATATTGAGATCTTAATTGAAAGGCTAAGTAGACACTTTATAATCATAAGCCAAAATAAAATAAAATTGAAACTTAATGCATGATTAAAATGCAACGAACATTTTGTAATCTGCAAGAAGCTAACTGCCATACTAATAATTCTAAACCAAGGATAACAAACTCATTCATAGATATATCTAAAGATAAATAATATTAACTCCATTATAAATCAACTCACAGTATATTCTTTTCAAATTTCAGAGCGAAAAGGCAATCTGTTGAATGAGAAAGAGTTATACTCACAACAACTAAATGAATACCAGACTTATCTTTATGTCCAAGCTTTCCACAAGGAAACATCCACCAACGATATCTACTCTTAAGATTGTTGGAAAATTTGGTCGATGGATGCTATTTTGGTCACCGGATTTCATCTCCTACAAAATCACATAAATACAATATATTAATAACAAATAACAATTATCATTTCATTGTGATAATAGACTAAAATACCAAGAATCATAACACTTATCTATTGGATTTGTAGGCTTCAGGAGGACAGATCATTCAAAAAGAGTTTGTGGTTGAGGCATGTAAACACTGCCCTTAAGAGTAGATTTCGCCCCTCGGAGATAATGTCTCGGTGTAGCAGGTTTGTGGCGCCCTACCCTCCAAGGTACAACAACCGTTAATCCTTGTAAGCGTACACTCGCAAACTTGGATCATAGAAATGCTTGATTTTTTCCCTTTGGCATTATGGAAGAGTAAGAACAAGGAACACTCTAGAATATGTATGAACTCACTAGAGAAATGGCTACGGAGACTATAGAAGATAATGAATTTCATTGTGTGTGTAAGACTAAGAAGTGATAGGTATATATAGTAGATGAAAAAGCTTAGAGATATTATGCAAATTTAATAAGATAATTATTGGAATATCGTAACTCTCGTAACCTTAATATGCCCTAATATTATGAACATAATGAAGTAGTACCGTTTAAGCATAAATGTATAGTAAATATTTTTTCAAAGCATTGGGAGTTACACAAAGTATTTTGAAATACACAATCAAAATTTCCAACAAATGAAGCATGAACAGATCAACTTAACTCAGCAAACTTGTGTACTTGAGTTTCTGAACTTGTTCACACTTTTTCATCAACCATCTCTTCCCTTATATAGAGTACAAGATTAACCTACAAAATATCTAGAATGAAAGCATATTAAACTATTTTAAAGTACTTTAGATACAAAATATCTAACTTAATCTTAGTGGAGCAAACTATTGGAGAGGAAAGATCCCACATTGGAAGAGTGACAAATAAAATATAACTTATAAGTGGGTGGATCACACCCAATTGTACCGAGGCCTTTTGTGATTAAAACCCAACACCTATCGGGTGGTTAAGTTGGGACAATATCGATACAATGGTGGGCTACGTGCCACGCTTGTCGCTGTTTAACATGGTATCAGAGCGGGTCTCTCTCCAATTGTGTCTCCAATCGTCATGGGCTCGAATTTGGGTTCCTTATATTGCCATCGGAAATTCCGATTGGATTGTTACCAAGTGTCCGGTGTGGGCCTTGGATTGTTATATTGGCCAAGTCTCATTGGAGACTTGTGTCCCAATTTCCAATGTGGGAATTGGATTGTTAATTAATTTCACGTGCAGACCTAGAGCTAGGTTGCACGTGAGGGGGCGTGTTGGAGAGGAAAGATCCCACATTGGAAGAGTGACAAATAAAATATAACTTATAAGTGGGTGGATCACACCCAATTGTACCGAGGCCTTTTGTGATTAAAACCCAACACCTATCGGGTGGTTAAGTTGGGACAATATCGGTACAATGGTGGGCTACGTGCCACGCTTGTCGCTGTTTAACACAAACAGTAATGGTTGTAAAATATCTAACACCCCGCACCCCAGAATCTTAATTTATTATTTAGTTACCGTTACTAAGGGCATTATTATTTCACAAGTTACGTTTTACAGTTAATGGACAAAGAGTTGACTTTTTCTTTGGTCCCTTAATTTAGAAATTTTCCTTGTGAATGTCGTAGCACACAAAAAATCGAGTTCGTGGACACGTAGTTTGTTTAAATCAGAAATCAGACGGAAAAGTTATGATCGAGTTCCTTGTGATCATGTTCCTAACCTTTGTACAGTTTGATTTGGCCAATGGAGGAAGAATTTGAAGGTGAACAGTAGGGTGAATAGTGACATCGGGTTCTCTTACTTTTGGGTTAAAATTCCGGCCAAATTCCTTGGTTTTAGTTGTTGTTACAGGTATATTTGAGGTAGGGCTTGTTGTGGATGTTGTATATGTGTAGATAGCTTGACCCGTTGTGGTGGTTGGTGTGGTGGCACGTGAAATCATGTGCCGCCACTGTTGGTGGCGCCAATAACCCCTGTAAAAGCATGTTTTTAACTTGTAAATTGTGTCCTAGTGATTTAGAACCTTTAGCCATCCTTGGTGTGCGGAATATTTGATTTTCGATCTTTATTGAAGGTTGTTGTGTTGAAATTTTATGATTATGTATACTAGTATCGAGAATTGGTTAAGGTTGGTTATGGTAATCGTTGTTGTGATTTTGTGTTAAGTTGTATTTGTTGGGAAGTCGGAGAAGTGAAAGTGGATCAAAGAAAATTAAGAGAGAATTTGGAGAATTGGAAAGGGAATTTATTTATAATTTAATGGTTATAATTATGGTTGAGAAATCAAAATTAAATTAATTGAGATGTTGAAAGAGTACTTGTGAAAGGTAAAGAGAATTCAATGACGTTGAAATCATTAAGAATTCCAAATTGAAGAGTTGAATTTTTTAGAGAAATTGTTGGATGAGTATTAATTTTCGAAAAATGAATTGTTGATTTTAAAATTATTCCCTTTTTATAGTTATTTATATGCTGCCAATTATACAGGACGTATTGAGTCCTCGAGCGAGGAGGACACTGGCAGGCAGCAGGATTAGCAGCGAGGCTCACCTGTGCGTGGACCTTTGTTTTATTTAAATGATGCATGCAGCATGACATTTAAATTGTGACTTGAAAATATTAATCTTTCAATGTGATTTCTCGTTGAAAGAAAAGAGTTTTAAAAGGATTGAGTTAACAAGGAGGCTATTATTGCCGCATGTGTACATTACCTAGTTGGCAGTCCCCTCTAGATAATAGTCTAGTCGGCAGTCCCCTCCAAACAATATTTTGGTAGACAGTCCCCTCTGGTGCGTCATCTGGTCGGCAGTCCCCTCTAATCACCGCCT
Organism: Rosa chinensis; assembly: GCF_002994745.2. Taxonomy (NCBI): domain Eukaryota; kingdom Viridiplantae; phylum Streptophyta; class Magnoliopsida; order Rosales; family Rosaceae; genus Rosa; species Rosa chinensis. The sequence goes on along the minus strand of NC_037093.1, from coordinate 52,460,055 downwards.
CCTAAATTCCTTTTGATAGTCCCCTCCGATGCGTCATCTGGGCGACAGTCTTCTTCAGATGACATGAGATGACTAGTCAGCACCACTCTCTGGTCATCAAACGTTTTTGAAGGAAACTGATCAAGGAGTGGCCGGTAAAACCATATTAGCTAACACATCACAACCACTTCATGGAAGCCAACTGTACTCCACACACTGGTCAAGACCAAGACCAGCACACGCTACGTTGACTTGCATATGGGTTAACAATAATATCTTGCAGAGTGTTGGTGATTTTAATACTGTCCATAATCTGTGGTTAACAAGGCTAAGTCTGACTACAGAAATTTAGATTTGAAAGAAATCTCAAGGATGTCGCAAATTTTTATGATTGTTGACAACCTTATTAACAAGAGTCACTCGCCAACACTAGTTGTAAAAAAAAAATTCTTCTGTTGATATCAAAAAAAAAAATTAAAAAAAAACTATCGCCAAAATGTTCTTGTTTTTGTGATGTCTAACTCTTCTACTCATAATTTCAGCAAATTTGTTCTTTATTCAGATCTGGATATCAGTTGGAGTGTTTCTGCTCCCCTTTGTAGTAGAGGCTGTTTTGCTCTTCTTCCTGTACTCACTAGTTTATCAATAAAATGCTTGTCAATTCCAGTTAAAAAAAAAGAAAAAAAACTAATAGTTTCTCTTAGCAGCTGATTCTATTGCCTTGTAATTTTTTTCAATTATAAATAAAGGGATGACCAATTTCATCAATACTCTCTCTAAACTAATTATGCATCAATTAAAAATAAAGCATTTAAAATATCTGCTAGTATTGAATGCGCCTACACACGTGCTTGAGTATATCCAATATTTCCCATCATCCGTCCGGCGGCACATCCATTGGATGTTGTCGTCGGACGAGCTGCAGCCTGTTCACCGCATTATTTGTCTTTTGTGGGATTCGGGTTCTGTTTTCTAGGTTCACAAATCGACTCATGGTGTGGAGGGTTTCACTGGTGGCTCGGAGAGATTGCTTTGGGGTGGGCGATGGAGGTTGGTGGGTTTAGATTGCTCCTCCATGGCTGCCGGATGGGAGTCTGGTTGCTGATTTGATTTGTCTTGGAGATGGAAAGGCATTGGTGGTTCCGGTTGGAGAAGGCAGCTGTTCTAGCCATCTTTCAAAAAAAAATAAAGGGATGACCTCATTTGAAATTTTGAAAAGTTGTAAATTGGCTTAAATTGCGGAAGATGAAGTGTTGGAGATGGAAACGATAACATTTACAGCAATTAAATCCTTAAATGTTATCATAGATTTGCACATTTGGAATTCGTTTCCAGGTCCAACACTATTCAACACCCTGCCTTATCTTCATTCTTTTGGTCTTCTAAGTCTATTTTTCTCTCTTCATTTTCTATTTTTAATTTTTCTTCTCTCTTCATCTTGGTTCGTTTATGTCTATCATTCTAATTATTAAATCTCCTCAGTTTATACTTTTTAAGGGTTTTTTAGGGTATACTAACATTGGTTTCAAATTTGCAATATTGTAGCCATTTTATGTGGATTTTGTTAGAGGTCCATAGACGCACTATACAAGTCTCAACAATCTGCATCTTGGGAGTTTGGATTATGAAAGTAGAGCAACAGTAGATGCAATGCTTCATCTCTTTGAAAGGAAAGATGCTCATTTGGCAATCTACTGGCATGACACAGTGGTGAATGATTCAAGCCGCTATTTTCTGAAAGTGTTAGGAATCAAATGTGATCCGACATATGAACAGCTGATTGTGTTCACTGAATTTTCTATATCTACTTTAGAGGACTGGGCACAAATCAACAACTTATCTGTTCACAATAGAGCAGTTGTTCTAACTGACTCTTGTTCGTCCAAGCTTGGGTATGAATATAAGTTGTGCCTTTATTTCATGTGTTATGAATATATGTTGTGCCTTTATCCTTATCTTATATATATATATATATATATATATATATATATATTTGGATCAGTGATGTTTATGAGAGCATAGTATATGCACGATTCAAGCTTTACCGACAACATGGCAATATCTCTGCCAAGATTAAGTGTTGGAGATGAAGTGTTGTAAATTGGCTTAAAATAAAGGGAAGATGAAGTGTTGGAGATGGAAACGATAACATTTACAACAATTAAAAAATCATAAAAAAAAATCATTAAGTTGTTGATTCAAGCTTTTCAAAAAAAAATCATTAAGTTGTTGATTCAAGCTTTTCAAAAAAAAAAATCATACAAACTCCTTAAATGTTATCATAGATTTGCGCATTTGGAAATCGTTTCCATGTCCAACACTATTCAACGCCCTGCCTTATCTTCATTCTTTTGGTCTTCTAAGTCTATTTTTCTCTCGTCATCTTCTATTTTTATTTTTCTTCTCTCTTCATCTTGGTTAGTTTCTGTCTTTCATTCTAATTATTAAATCTGCTCAGTTTATACTTTTTAAGGGTTTTTTAAGGGTATACTAACATTGGTTGCAAATTTGCAATATTGTAGCCATTTTATGTGGATTTTGTTAGAGGTCCATGGGCGCACTATACTGGTCTCAACAATCTGCATCTTGGGAGTTTGGATTATGAATGTAGAGCAACAATAGATGCAATGCTTCATTTCTTTGAAAGGAAAGATGTTGATTTGGCAATCTACTAGCATGACACAGTGGTGAATGATTCAAGCCACTATTTTCTGAAAGTGTTAGGAATCAGATGTGATCCCACATATGAACAGCTGATTGTGTTCACTGAATTTACTACATCTACTTTAGAGGACTGGGCATAAATCAACAACTTATCTGTTCAGAATAGAGCAGCTATTCTAACTGACTCTTGTTCATCCAAGCTTGGGTATGAATATATGTTGTGCCTTTATCCTTATATATATATATATATATATATATATATATATATTTGGATCAGTGATGTTTATGAGAGCATAGTATATGCACGATTCAAGCTTTACCGACAACATGGCAATATCTTTGCCAAGAATGTTTTTCTAATTGGAGAGAAAGCAAAGTTTGGTTTCCTTGCAAGAAATCCAGCCTAAGATGACATACATTTGTTCATTGAATGTTTGTTTAATATGAGGTTAATTTCTTTGGTATATATGTGTTAAGTTGCTTTGTGTCTTCGATCTTGTATTCAGTATTTTGGCATACTTATATCCTTTTGGAAGAGATTTTCTTCAATGACAGTTTTTTAGTTTTTATGAGCATTTTATCATTTTGTTGCTATTTTTGAGTATTTGTTGGTTTTTGAAGGATGATGAGGTCGGGATGATAATAATGAAGAGGAGGGTGGACTCAGTGAATCCAGAAAAGAGTTGAAGAAGCTACTTGATCACCTCACTGAGTCAGATACACATGATGGCAACAAAACTGAGGATGTAGGTTATTTTCTTATTCTTGGGGGTGTCAAATTTTAGTTTATTCCTGATTTATGTGAATATAATTGTAAAATTTTGATTGGCTTCTATTTTGTATTTGAACAAAATATAATTGAAACCACAACTTGTTGATTTAATTAATTTGCAGTAGCAAATGAAGCATGAACAGATCAACTTAACCCAGCAAACTTGTGTACTTGAGTTTTTGAACTTGTTCACACTTTTACATCAACCATCTCTTCCCTTATATATAGGGTACAAGATTAACCTACAAAATATCTAAAATAAAAGCATATTAAACTAGATTAAAAGTACTTTAGATACAAAATATCTTTCACCGTAGCATGTTTTGCGACAACGAACAGACTCAACCTTCGCGAATAGACTTAGTTATTCAGCGAACTGTTATTCGCGAACATTACTTCTCAGCGAACTCGTTTCTTACTATTCCCCACTGTGACGTCATTCTCGCGAACGCAATTTTAGCAATCATTCGCAATGAACTTACTTCGCGAACTTAATTTTCTCTGTGGTGACCTCATCTCGCGAACGCACTTTAGCGAACGTTCGCGAATGAAGCAGGAAAGCATTAATTCTATCAGGATGGAGAACAACATCAGGAATGGGCTTGGTCATTCAATTTGGTTGAAAGGAGTGAGTGAAAAATTGATGCAAAGGGTATTAACATTTGAGAAGTCAAGGGAACTCAGGACAAGCAAGTCAAGACATGAAATAAGGCTTTATCACAGGATACGGCGTATGTTGCCACAAGTATTCTAGAATTCAAATTTTGATTAGGTCAGCCGTGTTCGAGTGATGGAAGCAGGTGATCCATTTTTTGTTGTATGGAACTACAGCCCAGCAGCCTATAACATAAATGATGCTTATTCATATGCTTTGTTTGGGAGGAATTTTAAAATACACAAACCTTATGGAATAGATGATGATAGTGCTGAAGAGGGCATAAGCAATATCAATCCTGACTATGACATTGCCCTTTATGAAGTGATGACTGGTTTAGGAGTTTTCTTGCAAGAGCCGCCATTTTGAGTGATCTTGAAACAACTAGACGGTTGTACTTTGTTAATCTACTTTGTACTTGCTTACTTCCATGAATTATGTATTTCTTCAATCAGCACTAAGTATACTAATGCTGCTTATTTTTGGTGTTTGCAAAATCTGGGTTAGGTTCCAATTACTTTGATCTTTTTTTTGGTCTTGGGTGTTTTTTTTTTTTTAATCCTGTTTTGCAGTGCTGAATCTTTCTTTACGTATTTTTATAAGTTTACTGCACCAACTTATAACGGATTCAATTCTTTCAAGTAAAAGTAGTGGTTCAGAATCTTACTGCATTCAAAAGTTTTTCCATGATCAGTTGCTTCGTATGGGTTCACTAGCTTTATTAAGCACATGAGTTTGATGGTCGACCTCTGAAGTGTTTGAAAATGCTTAAGGAAACTATTGAGACCAGTCCTGTTCCCCTGGTCAGCTGCTGACCAAGGATTGTGTGGTCAATCGGACGGTTGACAGCTAAGTGATGAGATTTGTGGTGAGAGCTGTCAACCGTCCGATTGAAATCGGACGGTGAGTGACCACACAATCCCTGATCAGCAGTTGACCAGGGGAACATTTTCGCTATTGAGACTAGTTGGTAAAGAATGTTATCTTTGGAATTGTGGGATCAGTAAATGAAGAATTTGCTTTACCAAGTTGTGGGCTGTTAGGGATAAACAGGAAAAGAAGAAAGGGAATTGATTCTAACATAGCCCCCACTTGGAGTATCTGGGTGGTTTTGATTTTTATTTTTTGGAATGGCTGCTTATGGTTTATCACCTTATCTTATAGCTGCCAATAGTTTGTTTAATTTTTTTAAATTTTTTAATGGAATTATGCGAGGATATTTTCTAGATTGCCCACCAAATAAGAGATTGTTGGTAGCGGGATCGAACTTGTGTGGGTTTACACCTCAAGTCTGCCCTTGCCAACTGAACCAACTCTCATTAGTTATATATTATTATTATTGTTTTATTTTTTTTGGTCTAAGAAATATATTATTAATTGGTAATAATTAGCTTAAAACATATATCCAGTTGGTACTCTAAATATGAAATTTTGTGACGTTTTGCTGTTCTTGATATGACTGCAGTTCTTGATGATCTCAATAAATTTGATTTGGCTTAAGATTTAAATCCTTATCAGATACAGAGCTAGAAACTAACAAATCCCTGGTTGTTTGCTTTGGGAAAATGCTGATTGACTTTGCCAACTTTTGCTGGAGTTTTACTTACTGAAGCCGTCTGCTTTCAAAAAAGCTCCCAGTGGTGCTCCTGCTAATGTGGGTCTTGGCATCTCAAGACTTCGTGGTTCAGCAGGTTCTATAGGCAAGGTTCATTTCAGTATATTTCAGCCCTCTTCAGTATGAGACTTCTACTCTTTGTCCTTTGGTTTTGATTTTCTTTCTGGAGTCTATAATCGAGAAGGATATTTTCTTGCATGTATGATGCATCTGAGAATTACGACAAATTGAACTTTTCAGTGTTAGATGGTCCAAAAATGCATCTTTCTCCCACCTTTTCTTGTGTGCCCGATTTCACAATAACCAGAAAGGTGAGTCAAACAATGTTTCCTTACACTTCTCAGTTACTGGAACCGCTGTAAGATCCTATCGCTTTGGACTGTGACACCCTTTTCTTTATTTGCAGAATTTGTGTGTGTGTGTGTGTGTGTTTTCCAACTGATGCTTTCTCCAATCTAATATGGAACCTAGAGGCTTTTAGTGGCTCCGGCCTTTGCATGATCTTAAAACTAAGTGATTTCTCTATATGAAACTCATATTTTGATGTTAGTGGCTCCTTGTCTCGAGATAAAAAGTACCTGCAATACAGGTAGGTAACGATGAATTTGGCAAGATGTTGCCTCTTATTTTAAAAGAAAACAATGTCAACACCTCTGCTTTGCGATTTGACCACAAAGCAAGAACTTCATTGGCATTTGTTACATTCAGGGCTGATGGTGAGCGCAAATTCTTATTTTTCCGTAATCCAAGTGCTGATCTGATTTTACATGAGTCTGAACTTGAGATAAGTCTTCTTCAACAAGTGTGCTATCTTTTTCATCTTTATTTGAGTAACCTTCCATCAAGATAAAAAACCTACTCATTTGACTGAAACTGATCCAGAGAATATTGTTTGCAGGCAAAAACTTTCAATTATGGTTCAGTTCGTTTGATTGATGAATCATGCAGGTTAACTCATTTAGCTGCGATGAACACGGCCAAGAAGTCCGGTTGCATCCTTTCTTATGATCCGAATTTGCGACTGCCATTGTGGCCATCAGCAGAGGCTGCAAGCAAAGAAATAGTGATCGAGCATATGGGATCTAGCAGATATTATCAAGGTAAGACGTCTGAAAATACAAAATTCATGTGCGGAAGTTATCACTCAATAGCTCTTGGATAGGTGCAGAAATACTATCTTTATATTTGTCTTTAGTTTTCATCAATTTTTTATTTTTTATTTTTTATTTTTTTTTATTACAAACTTGCAGATAAGTGAGGATGAAATAACTGTCCTGGCTGGTGGTGATGATCCTTATGATGATAATATGGTGTTAACAAAGCTTTTTCATCCTAATCTTAAACTTCTGATAGTAACTGAAGGATCAGAGGGTTGCAGATATTACAACTCAAGTACGTCTGTCATGTTTCTTTTCTATTCTATTTTCAGTATCTGATGTCTCTCTTGGAAAAAGAACTCACTAATTTTGGAACGGTGCATACTAGATTGCCTGTCTTCCACCTACTTTACATCTAGTTAGTTTTTTACAATCATGTTGACATAAACCAAAATTCTCTCAGAATTTCAGGGGTCGTTTTGCTGGTATTAAAGTTAAACCGGTTAATACAACTGGTGCTGGCGATGCATTTGTGAGTGGGATGCTCAAGAGCATAGCTTCTTACTTGAGTCTTTTTCAGGTACCTACTTCTCATGCATATGTGCTGAAGAGTAAATTATGCCTTATATGGCATTTCATAGAAACTAATTGCCTCTGCATCAAGTATGTTGCTATGAGTCTAGCAAAGTGTTGTTTTCTTTTTTCCCCTTTTTTTTATCTGGCTAATTGCATTTTGGGGAGAAAAAATTTTGGTCGGAACTTGCAACTGATATAGAGAGCACATGTTTCAATATATATGGAATATATTCATTTTATGCAGTATATACAGAAAGTGAAAAATATGAAGTCAAAAACTGATGAAATAGAAAAGCAATTATGCTGAAAGCTGACAGTTATGAGAATGAGAGGGAATCCAAGTTGTCTCACTTGGTCAAGACTCGTAAGGAGCTGTTTCAGGGTGTCCATGGTCATTTGACTGATCTCTGTAGGCCAACACAAAAGAATATGTCCTATCTGTTACTACTGCCATGGGCAAATTTATGGATGCAGTTGTACTGGTGTATGAACAAACAGGATAGGAATGTGTCAAGGTGGTCTATGGTCTTACAATATTTTTGCTCTCGTTTGGTCTACCTAAGGTACAAATACATTGCTTTCCTACTTTTATAATTAAGATTTTTGTGCTAAAAGTTACTTAGATTCTTCACAACACAGTGAAATCAGAGTTAAGAACTATAGGAAAAGTAGAAAGTAGATGTTTGTTTGTTTTTATTTTCCTTTCTTTCTTTTTCCTTCTCATGATACTGTGGTTTTTATTGGTTCCTTGGTACAACTTTATGAATCATTTTGACAAAATTGTAATTCTATATTACATGTGAAGACGTTCTATTGCTGGTCCTTGCATTTCTATGGTATTTGAAAGAACATGGGCTTCCTCATCAGACATTCTCCAATCTGTTCATGTATTACTGTAATGCATGTAATGGACAGATTGTGTAACTTGGGTGGTACTGGAAAGGTGATTTTTGATGTTTTCCAGTATCGTTCTCTTAAATGAATTCTTGTCAGCAAAACTTCCATAGTTCTGTGTTGCTGTTATTCTTACGGTACTAGTGACATTAAACAACATCTAGATACGTTATTGTCTTTATAACTGATTTTGCTGGTGTATAAATCTTGCAGGTGTTTGTCTGCGTGTATATTCCGGAGCTTTGGATTTGTATCCATGGGATTAGGTCATACATATCCTTGACATATGTTCACATATTATCATTTGCAGTGGAAATCAGTATAATGCTACGTAGTTATATTTTTGTTAATGTAAACAAATAAATCATGTCATGTTTCTAGAGTGTATGCAGCGTTGAGACTATCTTTACTCTGAGATGGACCAGCGATTCTGGTGCATGATTGTGTGGGTAATGTAAATCTGGTTATTCTAAACTTGTTAAACCAAGGATAAAAGTTCTAGCCTAGAAGTAATTATTGAGCTATTGAACAGAATATTTTTCTTGAACAATTAAGTGGTTGTTGTAAATTTGTTCTCCTAACTTCCATTTTGGATCTCATAATGCATTTTTCATTTATTTTATTTTACATTCTTTTGCTTCTTTTAATTCCGCATAAATGGTTGATTGCCTTTCCTTTTTCAACTCAGAATTCCTTTTTTGTCTTGAAAAAAACTTAAACTTCCTCTCTTTTTTCCCCATCCATTGGCGAGGTCTTTTTTCATGGGACTCCTCCTTACTCCTCTCGCCCTCTCCAATAAAGAATTTGAGTTCTCAGCTCTCATTGGTCATTAAAATCCGGAAATGGTGCTATTTGTGAACTTAACATCAAACATTTTTGAAAGCTATTCTCCAAGGCGCTATTCATGCCTTGGGGAAGGCTATTCCTTTTGCAGTTCGGAATATCAGTGAACTTGATGAGGTTACACGCCGATCTGTCAACAGATGATGTCTTTATCACGCTTGGTGTTATTATTAATTTTTTTTTTTTTTTTTTTTGTGTTTTGGTAAAAAGATTTTCTGCATCAAATTAGTTGTAATCTTGAAACCTGGCAGTGTTACTGGCACCAGTGGTGGAATGGAAGCAAGGTCACTACAATGGGATGATTAAAAAGTTAAAGGTTGGTTTTGACTGTTCTTTTTTGGTAGATTTTCATTTGAAATTTGTTGGGTCATTTTGGTTGCGGCTTCAACCGTCTGTTGTTGAGGATTGAAGAATAATAACACCAAAAGAGTCTGAGAAATGAGACCACCGGCAAAATTCATCATGCCGAGATTGAGAATGTCATTTCTGTCAATTTATTTTTCTCTTGCATTGTACAAACTACAAAAACAAAGAAATCCATTATGCAGAGATTGAGAACGTCATTTCTGTTTTTCGTTACACTCGCATTCTACAAATTTACAATATACTAAAGCTCAGTTGCCCGGTTTGCTGTTCATCACTGTTCATTACTGTGCACAAAGTGGAGTGACGGTTTTGCCCTTCTGTTTTCCCTTCATTTTTACTCTTTTGTTGACTTTTCTCTCTGCTCTCCCCTTGAACTCTTCGGAAAACTCTCGAGGTTGCTCCATTTTCGCTCACCTCTCCAGGTTCCTCTCGCTCTCTCTCCCTCCAACTATATCCATACAGCCCCTTAACCAATCTCACACACAAATTAACTTTGATCTCGAACTGATTGTAGAGCTTTCACTCATACTGAGCTTGAAGATCTCAGGTCCCTGCTCGCGTCGTTAGCTGCTCAGTCACACAGCGACGCCCAATTCATCTCTCCCTCAGTTTTCAGGTCAATTGCTTCACTCCCTTCCTTTTTCCAGTTCACATAAATTTCTTATCTTTTTTATTTTCAGCAGAAGCAAACTTTCCAATTCTTGGGCTTTTCTGAAAAATCTGATCACTCTGAACTTTTGTTCTGGGTATGTTTAATTTGATCGGCTTCTTTGATTTCTAAGCTGAATTGACAGAGAGTGGGGGGTTGATTGGTTCGATTAGGTTTTGGGTGTCCACTATTTGATTCGAAAGTTTGGTTCTTCTGAGGCATTTGATTGCAGATAGAGGTTTGCTATGAACATTTAAATGCCATATCCTCCTCCTTCTTCTTCTTTGCTATGAACATTTAAATGCCATATCATTCTTCGTATGAGTCATGTTTGTTAATAATTAATATGGAAGACCAGGAGCTGGGAATTAGTTATGTTACAAAAAACTTAGAGATAAAAGAACTTCTGGTCTTGCATCAATTTGTGTAAAAACTTGGTTGTATGACATTAATCGAATGGCTTCATCAATAAAGGCAATAGACTAAAGTAATGTCTTATTGCCCATAAGAGCTCTAGATTCATTTGCTAAGGCTCATATACCAGAATATTCAAAGTCGGAATCAGGCGTACAACTTTACTTATCCAAAGAACTATAAACAAAAACCCAAAGAAGTTTCTGACTGACAGTCGTAAATTGGACGGCTTAAAGGACTTGGCATTTGGACTGCGTCATACTGTTTTATTACTTCAAACAACAATAAAAAAAATACTAAACACCCATTTTTCAGTGTCATTATTCAAATCAAATAACACCAAAGTTACACTCTGCTCCTCTGTATCAACCTATCTTCCCACAAGATTTATATGACAATCCATAGCAGAAGTTCTAGCAGCTAGATTACTCTTCCCCGTTGTGTTTATATTGGTTATTTAGCAATTAGCACTTTTTGTTTTGAACATGAAATTGATGGTTTACTCTGAAGTTAGTTTAGATTAGAAGTAAACCATATTGTTCACAGTGGGAAGAGTATTGATAAAAGATTAAATATAGGCATTTGATTGTTGTATTTTTAACATTGTATTTCTAAATTAATGTGAATTGATATGAGATGATCTACTATTATTGTTAATGTTAACTGTTAATTGAGTTTCTAAATTTTTTGTTAATGAGATGAGATAGTCTGTTATTGGTAATTGTTGAAATGAGATGAGATGATATACTGCTTTCTTGAAAGTGGTCTACTTAGGATCTACCGTTCTGCTTGAAATGAGATGAGATGATCTACTTTTCTGCATGTAGTGGTCTCAGAATAAATTTAATGCATTATTGACAGAAATCTAGCAGTTTTTTCTGCGTTATATGAGTTTTTTTTTTTTTCCTTTTTTTTTTTTTTTGGTCAATGCGGTTTCCCCCATCTTTCCCTTGAAGTAGAAGATCAAGGTTTTTATGACTTAAGAATTCCTTGCAGTTTACTTCAGCATAGGGTTGCAGGAAGGGGTGCAACTTTTACTAGCTTGACTCTTTTTGTGTGATAAGGCTGAAATTGATACTAACTTTTGGCCTAGATAAGATTAATGTCCTTTTCTTTGATAACCATATTTGTCCAGAGTGCATCAGCCTTTGTCCTGAGTTATGGAATGCAGATTTCTTTGACTCAATTATGACACTAGGCAAATAGATTCACAAATTATTTACTCAAGTTTCCTTTCACCCAATTATGCTTTTCCATACCCATTGCATCTTATTGAATTTACTATAAATGTGGTTGTACGACTTCTTCAAAGGTGGTTGATTACATTTTTGAATCTGTATTCTTTTGCTGTTTATAGTGATTACTTTACTTCAGAGAAGCTATTGGATTTGATTATGTTGGTTTTTGGATTAAATGGCTCTTGTATGATCATCCAGCCCTTGCAGTCTCTCTAACTTTAGCTATCCCTAAATTTAATGCCTCTTGATTATATTTTTAAAGCATACTCATATCACCTGATGCATTAGTATATGCATAAACTGGATATAGTCAATTACAAAAGAATATATGCATTTAGTATTCTTGCAGCTTATGCATTATTATATACAAAAGGTACCACTATTTTCTGCGTATGATTAGCTGCCTTTTTTTTGTTTTTTCTTTTTTTCTTTTTCATTGTTGTTGTCGCAAGTAGCTGAAGTTCTAACTTAACAAAAACTTATTAAGGGGGGGATTTGGGGAGGAAGTTCTCAGATGTTTCTATTCTTTGTGTGAATATTTGTTTGTTTTTCTTTTCTATCATACATGTTTTGAAAAAACGGCTGCATGATGTTTTTCAATGGATGGCTTCTTGGGTGTAGTTTGATTAAGTGTGCCTTCTTTAAAAACAACAGAAGAATGTGTTGAGTAAAAGAGTTCTGATTTTTGTATATTTGGTTTATTTTGTTTAGAATTGTTGTTGCTGTTTCTTTTTTCTTTATGTCTTTGTTATTGAAAATTTGATTTGCTGTTCTTTGTGTAGTTGGAGCTCAAAAGTTGCATATATTCAAGAAGCCGTGAAGACCAGGTTTTTAAAACTCCTAGAGGCAGAGGTTTGGAAGTTTAAGGATTGTGTTCCAAGGTTGGTATTCTGTGTGTATATTGGAGAGAAGATTGATTGAGGGCTTTGGTCTATAAATGGAAGTATAAAGTTTAATATTTAATGTATGTATATATTAATTGACATATCTCAGTTTCTATACGTTCTCTGTCAAAAAAGAAGTTCAAATTTTCTCCTCAAGAGTTTCAAACTAGGCTCAATTTATTTTTTTCGGTTATCATTGGTAGATCTGGAATTTTTCTTAAAAATTGGTACGGAAAGGTGCAGACTTGAAGATTATAGTCTCGGAAATTTGTTTACTTGGCTCTTGGGGCAGTTGCTACAACATTTCTATTCATTTACTGTAGCATTCCCTGCTCCCTGCAATACTTGATATTGTGATAGAATGCTTTGATCGAATGTTACGGTAAATTGCAATAATGCAAACTCAAACAATTTTAGAGAGATGAAACTTTATCTTTTATTTTTTCACTTTGATCAAGAGTGAAGTCCTTTTCATTAGTATATGTCATTATTATAAATTATTAGTAACAACAAATCCCGCAGCAAAGCGCGGGTACAATCGCTAGTTTAGGTTAATTTGACTGGTTTGGAATGCATGGTTTATTATCCTCTGGCGCTTTAAGTATGGTGGAATTAGACATTTGCCGAGTGTTTCCATACCCAATTTGAAATTCTGAAATGGGTGGGATTGTGGCATAACTTGAAGTGATTCCCTAAACATTTTGTTTATCTGGAGTTCTGGTATTTCTTGATCGTTCGTGCCTTGCATAAGGATCCATTCTAGCGGATTAGAAGGTTTTGCGGCGCCAAAGCATAGAAGACAAACTTGCAAATTTGACGCGGGAGAGGTCAAATATAAAATAATAGATGATCTTTCTGAGATGACCACCACCTTGCAGTTCCAAGCAGTTCTAAAAATTTCAGTTAAGACTTAAAACACAGATTTAGATAAGCAAAACATGGGAATCAACAGGCGGAGAAGAGGCAGTAATGAAGAAGACATTACTGCTTCCCATAGACTATAGTAAATCTGTTGAGAAACATTCCGAGTATGAAGAAAAGCATTTCAAGGCTTCCGAAGATATGGCTGAAGAGAGGCTCAGTGAGTAAAACATTACCATATAATCAAAATAACCAGAACTATAGAAATCAATCCCAAGTCTGTCTTTCAGCATAATCATTCATATTTTTGAGCCTGAATTACAAGATTGAATGATATAATAAAACTGGACAATACTTCCACAACAGAAACCAGAAAGCTAAACAAAATGCAATAGTTCGTTACAAATAAAAACACTCTAATGAGTAACCTAGTATGACAACATCCCTTCTAGCACAAAAGGATGTGGCCTATGAAATCTACCGATACAGGACAAGCTAAATCTATCCAAAGCTCCATGTAGCTCTCATAATATCAAAGAATCCTCCCAACTTTTTCCAACCAAGTACCCACATGACAGCTAACAAAGTACAACCCCACAAGACTATAACCTTATTTCCTTTACAAAATAATGATGCCTTCCACTCAATAGAGCAAGACTCCATGCTAGGATCTCCCACCTCTTAAAAAGGCAACTTCAACAGCACAAAAATATGACCTCTCCTCGCATTGTGCAGATGAAAAACCAAATGAGAAAACATGAGCTCAATAAAAGACCTCAGATAAATGTCAACAGCATCTCTATCCAAACTAAGGTACCATCCATCTTCCAGAAACAAAACAAAAGGTTATCACAAAGATCTAACAGGTAGATGGAAAAGCCCCATAAATTCTGATTACAATGTCGCATAAAACTTTTATCTTATCCCAAGTCTAATTCTGTAAAAAAAATAAAACTCGCCAGAGAAAGCCAAGACGTCACGGGCCAATGCTGGTAAATCTTGTACTCCTTCAGATTACAAACTCTTAACTAATGTAATTCTGCAATCATATTATAGACTCTTACTTTTTCTATTTGAATCAATTCTTGTCTGAATATTACAAATCCAAGCGTTATAAGAACAGCAACCGACTAGCAATATCCCTGAATTTTTTATGCACACGTGAGATAGAAAGCACACACATTAAAATGTAGTAAATCTTGGTGTGATTAACCAACTACATGTATACTTGCCAAATATGTAAAAAAGTCCATATGCTTGGTGGTTAAATATTGAAGTTGAGAAGATTTGGATGTACCTCTTCCCTTTGAACTTAGTCGAGTCGTCTGCTTCTTTTCCTAGTGGTTGGCTGGTCTTGATCAGTAGTGTTCCATACAAAAGCAGTACATAACCATACATCCTCCAAGTCAAGGTATTCAGCGGCCTCATGAACTAAAGACAGAGTTGGGACACCAAACCGATCATCTTGAATGAGCATTCTAAACAGTACGAAACGAACATGGCAATTTATTGGAGCTTCGCTGCCAACAACTGAATAAGCTAACCAAAGAAGGTCGTCATCTCCATCCCTACATAACCCCATATAAATGTCATCCACATGCACCCCCGTCCATCGACCAAATATGTCTTCCAGCTTGTACAGGTCATTAAGTCGAAATTGGGGCATTTCACGTGAATCCATATAAGAGGCAACTATACTCTGAGGAGATCTAAAGCCAATAAAAAAATTCTTATAC
Organism: Rosa chinensis; assembly: GCF_002994745.2. Taxonomy (NCBI): domain Eukaryota; kingdom Viridiplantae; phylum Streptophyta; class Magnoliopsida; order Rosales; family Rosaceae; genus Rosa; species Rosa chinensis. The sequence continues at coordinate 52,444,812 of NC_037093.1, read as the reverse complement.
ACAACCGCAGCTCCAAAATTTCCTGGCAATCCATCCCTCCACACACCTCTACGGAAATCAAACATGTGTGATCGTCCACAAGTGCTGATGTGCAACTTATGGCCCCATCTAGCCCACCCCGATAGCAGACCACATTGAGGGGGTTCAGGTAAATTCTCCCAACAATTATCTAAAATAGAATAACGCTGGAAACAAAAGCCCTCATCTCTGGTAGCGGAGATAGGAGGTGCGATATCTAATTTCCCTCCTGATAACGAGGGATCAAGCTTTTGCGTTGTGTCGAGAAGATAAAAGTTACCATCATCATCATCATCAAGTTGGAGCACCGCAACAGTCCCACCGGTGTTGGCAGAGAAGGCTCCAGAGGCCAAGAATCCTGTAGATTCTATTATGCGCCTGGCGCATGGATAGTCTGAGTCCGGTTGAAGAAGGTAAACCATTCTATTGGGGGTACCATCGGAATGAAAACCCCCCACCAAAAATAGGCGGTTGCTGCGGTGGTCGGCATGATGTTGCATTGAATCAGGAACCTCACTAACGACTTGACCGTCTTCACCCAAAAACTCGACCTTCTCGAACTCAATCGGTGCCGGACGACGCCAGTCTGGGAACTTATTTGCAACTTGACGGAACTTGCCAATTTCCAGACGATATAATCTTTCGTTCGACATCAGGTACAAATACGGGACACCCTTCACCTCCATCCTAATCGCAGATTTGTGCTTCACTCCACTGTTTCAGAAAACCCTAAAAAGATTTTATTTTGGGGACAAGAAACCCTACATACAGAGGGAGGGGCGGTTGGGCCGTTCCCTTTATATTTGACGAGTTGAGACTTCAGAGGAGTCGTTGAAAAGACCAAAAAGTCCCCAACGACGCCGTTTCCCTCCTCTCCTGCCTTCAACTTTTCTGTTTTGTAAATTTTAATCAAAACTACTACTTCTTCAAGTCAATTTGGGAGCATATACATGTCAGCTGGCTAAAATTCTTCTATTCCCAATTTTGAAAACATTAATATTAGGGAAAAAGATGCAAACAGTACCTGACCTTTGGCCCATTAGTAACTTTAGTACCTGACAAAAAAAAAAAATATCACTTTAGTACCTGAAGTTCAAACCCCGACCCAACTTTAGTACCTAAAACACTGTTGGCCGTTACGGCGTTAGTCAACTGTCAAACTTTGAGGGTATTTTCGTCCTTTTACTAAATTTCTTCTTCTTCCTCAAGCTCTTCATCTTCTTCTTCTTCCTGGGCCGGGTCACCCTTTTTTTTTCTCTCTCTCTCTCTTCTTCCTTTTTTCTTTTCTCTCTTCTTCTTCCTTCACCTGCTGGTAGATCGAGGGTGGGCAGGCTGCATGTTAGATCGAGGGTGGGCGTTGGTGGGCAGGCTGCAGCCTACAGGCTTGCTACGTGGGGCTGGTTGGCAAGCGCGAGACGCGGGGCTACTGATGCGGGGGCAATAGCGCGGAGGGCGATTGGGTGAGGCTGGGCAGTGACTGGGCATGGCGGGCAACTGGGTGAGGTTAGGCAGCGCTCGGCCTGATGTGCTGGTCTGGCCGGTTGTGGGGCTTCGCGACAGGGGCTGCTGCAAGGAGGGTGGGGCTGGAGAGGAGGAGGCACGGGGCTGCCTGGATTGAAGCAAGCATGAGCGACGGCGGCGGCAGAGCCCCACCGACGACTAGCGCGAGCGTGACCACCACGATCACCCTTGAGAATCCAGACGCGTCATCTTCGTCGGGATCCACATCTTCGCCGTTGGTTTTGCGGCTGAATCGGAAGAAGTCAACTGGAAGGAGGGAATCGTCGACAACGAGTTTATGCAGAAGAAGAGCTCCAAAAAGTGCTGCATATTCCACAAGGATAAGCCCTTTGACGAAGACGATACCGATGACGACGATGATCACCACGACCACGACCACGACCACGATCCCCCCTCATCTTCTCAAAATCAAAATCACAGCAGCGTCTGATCTCATCTCATCAAGCTTTCTATTCAATTGATCATTTTGGATGTGCTTGATTTTGTGATTGTTTTTAGTGCTACGCTTGATGTAATATTGTTGATGTTTTTCTTTTTATGCTCTGTTCTGGGTTCGGATGTTGTTGATGTTTAATATGGATTGAACATTGTAGTTTCACCCGAAATGGGAATACATTTGGTTAGATTAAAAAAAAAAAATATATATATATATATATATATATAATGAATTAAATATGAAAGGACAAAATTACCCTTCAATATATACCACCTGTCTCCAGGTACTAGAGTTGGGTCGGGGTCCGAACTTCAGGTACTAAAGTGATATTTTTTTTTTGTCAGATACTAAAGTTACTAATGGGCCAAATGTCAGGTACTGTTTGCATTTTTTTCCCATTTTGGATGGTGTATCCAAGTGAGAGGTGACAATACTTTTACATTAATTACTTAAATTAGGAGTAATAAAATTTTGAATTACTTAAAGGTAATTAGTGACCTTTTGAACAATTCACTTGTTGTTTCTAATCTAATCTATACAAGTACCAATATTGAGTGGTCGAAAGTTTGGAAAGTGCCACGAACTTCCATCTGATTTGGGATTCACGGTGGGGTTGTACATGATTGTCTGGAAAGTTGACCAACTTAATTGAGTAAAACCTCTGATCGATCAAATTTTATCTCTAATGGCTCCTATAATCGATCTCAGTTTATGAAAAATTGCTCTATTTCCCTTCCTAATAAAACTAATTAAGAATGAATTTATTGTCTGGGGTCCTTAAGGGCACGTTAAGCTTTCTATAAAAAAAATTAGCCTCTTGGATGCAAACTGAAACATTCCCAGACTCATCCTAGGTAGGATCATATGTGGAAATTGAATACCTCCCAGGACAATAAATCTCGATCAGTCCGAATCTGTGGCAAAATTGTCGTGCTTATTGCATTCCTGTACATGCCTACTTTTCTTAAGGTAAATAGTTCATCTCTTCAACTCCATTTCTTTGCAACTTTTAAAAATTGGGACTCTATCAACTCATTGTTTCGCTGCACGGTAGGCAAGGCCTCCTTTAGGCTCTAACTTCACCCTGGGAACAAATAATTCAAACAAGTTGCACTCTATTTTCTTGAATATGAAATTGAGCATCACCAAATCTAATAAGTAGAGTATAACTAAAGGATGCACATGTGTATTGTGTCTAACTGAGCACATTGCGCTTCGCATGCTCGTTTAGATTGAAAATAGTTCTACAGCGCCAACATAAAATGTTAGAACTTTACATAAATCTAAACTTTCTTTGCCAGCGTAAATTGTTAGAACTGATGAAGAGGGTAGAAAATAGCATGAACTGACCATATACTGTAACATTTTCGGAAAGTTAAATATTTGTTGCATTTAACCCGAAAGGAAAACGTAGCTGGCCGGTGAAAAAATTTAAAGATTAAATGGAAGAAGAGGTACCTGGCAAAACCTCCGAAAAGATCGACAACATCCTTTTCAAACATTTGTCCGCCTATAATCTAGTTGCACTCTTTTGACACCACCACTAGCAGCCAGTGCTACCCAGCCATGCAAAATTTTCTATCTTTCTATAATAATTGAACAACTAGAACTGAGATTTTTTCACCATTGTTACCGCTCCTTCCATAACCTGTGTCTCCACCAATTCCAGTTTCCCAAACCCATGAATTCTTCTCCATTAGCTTCTCCAATTCAATAATCAAACACCCGCACGCAACCCAGGTAGTTGCTTAGTTTAGAGAAACTTCACCTGAAGTTGAACTGGCTCTGTTTCCATTCAAAGATGATTGCTTTGGAAATGGCTCGAGATGGGTCCCTAGTTAATTTGGAGACTCAAGCTCAAGCTAACAAGAAGACTGCAGCTTTAAGGAGCTGGATTTCATTGGACCAAGATGGCCAAGGAACCGTTTTGGATTTGGACAAGTATGCTATTATGCGCCGAGTTAACATTCACGCTCGAGATCTTCGGCTTCTTGATCCATTGCTATCCTATCCTTCCACAATTTTGGGCAGAGAGAAAGTCATTGTTCTCAATTTGGAGGTCAGTTTCTAATTCAATCTCACAAGTTTGATCCATTTTCATTGTTTTTTTCACTAAAAGCTGCGTTTCTTTTGGTTTTCAGCACATCAAAGCAATAATCACAGCGGAGGAGGTGAGTGTTTAAACTTTAGTACTGTTTTGATTAGTTTTGTCCTTGGTTGTTCTAGAAGGTTGAATGTGAAAGAGGGTGTTATTCCACTAAAGATAGCACAAGGCTAAAAGTTTAGTCATAACTTGTAGGTATTGCTTAGGGACCCATTTGATGATAATGTGCTGCCTATTGTTGAGGAACTTCAAAGACGTTTGCCTCCGACAAGTGCCAATTTCAATGGCCCAGGAGAAGAAGAAGACTCCGGGTTACAAAAAGATGTTGAAACCAGTGAAGATGATGGTGTGAATCTGACTATATGCTTCTCCTTTGTTGGATTATGTTACTTAGAAAGTAGGAATTAAAAATGACAATATTGCTGAGGACGAAGTTTAAGTTCAATTTTCATGATTCTAGTTTGAGCATTATTCAAGTTTGGTATCTGCGTTTCACGTTTGTAGTCTATGATTGTTCTCTTGATTGTTCTCTTACTAAATATGTATATGGTGCTTCGTGGTCATTAGATTTTCCATTTGAATTCCGGGCATTAGAAGTTGCACTAGAAGCTATTTGTACTTCTCTTGATGCTTGCACAAGAGAACTAGAGAGTGATGCTTATCCTGCTTTAGATGAGCTTACCTCCAAGGTAAAAGCCTTGCTTAGCAAAAATTTTCATGTTTCTGTTTTATCCATTTACCCTGACTCTGTTTATTTACAGAATGAAATGTCTTGATTATATAACCGTGTTCCATAAACCTCATAACTACATCGAACAATATATTGTCATACATTGATGGAGGGAAAAGTTTTGTAGATTCCTCTCTTTTGTTCAAAAAGTTAAAGTTGATTGCAGATCAGCAGTCGTAATTTGGATCGGGTGCGTAAGCTGAAGAGTGCAATGACCAGGTTGACAAATCGGGTTCAAAAGGTAAGTTTGAGTCATTCATCTTATGTCCCAGCTGGGATTGTGTGCTCTTGCTCGAATGGCTTCATGTCAACTTGATTTGATATATGCTTATTGACTCTCCCTATATGAACTAGTGATTAATGTTGTTCGATGTACTTTGACTATAGTTGAAATTGCTCCTTACTGTGGTTAATCTGTATGGAGTTATGCACGGATTTGTTGATGATTTAATTCTCTAATCAATTCCCTTAATGTTATGTTGTTGTAGTCCTTACCAACAGTGTAAAATCACTGGTATAGCATATAAGTTTAAATTTACATATATATACGCTTGATTCCTAAGCGGAGTACTGGATGTAGGTAAGGGATGAACTCGAACAGCTACTTGACGATGACGATGACATGGCCGACCTTTACTTATCAAGAAAGTTGGTTGGGACTTCACCTGTGAGTGACTCTGGGGCTCCAAATTGGTCTCTCGCCTCTCCTACTATAACCATAGGCTCTAAAGTTTCCAGAGCCAGCAGGGCAAGTGTAACAACAGTTCAGGAGGAGAATGACGTGGAGGAGCTTGAGATGTTGCTCGAGGTTATAATTTTCTTAGGTCTTGTACTCTTGTTAGTTAAGCCAAAGATGAGGTCTAAGTTGAATCTTGTTATCTACTTTGCAGGCCTACTTTATGCAAATTGAAGGCACGTTGAATAAATTGACCACGGTATACACTAGAACTGCTGTTTCAGCATGCTAATATCTGATTTATACAAGATAAAAATTGTGATTCCATTTCTTCTTACCAGCTGCGTGAATACATTGATGACACAGAGGATTACATTAACATCCAGGTATTGATTTGGAAACATGATATTAAGATTTCAATACACTAATTCCACACTAGCTTCTTCTGAGCTATGTAGAACCTTTTAAGACTGACATGACTGATCTAATGCGTTTTTGTTGCAGCTTGACAATCATCGGAATCAGCTAATTCAGGTAATGTCTTTTAGGATGGATTTAGAAACTCTGCCTGTATTTTATGATCAGTACATATCCCTTTTGATAATTAACATAATAAGTTCTCTGTCACATGCAGCTAGAGCTGTTTCTGAGTTCTGGAACTGTTTGTGTGTCTATATATTCTTTGGTGGCTGCAATATTTGGCATGAACATCAAATACACATGGAACGAAAATCATGAGCACGTATTCAAATGGGTATGTACAGTGTACAACCACATCATCATCATTATTTATTTACCATTTCGGTGGAAAAATAGCCCAGAATGGGATACAGAGAATCAACATATTTGCTAAACTAACTCTGTGTTTTGCCCTTCAACATAAATTAGGTGGTGATTACAACAGGATTAGTTGGCGCATCGATTTTCTTGTTTATAGTTTCGTATGCTCGGCACAAAGGTCTTGTTGGATCCTGATACTCATACCGTATAATCAGCTGGGGAGGCAAAACGTAGTGGAGCTTGCTGTATCATCATCATCATTTAATATCTTGTATCCAAATATAGGCATGAACATGATTATATGGTTCACTGATTTACTTGTACTTAACACTTAAAAAGACTCATTCTCCAACAAAAAAAAAACCACTTAAACAGACTAAACATAGTTTCATGTGTCATCACTGTCACTGGGTTTCTCTATGAATTAAAATCATGTTACTGGTGGAATTACAGTACATATCTTTCCAATGTTGTGAGTAATCAGTCATTGAATACAAATTAAGATTTGTCTGCTGGTGGGGGCTAAACTAATTGCATTTGCACCTTAAAAACGATTTAGGCATGACCATAATTTTTAAAAACGATTTGGGCATGACCATAATTTTTTATGGGATTGCAAAGAAACCGGCCGGTCTTTCTTGTTGACTTGGTCATTCAAGTACGGATTGATAGATTCATTTTCACCTTCTCAAGTTAGGTGTACTAAGTTATGGAGGATTCTTTTTCTTAATTAAATTGTGGAGTTTTGTTTGTCTGAAAATTCCTAAATAGGTACTTTCTTTTTAATTGTTTAATTTCAAGTGCATTTGATGAAATTTTAGAGAGAGGCCATGTGGCAGGGAACTGCTTAATCCTAATCCTTGATTGGAGAGCTGGACATGTTACCGTGATACAACCGTCTTATCAAATACTCTTACCAATAACATTGAAGATGTTATTTACTACTCCATCTGAGATCAAACTTCGAACTCCATTCCCTACTCTCTTCCCTTAAAGCTTTCCAGTAAGAAAGACAAAAAGAAATCTGAGAGGGTGGCAGAGTAAAAACGAAAGGTCTATGTTGAAAAGAAAAAGTAAAAACAAAAGGTAAAAAAGAGGTGGTCGGAAGCACAAGTTTCTTTTTTCGTTGGGTCTGAACTGGACTGAGTTTGATGTAGCAAGATGTGACCGCATGCTCCACGTTTAAAGCTTTATTTAAACCCCCCCCCATTGTCCACTTCCGCATGACTCGCCGTCGGATTCACGAAACCCGGTGCGCACCCCCGGCGCACGTTAGCCTGACTCCCCTCATTTCCTCGAAAATAAAATTCGTATAAAGAAAAAGAAGGAAGAAACAAAAAAAAACAAAAAAAAAAACAAGGAAGAAAACTCATTTGGTTCATGCTCTTTTATGAGGGTGAGACTTGAGAGCCTCTCTCGATTCAGATCACCAATCCCCCTCGAGACCCTTTTGTTCAATTCCATCGAAACCCACGTCAAATCCCTATAAATCCCACAAACCCATCTCGCAATCTCACCTCCCAACAACGCTCTTTCTCTCTGTCTTCACCGACGACTGAGGAGAGATATGTGTGTATGTAATCCATTGTTTTGATGACTTGATATGCGGTTCTGTTTGTTTACCTGTGCTGTGTTTAATCTCGGCGTTTGTGTTTTGTTGGGGTCTAATGCAGGTGGAAACATACAAGTGGACGTAAGGTTTCATGTGTGCGTCAACATGCAGTGTGTGAATTGATTGATAATTTCAAGAGAGGTGAGTTTTGGAGATGTCGAATCAGGTGGTGAAAGTCAAGAGGGAGACGATTACAGCATGCATGACCTGCCCGCTCTGCGATAAGCTGTTCAGAGAGGCCACCACCATATCTGAATGTCTTCATACGTGTCAGTGGTCTCTTTTAGCTCTTGTCAATGGATGGTTATGTCTCTCTTGGTCTCTTTCTGCTGGTTTGCCTTTTGATTCTTTGGAATTTGGAGTCTTTTGCTGTGATTGCTTTGGTTTCTTGACGTTTTCAGAAATCTGGGTTGATTCTTTCTCATCTGGGTTTTGGCTTGGTTTGACTGGTCTTGCTGGTTTTGGGATGTGGGTATTTTTTTTTTTTGAATTTTCATGCTTTGTGGCTTTGAACTCTGAACATCTCTGTTGGGTGGATTTTGCTTCATTTCTTGTCACATTGTTATACATGGTGGCGTTAAATTTAATTGTCTTAAAAGTGATATAATTTGAAAGTTCTAGAGGCCTCTGCTTGCAGTGGCCTATGTAAGTAGCATTGCTTTTATATAGGTTCATATGATGAATAATAAACACATAGCTGCTGTATTCTTGCCAGTTCTTGTCTGTTGGTGTTTGCAGGTGTATAACGATGTTCATAATTTGTATGACTGCCCAAGTTCCCTGTTACTTTAGCTGGCCTCTTTGGCATGATTAAGGAATTTTGCTTCTTTGATTGCATGGATATTCTCATGCATATTGCAAAACAATTTTGCTGAAAAGTATTATACCCCTTGAATTCTCATGACCAATGGATTTATCACTCAAAACTTCTTCAGTTTGCAGGAAGTGCATATATGACAAGATCACGGAAGAGGAAATAGAGTACTGCCCAATATGCAAGACCGATCTGGGTTGTGTTCCCTTGGAGAAATTAAGGTTGTTATTCTTTCTTTACTGTTGAACTGAGAAAGATATGCAATGTTGATGCATCATTTGGAAAAATTGGTGTTCTTTGATATATTTGATATATTTTCGAGTTGAATATTCCTTTTTAGTCAGCACGACATGCTTTATGCCATTACCATATGACCCCGGCTTGTCGATGAACTGATCAACTTTCTACATTAAGCAAAATAAGTTGTCGTGTGGATTGTAACGTTGATGCACGTTTGGAAAACTAGTTTCCTTGCTTCTCTTTTTTTTTTTTAGATCCTTTTTTGCAAGTTTAATGTCAAATTTTCCGTTTCTGTCAGCATGTCATGTTTAAGACATTAGCATTAGCCTTCGCAAATTATTAAAAAGGCATCATTAGGATATGAGGTTATTGTGGGAGAAGGTTCCATTAGGTGAAATTGGGGTTGATGAATATAGTAAATTCATTGATGATATATGTAGAAGATGGTATTAAATATGTAAAGTTTCCTAATTCTCTATGAGCTTCTGTTCGTGTTACACGTGGCTGCATATGCAATCATACAAATGTGCTTGAATTAGCTGTTGATGGTTTCTGGAGATCTTGTAATTCTCTAACTGTAATTGTTCAGTTTCTTTCTTAGTTGTGTATGCCGTTACTAGTATAACCTTCTCATATCACTGAGAAAGGACTATCATCTGGATATTGGGTTTATTCTGGGAGATGATGACAAAGCTATTCAATATGTTTAGGTGAAATCGGGGTTTATGGAAATAGTAAAACCCGAACAAAAGAAGAATATGGTACTAAAGGTGACATTTTTCCTAATTCTTTATGAGCTTCTGTTCGGTTACACGTGGCTGCATATGCAATCATTTGATGATTTAGTTGTTGATGGTCTCTGGACATCTTGTAATTCTTCAATCCTTGTACACATGTAATTCAACAATAATTTGTAATCAGCAATAAACCAAATTTTAGAGTAATCTTGAGATTTTTGTTCGTATATATATAAATCATGAATTCATGATATATTGACTTTGCATATCAGGCCAGACCACAATATGCAAGATGTAAGGGCCAAGATTTTCCCTTTCAAAAGAAGAAAGGTGAATGCACCTGAAACTATGCCTTCAGCACTGCCGGCTAGAAGAAAGGAGAGATCACTCTCGTCATTGGTGGTCAGTACTCCCAGAGTGTCATCAACCCAGGCGACCATGACTGGAAGGAGAACTAAAGCTGTTGCAAGAAAGGCTTCTACTTTACAAGGATCCAGTTTTGTGGTTGAGAGGTCCGTTAATAAAGAGGACGGATCTGGGGAAGATCATGCAGAGAGCCAAAGCTCCCTGGAGGCCTCAGATAAGTCTGGTCAAAATGCCAGGCCGGTAAGTATGCTTTTCCCCATATGCATTTTCTAGAATGCCGATAAGTTTTTGTTTCCCACAAGCTTAAAAAGAAAGCATACCTTTTGGTTAAATATGCCAATGTTTTTTATCTTTTTTAATTTGATTGGTACAGAGTTCGTTTTCTGCCGAACCCAGCGAACCTGTATCCAATAAAGAATCTGAGAATGGTGCTGAATCATGGGATGGGAAGCTAGACCTTTGGAAACCTCTAAATTGTTTGGTGGAAGTTGCAAATCGGACCAAGTCTCTGAAACCCAATTCACAAGGGTCTGAAAGAGTAGAAGCGGCTGTCATTCCCAATGAAACTCAAGTTCGTAAATTCAAGAATAAAGAAAACAAACAAAAATCAAAAGTTGAGGATGAAAAGAATAGCACTCATCCTCCCTCTCCTGAAACAATAAAACCTAAAAAGTTGCGTAGGGCTCGCCAAAAGAGGGAAGCTGTAGGAGAATCAAGCGTTACACCCCAAGCTGTTTTGGATGCAGCCGGTGGAAAACTTGAAAGAAGAGTTGGACCAATTTGGTTCTCCCTAGTAGCTTCTGAAGAACAGTGAGATTCAACTTTTCTTAACTCTATTTGGGTTGTTTAAAGCATTGCTTGATAAGTTCTTTTTCTTTTGGTCATTTATTTATCTTTATAATTATTGGTTTCAGGGAAGGAGAAGAATCCTTGCCTCAGATTCCTACAAGTTATTTAAGAATAAAGTGAGTTCTCTTTGTCTTTAATGCATTTCTGAGATGCGCAATTCATCAAATATTCTTAAGTGTTTGTTTTTGCAGCGTTATGCATAAATTCTGTCGACACATTAGGTTCATTTTTACTAAATGGAGTACATGGTTAGGGAGTGTCAAAAGCTCATCACAGATAACTTCTCTCTTTTTCTAAGCATGTCAATATGGGAGAATGAATTTTTTTTTTTTTTAATGGGGAAAGAATTTCTTTGATGTTTAAAGTCTTATATACCATATTTGGTTCATTTGTTACAGAGATGGAAGTGTGCCTGTCTCATTTATCCAGAAGTACCTAATGAGGAAGCTAGATCTCAGTAGTGAAACTGAGGTAAGCAAATTTTTATCTTTTCTTTTGTGGAAGGGCCGTGGGAATTTCATCATTAACTGGTCTGGCACTCATTACAGTTGCTAGTTTGTAAATCTTAAAGCCCTTGGGTCTAGTGAATTTGTTAGAAATATTTCCTTCTGGTAACCACCATTCAATTGATAATTCTTGCAGGTTGAGATCAAATGCATGGGACAACCAGTGACCCCAACATTGGAGATGTATAATTTGGTTGACTTGTGGCTACAAACCGCATCACCTACACAAAGAATTCCAGCATCCATTGGTTCCTCTGCAAAGGATTTTGTGATGGTGCTCGGGTATTCTCGAAAGATTTCAAACTCCTAAGCGGCTTCAATCTTTGTTTCCATCAGGATATCGGCCGTTTTTCTTATGAGTATGTGTTGCAATCACCATCTACAGCGTAATGCAGGGCTAGTGGGGACAAATGAATCCCTACAGAACCACTTGCCCATGCTCCCCCTCTTGCATAGTGCGGCATGTTGTTGTTGTTGGAAAATGGTCATTGCCATGATTGTACCTCATCAAAGTTTTTACCTTATAAGACTAGCGAGCCATGGAATGCAGAACTTATATAAACTCGACTATATCAGTCGATTCTGGGCTCGGTTTATGTTTCTGTACCATTAGTTTATTCAATATACTAATAATAATAAGTGGTTACTTGTATTGTTGATGGTCTTCTTTTTTTGTCTTTTTGTTTTGTGCATCAATTATCACCAACAGTTCCATCTCAATTTTCGGATGCAATGTGTGGAAGTTGGGGTATTGGCCGTACTTGCTTATATGGATGATTGGATGCAGTTTCTCTGCTCCTACACCCACCTGAGTAGACTAACCATATACAACAAAATTGCTGTTCCGAAATCCACCGAAAAGGGTTCCCTTCCTCCATTTACTCGATATCAAAAACCTCGAGTGTAAGGAAACAAAGTTATGCTACAGATTGATCAAAACTTCCAATGGCCAAGAGGCACAGGCATTTCAATCCCTCTAGCATAACAAGTCACAACACTGCAGAATACTTGTGTGCAGGAGGAAATGGAGAAAGGGAACCCTTACTGTCTCTGTAAAAAGAGGTACATGAATCAATAATCTTATGCATCGACTGTAAGGAAGAGAACATCCACTGTACTAAGAACAACAAAAATAAAGCAGACTACAGCAGGATAAGAATAACCAGTAATCATATGGTGAATCCTCACTCCTCAGTTGCTTAATGCTACCCTACCAAACAATTCCAGAATAATATGAAACAGAAGCCATCACAATTCAGAAAGAACGTCCATGTGGAAACCAGCTACAGATGAAAAGCATTCCGATTAAAAAGGCAATGGCTTTCCATGGACCATGGCAGCAATAATTATTGCTTTCCCTTTTCCAGTAATCAATTCAAAGACTTCCGTCACATGGATTAAAAAACCCAAAGCATTGCATCTCTACACTAGAAGGAGATGGTGTAGCTTCCTCATCATCCAGCCTTCAAAGTCTGCAACACCTATGTACAGTCATGGTCATTAAACTCACAGAACAAGCTATACTATCAAAACCTTTCACTCATGGGATTTAAATCAACATAGCTCCCTGAAACTTATCTAAGACATGGTAACGCTAGCAAGATTCAGTAATGCACCAATATGACAATGAAAATGAAGGCGAGTAAATATGTAACAACAGAAGCTATACTTTAGAGTCGAAATTCAAATAGACTAACTGCCTTAATCCAAGAACCAAAGAGCGTTACAATAATTTCCTTTCACAACCAAACTTGAATCAACACCATATATTGGCATAAAACCAGGCACTCTGATACACGTTTTAGTAAGAAAAATCTATATAGGCTGGTCAATTCACTACCTTTACAAAAATGTAAGGAAAAAAACAGAACTGGAAACTGGAAACTAAAACCAAAGAATAGAGCTAACCAATGCCAAAATGAACTGCTCCTCCGAATCAAAGATCAATTCTTGGCACAAAAGGGTACCCAAAATGGAGAGAATGAGCTAGAAGCCGGTGTAGCCATCACGGGTGGGGCTGCCCACGACCGAAAACAAGCCGCCGCCTTCTAGGTCATCCCTATACAAATCCTCAGTGCCCCGAAACGCCGCGTGTAACAGCACGAGCGCGATCCCAACGAGAATGGAGACGAGGACGTTCAACCAGACGCTGGTGAAGACGAGAGCGACGACGGTGACGAGGGCGAGGACGGCGAGGACGATGCGGTCGTCGACGATCCAATTGAAGAGGACGAGGGGAGCGTCGCGGAAGAAGTAGAGGAAGAACCAGGCGACGAAGACGAGGAGGAAGACGATGAGGGAGACGGGGTGCCAGAGGAGGCTGAGGAAGAGGATGAAGAGGACGGCCATGGCGTAGTTGACCCGGAAGTGGCTGAGGTTGCTCTTGATTCGGAGCGTGGCCGCGCCAAAAGTGTCCGGGCGCGTGAAGCTGGAGAAAGGCTGGACCAGCTCGAGCCACGGGCGGCGCGTGGCGAAGACGGCCTGGGTGGCGTCTCTGGCGCGTGAGAACGTCGTGGTTGGGGTTGTGTATGCGGCGGCGGCGGCGGCGGGGGGAGGGAGGGTGCCGTAGGGGGCGGCTTTGGAATTGGAGGAAGACATTGGAGGAGGGAAATGAGAGAGATTGGAGGTTGGAGATGAAGCTCAATTAAACCCTAGGAGAGTCTGAGAGAAAAGGCAAGAAATTTGATATGGGGATTTGGAATCAGAATCATAGAGTAGAGAAAGGGAAAGAGAGACGTTTCTGTAACTGCTTTGCTTTGTGGAAGACTGTGTGGGCTGTTTCTGATATTTGTGCTCGGTGAACTAGATGGAAAAGGCAAAACGAGCGCGTTTTGGAGCGCTCTGCTACGACGCCGTTTTGGCCTCAAATTTGTAATCTTGGAGGGTTTGCATACTATTCAATGTTGAAGGGTTTCTAGAGAGGATGAGGATTATGATTTGAATAATTAGGTTATTATGCATGTTTGTAATTGTATTGTACTTATTCCTAGTTTTTTTATTTATGTAAGCGACAATTTAAGAAAATAAAAGTTGTATTTGGAAATTCCCCTTATTAAAGCACACACCTTATATTCAAAATTATAGCACATAATAAACATAATACAAGCCAAATTCAAATCACATTGACATAAAAAACATAGACATTGGCCGAATTAAAAGCACACCAACTTTCCAAAACATAATACAAGCCAAATTCAAAGCACACAAACATAACAAAACATAGATATTAGCCAATTATTCCAAAATTTTTTCATTTATGATCTAGATCTCCATGTTACCTTAAACCTTCCAGAAATGCTCTATCAGATCTTCTTGAAGGTTTGAGTGACTGTTTGCACTTCTAATGGCATCATATCGATCCATGAATCTGTTGAAGTAATAACCATCTCTACCAACAGAATCGAAGTCATCACTAGTCGGTCCTTCCCAAACCTAGGCCAACCTGGGCCTCATATTGTTATCCTCTTCTTCATCGGACTCCAAATCCCCATCGCTGTCATCTGGTCTTTCATCCTTAATTATCATGTTGTGTAATATAATACAAGTCAGCATGATGTATCGAAGGTCTTCTCTTTCCCAGCCACGAGCCGCTCCTCGAACAATACTAAAGCGCGACTATAAAATGCAGAAACATCTTTCGACATCCTTCCTGTACCCCTCTTGAGCCTGGGAAAACTTCATATCCTTGGGTTGTGTAGGCCTTGGAATTGATTTCACGAAAGTCGCCTATTGCGGATAGATAACATCAGCGAGATAGTACCCTAAATTGTGAATCCTGTTATTCGCTTGAAATTGGATCCGAGGGGCTCAACCAGCAGTGAGCTCGTCAAACAACGGGGACTTAGCAAGGAAGTTGAGGTCGTTGCATGATCCAGGCATTCCAAAGAAGGCATGCCATATCCATGTGTCATAAGAAGCGATTGCTTCGAGGATGATAGTGGGCACACGTTTTCGACCGCTGTATTCTCCAGCCCAACCTGTTGGGCAATTCTTCCATTGCCAGTGCATGCAGTCGATGCTTCCAATCATCCCAGGAAAGCCCATTCTCTCAGCTTTGGTGAGAAGTCTTCTGAGGTCGGCCGGATTAGGAGCCCGGAGGTATTCTGTCGAGTACAGATTAACGATTCCTCTTGTAAATCATTTCAGAGCCTTAATGGAGGTAGATTTCGCCATCTGACAATACTCAGCACATTGATCTGCCCCGGCACCATAAGCAAGCATTCTTAAGGAACATGTCAGCTTCTGCTGGGGAAGTAGTCCGACTTTGCCTGCAGCATCTGATTTCTGGACAAAGTACGGGTCATAGCGACAAAGGTTACTGGAGATGCGGTTGAACACATTGTGACTCATCCTGTACCTTGTCCGGAATAT
Organism: Rosa chinensis; assembly: GCF_002994745.2. Taxonomy (NCBI): domain Eukaryota; kingdom Viridiplantae; phylum Streptophyta; class Magnoliopsida; order Rosales; family Rosaceae; genus Rosa; species Rosa chinensis. The sequence continues at coordinate 52,429,052 of NC_037093.1, read as the reverse complement.
CTCTTCACTGAAAACTGGACGCTCCACAAAGTAATCTTCCATCATGTTTTTCCCTCTTGATTCCCTAAATCGCTCCTCATTCGGTGCACGTCCCGGTTGAGAACCCCATCGTCATGATCCGAAGGAAGCTTCAGCTTCAGCGACTGCTGCTACCATAAGAGCATTAGTCCTACACAGCTCTTCAAGATCTTCATCTCGAGATTGTCGATACTTAGCCCACAATATCTTAATTGAAATAATGGAAGGAGAGGAAATGTGTTGGATCTGGAGAATATGAAAACGAATGAGATTTGTGAATATCAGCTTGTGAGGAATGGTGTGCTGCCTCTTGCTCAATTTATTTACAATTTTCACATAAAACGTGATCATACTTCGAGGACACGTGTTCACTCCTGGTTCGACATAATCTGATCCGAAATTTTAGATAAGATTACATCAACAATAACCGTTAGATTGAATAGTATGCAAATTTGTAATCTTGAAGGGTCATCTATTATAAAGCTCATAATTTTAAATGATTTAATTATCTCACCGTTTTGCGTTAAAAATCAGTAAGTACAAATATAAATGTCATAATTTTAATAAGAAAGTATCTCACCGTTTTACAACCAAAATCAATAAGTACAAATATAAATATCGTTGTAATTACATAATTATTTATCAACTAATTATTTTAATTATAACGAAAAAAAATTATTATAATTAAAACGATATTATAATTACTACATTATTTATCAACCCTATATTTTACTATAATATATCAACAAATTAAATGATTTATCAAAAAATATAAACTTCATAATTTTAATAAGAATGTATCTCACCGATTTACAATAAAACTCAATAAGTACAAATATAAATAGAGGGGTAATTACATCATTATTTATCAACTAATTATTGTAATTATAACGAAAAACAATTATTACAATTAAAACGATATTATAATTACTACATTATTTATCATGTAATATTTTATTATAATGTATCAACAAATTAAATGATTTATCAACAAATACATACCTCATCAACCGCATTCGAACCGCTCTTGTACCAATTTTTCACTTGCCTTAATGCACAATGCCACTCAAAGAGTTCAATCTTCAAAATTTTCCACCTTCCCTGCAAAGATTGGACTGATCGGCTCTTGGGCCAATTTGCGTCAAAGTGTCGCTTCACGCGTAACCATAATTCGAGTTTTTTCTGATTTGTGCCCACAGCCGGACATTGGCTTACAACTTTCCAAGACTTGCACAATTGAACATCTTCCTCATCCGTCCATCTCCTTTTATCTTGGGTATCTTCACTTTGATCTCCCTCTTGTCTGGGCATTGGACGTGTGTTTCCCCTTTGTTCGGCCATATTGGATAATGAAAAAATTGAATGGTGAGAGCTATATGAAGAGGAGGAATGTGTAACTATGAATTCTAATTTTTTGGGTGTGAGATGTCAAGAAAATGCTAGGTATTTATAGAAAAAATTTTAGAATTTTTTATAAATTTTTTTCTTACCGTTTCTTACCGTTACAATTAATGTATATACATATTAAAAACTCCACCACCGTTGGATTCTGAACATTACCGTTACAATTCATATATATACATATTAATTCATCCACCGTCGGATTGTGAACATTAATTGAAACCAACGGCCCAGATTAAAGGACCGTTGGTTTCAAATTTTCTGAACAAGCCAACGGCCCGATGCCACCTGTCCCCTGCGCCCACTCACTGTCGCTACTCGACAAAATACCAATTCAGTCTTTGGTCGGCCACATGGCAAGTTTCGATTGGTCCGTGTCCTCCACTCTGGGCCATTACCGCGCTTGGCTCTGCGCGTCACCGACTGACGTCACCCACGTTCTACAGTATATCGAGCTTGCAGCCGGATGACTTTGGGCAAGAGTTTAGTCATGGGCTCGCCCATTTTTTTGACCTGGGTCATGCAAAGCCAAAGCTTGCCCAGTCAAGCAAGGCCCGGTGTAAGCTCCTTTTTCATTGTACCTAGTCAACACATCATCAAAATGATGTGGCTTGCCCGGTTAACTCCACCGCTGGACTTGCTCTAAAAGGCTAAATTTAGCCCTCAAGATAGCCTTTTGCCCCCTTTAAACAAATGAGATCAGAAAACTGTGGCCCACGAACTCCAAATGTGACAAAAGCATGACATCAGCAACTGCTAGTTACTGACGTTAGCTAGCCGTTGCGTTTTTTTTTTAATTTTTTAATTTTTTAATTTTATAGCCGTTGGTTTGCTTTGTGCTATTTTTTTGGGATAATGACCATTTACACAATTTTGGCCTAAAAATTGCCCACTTACTTCACTAAGAGTTTTTTACTCCCATTTACCAAATCTAACATCTATTGACAGTATTGCCCTAATTTTAATTAATAAATTACACTCATCTCTCTCTCTCTCTCCCCCCCTCCCCTCTTTGATCTATTCTCTCTCTCCTCCCTCCTCACTGATTTCTCTCTCTCTTTCTCTCAACTCGTCTCAGACTCTCTCTCTCTCTCTCTCTCTCTCTCTCTCTCTCTCTCTCTCTCTCTCTCTCTCTCTCTCTCTCTCTCTCTCTCTCTCTCTCTCTCTCTCTCTCTTCCTTCCCGGCCAAGTCGACTCAGCGACCACCGTCAACCTCGAAGATGTCGAATGAGGAATGGACAACGATTGACTTATGAGGTGGTCGGGGATAGAGATTTCGGCGTCCCCGCACCAGATCCAGAAGGGCATATTGATCAAGAAGCAACACGCCCCGATCCTCGACGAGGAGGCGCGTTACCACAAGCACGGGGTGGGCCCTGACAAGTGCATCTCAGATTGCGAGCACTGCTGGCACAAGAAGAAAACCTCTGATGCTCCGCCACCACGCCAGGGTCGTCATCAGACCTCCGAAGCTCCACTCACCAGCCGAAGTTCGGATCCAGGCTTTGCTCCGGCTCGGGGCTCTGACGCCGTCATTCAGGCTTCTCTTCTTCTTCTTCCCCTCCCCCCCCCCCCCTTTTCTGGTAAAATGCGTAGGAGGTCTCCAACATTGTCCATGTTGTTGCGGTGGTTTGTTTCTCCAAAAAATTGGCCAATTTCAATATGGGATGTTGCTAGTAGTGATTGTTTTGTTTATTATTGGGGGATAATAATAAGATTATTAGGAGGCAAAAAAGATTATTGAAACGCAATAATAAGATTATTAGGGGGCAATAAAGTTGGACGTCGGGTTCCGGTCACCGGATTCCGTTCACGGTGAAGTGTCATCGGAATTTGGTGGTCGGTCAACGGAATCCGGCGGCCGGTCACCGGAATCCCCCGACAGCCTAACGGAATCTGGCGAAGTCTCTCTCTAAGTGACAAAGGAAGAGAGGGCAAAATTGTCCTAAAATTAAACAAAAAAGAATAAAAAATAACTTAATTGGGTATTAGGGCAATATATATATATATATATATATATAAAATATTGCGTAAGTGGGCAATCTCTTAGAGTGTTTGGGTAAATGGGGTTAATTAACCCCAAAATTGTGTAAATGGTCATTATCCCTATTTATTATTATTATTATTATTATTATTATTATTATTATTATTATTATTATTATCTTAAAAAAAAATACAACCAAAAAAATATTTTTTATCATAAAAATGATTTCAATTACTATAAGTAAATTGCTAATAAAAATAAGAACATATATATATATATATAACAATATATATATATAACATATCCAAAATGTTAAAATATATTTTAGGGCTATAATTTAGTCTTGACGGGTTGGAGATGGTTGATGTCACATCGATGAATAGTGCAGAATTTAAGGCTAAAATTTAGCCCTTCCGGTTGGAGATGGCCTTACTCTGACCTAATAATTTCATAACGTGACCTCTTGCCCGATCTACCAATCGAAGTGTTGCTTGCGAGCGCCTAGCAAGCTCTTGCTAGTGTTGGAAATTTTCTTTTTCCGTATTGGACAAAAACAGGTGTATCTATCTGGTTACAGTTACGGTTACTGTTACAATTCCAATCTTCACTGCTCGCTTGACTAACACAATGCATTATTTGATGATGTCTTTTGACATATGGTTATGATCTTATTACTTTTAGAATTAGATGTGCTTATGCATCTAGCTTGGCTTTAGCGCTTTATATTTGATGCATTTTTTGCATCTACCCATTGTGCTTTCAGTTTCATTTAATATATTGATCGTTGTCTAAAAACGAAAAAACTTGAATATGAAATTCGAGCTCTATCTCATAATCACACAAAACTTAAATGTCTTTATGTTCCTATATAACTCGTATCTACATGTGGAAAATACCAACAAAGTTTATTCGACAATTTACCAATTGATCTAATGACGCCCTTAAGGGAGTTTAATCGAAGCAACTTCGTTAGCTTCAACAGAACATATAATCAATAGTTATTAGGAGAAAGGCGC